>NC_135233.1:514030182-514346745 GCF_051348905.1 Ranitomeya variabilis | reverse complement strand
CTTTAACCAACGACCAGCGATATCACAGCAGGATCCTGAAAGCTGCTGCCTGTCAAACTCAACGATATCGCTAGCCAGGACGCTGCAACGTCACGGATCGCTAGCGATATCGTTTAGTGTGAAGGTACCTTAACTAAAAGGTTGAAGGATGCTTTGGCAGTGTATAAAACCCCTGAGTCCTTGGAGGCTGCTATGTCGTTGTCTATTTGCATTGATAGATGCCTTCGGGATTGGTGGGGAAGACCACCTTCTCTGGAGCCTCTTTTTTGGGGTATTACCCCTTTGCCAGGAGAGCTGTCTAGTTGTGAACAAGTTCTGGGGAAGGTAGAGGAACCAATACAGATAGGGTGTGCCTCTTCATCGTACATTTCCCCAGAAATTCACCATCGATTCAGCACCACTTGCACAGAAAGCTCTGACTTAGATTGTACATGATGTAATGTAATGTAATGTAAAGGAGAGGGTTGAATCTTTGTGAGATAATTCCTTGCTATGTCCTGAACGGTTTTCCCCACCTCAATTGTATTGGGTCTTCCCTGGCTGGTGAAACCTAATCTGTGGGTGGATTGGCAAGCCAGGGAGATCCTTGAGTGGGAGGATAAGGCCGGGGTCACACTAGACCGTAATACGGACGAGTGCTATGCGATAAAAAATCGCATAGCACTCGGCCCAATGTTAATCTATGGTTCAGCTCCCATCATCCGATATTTTCTCCACCGTATTTCGGATCCGAGGGAACTCGCAGCAGGCTGCGATTGTCAGCGTATCTCGGCCGAGACTCGCCAATGCAAGTCTATGGGTGCGAGAAAAAATCGGATTACACACGGACCATGCGTGTGCATTGCGAGAAATACGCAGCGGTGTTCTATAGAAAAGCCGGTAATTCAATTGCCGGCTTTGCATTTCTCCTTCACAAACCCGACAGGATATGAGACATGGTTTACATACAGTAAACCATCTCATATCCCCTTTTTTTGCATATTCCACACTACTAATGTTAGTAGTGTGTATGTGCAAAATTTCAGCGCTGTAGCTGCTGAAATAAAGGGTTAAATGGCGGAAAAAATTGGCGTGGGCTCCCGCGCAATTTTCTCCGCCAGAATGGTAAAGCCAGTGACTGAGGGCAGATATTAATAGCCAGGAGAGGGTCCATGGTTATTGGCCCCCCCGTGGCTAAAAACATCTGCCCCCAGCCACCCCAGAAAAGGCACATCTGGAAGATGCACCTATTCTGGCACTTGGCCACTCTCTTCCCACTCCCTGTAGCGGTGGGCTATGGGGTAATGAAGGGTTAATGTCACCTTGCTATTGGAAGGTGACATTAAGCCAGATTAATAATGGAGAGGCGTCAATTATGACACCTATCCATTATTAATCCAATTGTTTGAAAGGGTTAAAAAACACACACACACATGATTTAAAAGTAGTTTAATGAAATAAACACAGCGGTTGTTGTAATAATTTATTGTTCTCTCAATCCATCAGGAACACCCTCGCTTGGAAAAATAATAAACGCACAAGATACATACCTTCTGGTGAACCGTCTCGTCCCACGAAGTAATCCATCTGAAGGGGTTAACTAATATTACAGGCAGGAGCTGCGATAAACCACTCGCTCGTACCTGTAATCCCCGGGTGCTGAAAGGAAATCAGGATCTGTACTTACATTGAGTCGCGGTGAGGCGCCCTCTGGTGGATGTTCTCATGAACTGCAGCCTGGGAACTTTTTCCCACGCTCCAGGTCATATGAGGACATCCACCAGGGGTCGCATCACCGCGACTGAAGGAAATGTAGGTCATTGACCTACATTTCATTCATTCGCCGGGGAATTACAAGCACGAGCACCGCTGCATTTAGCAGGGCTCCTGCCTGTAATATTAGTTAACCCCTTCAGATGGATTACTTCGTGGGACAAGACGGTTCACCAGAAGGTATGTATCTTGTGCGTTTATTATTTTTCCAAGCGAGGGTGTTCCTGATGGATTGAGAGAACAACAAATTATTACAACAACCGCTGTGTTTATTTCATTAAACTACTTTTAAATCATGTGTGTGTGTGTTTTTTAACCCTTTCCAACAATTGGATTAATAATGGATAGGTGTCATAATTGACGCCTCTCCATTATTAATCTGGCTTAATGTCACCTTCCAATAGCAAGGTGGCATTAACCCTTCATTACCCCATAGCCCCCTGCTACAGGGAGTGGGAAGAGAGTGGCCAAGTGCCAGAATAGGCGCATCTTCCAGATGTGCCTTTTCTGGGGTGGCTGGGGGCAGATGTTTTTAGCCACGGGGGGGCCAATAACCATGGACCCTCTCCTGGCTATTAATATCTGCCCTCAGTCACTGGCTTTACCATTCTGGCGGAGAAAATTGCGCGGGAGCCCACGCCAATTTTTTCCGCCATTTAACCCTTTATTTTAGCAGCTACAGCGGCCAAATTTTGCACATACACACTACTAACATTAGTAGTGTGGAATATGCAAAAAAAAGGGGATATGAGATGGTTTACTGTATGTAAACCATGTCTCATATCCTGTCGGGTTTGTGAAGGAGAAATGCAAAGCCGGCAATTGAATTACCGGCTTTTCACAGATATCGCGCTGAATGAAATATAAATACAGAATATATATATATGTGTCTCAATGACATATATATATATATATATATATATATATATATATATATATATACTGTATATATGTTTTCCCGAACATTTGAGCACATAAATCCATTAGATGTCGGTTTTGCAAGCTTGCGAGAAAATCTCGGCATACGGATGCCATACCGATGTCACACGGATGTCACACGGATCATTTGATGCGAGGAAATCGCATCCTCGCACTGCACACGGATCACTGTTTTTGAAACATTTGTGCGATTCTCGGCCGTGAAAAACGGACCGTTTTTTTATACGTTAAGTGTGTCCCCGGCCTTACTGCCATGAGAACTGATTAAATATTTCTCTTTGTACAACCTCTACCATAACCATAGTGGCAATTTTGTCAAGTTTTTGAGGACGTTTTTTCTGAGAAGGGGTGTCAGGATTTGCCTCCTCACCGTACTTATGACTATCCTATTACGTGACTCCCGGAGCTAAATTTACACAGTCCATACAGTATAATCTTTCTGGCCCTGAGATACAAGCCATGAAGGATTTCATTGTGGAAAGTCTGGAGAAGGAACATATCCGACCCTCATATCCACCCATGGCGACAGGGTTCTTCTTTGTGAAGAAAAAAGATGGTGATTTACGTCCCTGTTGAGATTTCCGGGAATTAAATCAAATTACCATCCGAGATCCATACCCACTTCCTCTGATTCTGGATCTGTTCAGCCAGGTTGTGGGAGCTAAGGTATTCTCCAAGTTGGATTTCAGGGGGCTTACAACCTGGTTAGAATCAAAGAATTGGATGAATGGAAAACAGCGTTCAATACCCCTGAGGATCATTTCGAGAGTCTGGGCATGCCTTTCGGTCTGACCAATGCACCTGCGGTATGCCAACATTTCATTAATGATATTTTCCATCATTTGGTGGGTGGGTTTGTGGTGGTCTAGCTGGATGACATTTTGGTTTAGTCACCTGATTATGAGACACATCATGGGCATGTTAAACAGGTGCTGCAAATATTAATGGATAAGAAACTATATGCTAAACTGCAGAAATGTGTTTTCACCATCCAGGAGATGCAGTTTTTGTTGTATCTGTTGTCATTTTCAGGCTTTTGGATGGATCCCGAGAAGGTCTGTGTTGTCCTTTATTGGGACCGTCTCGAGAACCTGAAGGCTCTACAACATTTTCTGGGCTTTACTAATTTTTACAGAAAAATGTATCCAAAATTATTCAGTAATTATGAAACCCCTTACTGACATGACAAGGAAGGGGTCTAATTTTTCCAAATGGTCGGATGCCGCCCTGCAGGCTTCTTCCTTCTTACAAAACTGTTTTGCCATGGCCACTAAACTCAGTCAACCCGATGTTTCCCAACATTTTACTGTGAAGGTTGATGTGTCGGAGATGGGGGTTGGTACTGTGTTATCTTAAGGTCCGTCCCATGCATTTTCTTTTCTAAAAAATTGTCTTCAGCTGAAAGAAATTATGATGTGGGTAATAGGGAGCTTTTGATGATTAAATTTGCAATTGAAGAATGGCAACATTGGTTTAAGGGGCTGTTCATCCTATTACTGCTATCACTGACCATAAGAAACTCTCATATCTCCTGTTTTAAACTATGTTAAATTTTGTTGTCACTCTCCGTCCAGAGGTCAAAAAATGTCAAGGCTGATGTCTGTCCTGGAGCTTCCCAGGTAGCGGTGACTAGAAGAACCCTGCCCCGATTCTGAAGAAGGGGACATTCATTTTGGCATTGTACCCTGAGCTGGAGAGTTAGGTGTTGGAGGTGCAGGGAGATGCCCCTGCTTCCTGCCCTTCAGGAAGGCTATTTATGCGATCTAATCTGCGCCGACAAATAATTAAGGAACATCACAACTCTCTGCTTGCTGGTCATCCAGGTGGTAAGGCAACTGTGGACCTCATTTCTCTTTGCTTTTGGTGGCCGAGTTTGCATCAAGATGTGGTTGAACACATATCTGCTTCTACTATCTGCGCGGACTCTAAGGTATCGCATACCCATCCATGTGGTACTCTACATCCACTAATATTCCTAGCAGGCCATGGACACACTTGTCCATGGATTTTATTACTGACTTACTGTTATCTGTAGGCAAGACTGTGGTTTTCTTGGTTGTAGATAGGTTCAGTAAAATGGTTCACTGTGTCTCATTACCGGCACTTCCGAATGCCAAGACTCTTCCTCAGGTGTATGTAAATGAAATTGTGAAGCTTTACGAGGATCACTCCGATGTGGTGTCAGATCAGGGTCCCAGTTTGTTTCCAAGTTCTGGAGCATGTTCTGTTCTTGACTGATGGTGCAGCTGTCCTTTTCTTCTGCCTTCCATTCCCAGTCAAATGGACAGGTCAAGATCATTAATCAGAATTTTGAGACTTACCTCAGGTGTTTTGTGTCCAAAAATCAGGACAATTGAGCATCCTAATTACAGCTGACAGATTTTGCTATAAATATTCATCATCTACCGGCAGTTTACTGTTTTTTGGTGCATATCGTTACCATCCACAGTTTGGTACTTTTAGCGGGGGGAGGGGCTTCGGGAGTTCCTGAAGAGGAACGTTTTGCTTCATTCAGCATAAACCTGCTGAACGAAGTCAACTTCTACAAACAGCTTACTCCAAGCTTTGTCATCACACCAACAGAGCATGATTCGAGTAATTCCAGTAGGACAATTCTTGAGAATTTGCTCAAATGATGAACTTTTTGAGAAACAAAGTAAAGACCTGAGTAAAAGATTTAAAGAACGAGGATATTCAACTTCAAATACAAAACCTGGATACTGGCGAGCAAAGAGGACAAATCGATCCCAGGTGCTTAATAATAGTGTTGAGCATTCCGATGCTGCAAGTATCGGGTATCGGCCGATACTTGCTGTATCGGAATTCCGATACCGGGATTCCGATACTCTTGTGGTATCGGGTATCGGGTATCGCAACAACATTAATGTTAAAATGTGTAAAAGAGAGAATTAAAATAAAAAATATCGCTATACTCACCTGTCCGACGCAGCCGGGACTTCAGCGAGGGAACCGGCAGCGTTGTTTGTTTAAAATTCGCGCTATTACTTGGTTACGTGAATTCCCGGCTTGTGATTGGTCAGGTCGGCCATGTTGCCGGAACGCGGACCAATCACAGCAAGCCGTGACGAAATTACGTCACGGCTTGCTGTGATTGGTCCGCGTCCCGGCAATATGGCCGCCCTGACCAATCACAAGCCGTGACGTCACGGGAGGCTGGACACGCGCCCATTTTAAAATGAGCGCGTCCAGCCTCCCGGCTTGTGATTGGTTGACCGCGGCGCAACCAATCACAAGCCGCGACGTCACGGGAGGCTGGACACGCGCCCATTTTAAAATGAGCGCGTGTCCAGCCTCCCGTGACGTCACGGCTTGTGATTGGTCAGGGCGGCCATATTGCCGGGACGCGGACCAATCACAGCAAGCCGTGACGTAATTTCGTCACGGCTTGCTGTGATTGGTCCGCGTTCCGGCAACATGGCCGACCTGACCAATCACAAGCCGGGAATTCACGTAACCAAGTAATAGCGCGAATTTTAAACAAACAACGCTGCCGGTTCCCTCGCTGAAGTCCCGGCTGCGTCGGACAGGTGAGTATAGCGATATTTTTTATTTTAATTCTTTCTTTTACACATTTATATGGTTCCCAGGGCCTGAAGGAGAGTTTCCTCTCCTTCAGACCCTGGGAACCATCAGGAATACCGTCCGATACCTGAGTCCCATTGACTTGTATTGGTATCGGGTATCGGTATCGGATTGGATCCGATACTTTGCCGGTATCGGCCGATACTTTCCGATACCGATACTTTCAAGTATCGGACGGTATCGCTCAACACTACTTAATAATTAAAGATCTCATTCAGAGTCCTCAGACAAGGTACGCTTCATCCACTCGTTTAAATCTAGATGGCTCAAGGTCAGAGAAATTCTGTCTTGACATTAGGTTTTACAACTGGATCCATTCTTTATGAGAATATCTACCACCCAAACTGACTATAACCTACAGACGATCCCAAAACTTTTGTGATGTTCTAGTACATAGCCACTGCAAAAAGAATTCCGAGTATTTACCGTATATACTCGAGTATAAGCCGAGATTTTCAGCCCATTTTTTTTGGTTGAAAATCCCCCTCTTGGCTTATACTCGAGTCATACCCAGGGGTTGGCAGGAGAGGGGGAGCGGGGGCTGTCTAATTATACTCACCTACTCCTGGCGCGGTCCCTGCAGGCCCCTGGCTTCCTGACGCCCCAGCTTCTTCCTGTACTGAGCGGTCACATGGTACCGCTCATTACAGTAATGAATATGTGGTTACACCTCCCATAGGGGTGGAGCCGCATATTCATTACTGTAATGAGCGGTAACGGTGACCGCTCAGTACAGTAAGAAGCTGCGGCGCCGGGAAGCAGGGACTGCACTGCGCCAGGAGCAGGTGAGTATAATGTGGAGGGGAGCGCAGTGCGATATTCACCTGCTCCCCGTTCCGGGCGCCACTCCATCTTCAGCGTCTTTTGCAGTGACGCTCAGGTCAGAGGGCGCAATGACGTGGTTAGTGCGCGCCCTCTGCCTGGACGTCAGTGCAGAAGATGCTGAAGATTGAGCGGCGCCGAAACGAGGAGCATGTGAATATTGAAAGTGCCGGGGGCCTAAGCGATGGAGAGGTGAGTATGTGATTTTCTTTTTTATCGCAGCAACAGCAAATGGGGCTAGTGTCTGTATGGAGCATCTTGTGGGGCCATAACGTTTGTGCAGCATTATATGGGGCAAGTGTCTGTATGGGGCCATAATCAACGTTTGTGCAGCACTATATGGAGCAAGTGTCTGAATGGGGCCATACAGTTTGTGCAGCACTATATGGGCAAGTGTCTGTATGGGGCCATAATCAACGTTTGTGCAGCACTATATGAGGCAAGTGTCTGTATGGGGCCATAATGTTTTTGCAGAACTATATGGGCAAGTGTCTGTATGGGGCCATATTTGGTGCGTGTGCTCAACTTGGTAGTTAAGTGGTTTCTGAACACCAACCCAGATTTCACAGAGATTTTGATCAATGTACACAGCATCAGCTCCCATTTCCACAAGCCACGTACAACTGCAGCGCGTGCAAGTGACAGCTCACCGACTGGTGGGCAACGTGCCCATGTGCTGGAACTATCCACTGCACATGCTGGCAAGACTTTGTGAGCAGCAGAGGCCAGTTGTAGAAAACCAGCTCCAACATGCCGGTCGATATTCTGGTCAGCCTCTGCACATAACTAAAGAGTGGGCATGGATGTCTGACATTCGTGGGGTTCTCCAAGGCTTTAAGGACTCCACAAAGCGGTGAAGACGCCATAGTCAGCACAACAGTCCTGCTTCTGTGCCTACTTAAACAGTTGCTGCTGACAATTGAACATGAAGCTTTGTATGCTGCCCAGGTGGAGATAGAAGAAGACATGAGACAGAGAAATGCTGCCCAGCCTTATCTCAGGATAATAATGAGAAGGTAGAGGCTGAAGAAGGGGAGAAGGTGCAAGAACTAGCTGAGTGCAAAAGAGGATAGCACCCACACAAGCTTTGCCCCATCTCTCCTACGTGGATGGGCTGAGGAGGGGAATGGGGAAGAGACAGAGGAGGAGGAAGATGAGATGGATAGTAGGCATCATGGTGAAGACAGGAAACTGTTGGCTGTAGAGACATTTGCACATTTTGGAAACTTTGTGTGCCCCTTCCTTCCCAGTGACCCTTGCATTACATTCATCTTGGCCAAAAAAGAGAACTGGTTGTTCACCTTGCTAGACACACGCTACAAGGAAAACTTTGCATCTCTTCTTCCTGAGGTGGAGAGGTCTTCTAAAATGGTGCAATACCAGAAGGCCATTGTGGTAAATATATTAAAAAAATTCCCATCAGGCAATACTAGCAGCAGGAGTAAAGCTTCCAGGCCCAATCAAGAAGGAAAGGTGAGAGAGACACACAAGAAATAGCAGAGGCAGAGGTACACTGTCAAAGGCCTAGACCAATTTTATTGCACCCTACCAGCTTCCATGCCCTCATGACCGGGTATTTTTGACAATAAAGGAAAAGTTTTCTAAGATGGTCAAGAAATAACTGGCTGACCAAACCAGCATGCTTACTGATTCCTCTGTGACTTTCAGCTACTGAGTTTCAAAGCTGGACACCTGGCATGAGCTGTCCCGTTATGCTTTGGAGGTGATAGGCTGCCCTGCTGCTTCCATCTTGTTTTTAGTGCTACAGTGGGTTCCTAACAGACAGCTACTTTAGCCTGTCAACAGAAAGTGCTTACAGGCTCATTCTGAAAACAATGAACAAAGCCTAGCTTAGACCCAACTTTTACACACCACCAGATGATAGCAGAACATAAAGTGTTTTTAATGTTCTATATTTGAATGAAGCCCCACCAGTTGCTTTTTTTGGTGTATGGATGACACAAATTTGTAATTTTTTTCCTGTCTTTGTTCTTTGTGCAAATACCTTTGAGTGTAGGAATACCACAATTAAGCATTGTTCACAATAATTGAATGAGGCAATACTGTTGGTGCCTTTAAATTGTATGGATGACCCTGTTTGTAATGTTTGATTTACACTAGCATAGACTTTATGAATCCTAAGAATACCAATACATGACAATTTGAACAGAGTGTATGAAGCCCTCCTTAAGGTTTAATACAGGATGTATCTGAGTCCCTCTAAGTCCTTAATTGTTTGCTTCCTTCATAAATTAAGCTGAATTGTCATATTTTTTTTAATTAAAAAAACATTTTGGCTTACTTATATTATAATTTAAAAAAAATCCTTTTAAAATTTTGCCTTATATACAAGTCATTATACAGGAATAAATGTTACGTAACAATTTTTTTCCATAAAATGATATTTCTATCCGGTTTGGAATGTTTTATTGCCTCTTTTTAACCGCTTTACCCCCCAAAGTGGTTTTCATGTTAATGAACAGACCAATTTTTACAATTCTGACCACTGTTACTTTATAAGATAATAACTCTTGAGTGCTTCAGTGGATCCTGCTGATTCGGAAACTGTTTTTTTTCATGACATATGGTAACATTTAAAAGATATGACTCGCATTTATTTCTGAAAGAAACGGAAATTTGGCAAAAATCTGAAACATTTTGCAATTTTCAAATTTTTTATTTTTATTCCCTTAAACTAGAGAGATATGTCACACAAAATAGTTAATATATAATATTTCCCACATTTCTACTTTACATCTAAAATAATATTTTTTGTTAGTAAGTTATAAGGGTTAATAATTGACCAATGATTTCTAATTTTTCCTCACCCCTCAAGGTGCTCAAAACCACATTCAAGATATTAACCCTTCAGGTGCTTTACAGGAATTTTTGGAATATGAAAAAAAAAAAAAAATGAACATTTGACTTTTTTCACACAATTTTTAAATTAGACCCAATTTTTTATTTTTTTTCACAAAGGTAACAGGAAAAAAATGAACCCAAAATGTGTTGTCCAACTTCTTCTGAACATGCTGATACCCCATATGTGGGAGAAAACCACTGTTTGGGTGCACGGTAGAACTTGGAAGGAAAGGAGAGCCATTTGACTTTTTGAACATAACATTTGCTGTTCAATTTCTCCTGAATGCGCTGATACCCCATATGGTGGGGGAAACTACTTTTGAGGCAAAGTGCCAGAACAGCAGAAATTCTGTAAATGTACGCTCATGTTATAAACTACACCCCCCAAAGAATTCATCTAGGTGTGCAGTGATCATATTGACACCACATGTGCCCCACAGAATTTTATGCAATTGAGCGGTAAAGAAAGAGTAAATTACATATTTACTACTAAAATGTTTCTTTAACCCCCAGTTTTTAATTTTCTGAGGGCTAATAGGAATTTTTTGACAACAAACTGAGATCCATAGTTTTCTGAGTGCAACAATACCTTACATGTAATGGGGAAATATGGGGCACCCCAGGAGTCCGGGTACCACAGTGGTATTGCCTGCCTCCAGGGGAGGGTGATGCCATACCTGAAAGCGAGGAGGATCCCTTTAACAGGTAACATGTACATTCAACACTTTCTGACACCAGGCCAGAATGGGGAGCTCTAGACCCTGTTTCAGGGGAGCTTCCCTATATATATACTCTGGCTGGAGGAGATACTCAGTGAGTCAGTGAGTAGTTAGTCTGTGGAGAGTGTGAGGGGAGAAGGAGCAATGGAGAAGTGAGGAGCTGGAGGGGAGCTGCGACTGAGCTCCCTCCATGCTGAAAAGCAGGAACCGGACACTGGGAATCTGAGGCTGTGTGGGACTGTATGCCACACAGCAGAAACCAGAGGGCAGGAGATTTCAAGTTTCATGTCCACAACTACACCTGAAAGCACAGCAGCATATAGGGCCCAGAGTCGCCGCAAGTAGGGACACCGGTAAAAAGGCTTGTGTTGCCTGCCATGTGGGTAATGTCCTACTTTTAGGACAGAGAGAGAGAGGACCTTGTGAGAAGCCTCAGGCAGCAAGGGACTCACACTTCAGCACAGTATGGAAGGATTCCAACCCCACCTGGTTAAGGGGACTTCAAATCACTTCCAGGCTGCCCAGATCTCAATATAACCTGTAAAGTGTGTCTTGGACCATGAATGAATCAGTAAAAGGTAAAGAGACTGCAAAACTTGTGTCTTGCAATTCCTTTCTGCACCATAACACCCATCATCCTTTACCAACTACATAGGGGGTCCCTGGGGACTAAGCTTCACTTGTGGGAAGCCATTCCATCTCTGCTGCAATTCCATCAGCCCCCAGTGGACCCCTCTTCTAAACAGTGTCGGTCATCCATGACCCAATACCACAGGTGGAATCACAAACATTCTTTATTTCTCACAAAACATCCCCTTTAAAGACTTTCCCTTTAACTTAGACGCCCAGGGCCATGGACCGGGTCACCGCCACAGTGACTACTTTACTCTAATGACCACCGGACCCAGCCCGAGTACCCCAAGATCCTAGCGGGCGCTCCAAATACTTCTCAGGTACAGTGCAAAGCTCAGAAGGGAAGGAGCACCATACTATACAATTTTTGCATTGCTAGGTTATTGGGTGTCAGAGTCAGCTGACACCCGGCGGCGATTGCGCGCATACAGCATCTGTGGGGCCAAAATTGTATTAGATGTATCCATATGGCACAGGTCAGTAAGTACCAGGCCAAGGGGATGTATGGATACATCTAGGGTCAGAAAGGGGTTAAAGTGGAGTAAAAGTGTGACACCATTGTTCTCAGCAGCAATCTGGGGAGTCAGAGATGCTTTCAGTGGTCTTTCCCATGCTGCTCTCCTTCCATTCAGCACTTTTCCCATCCGTTTCAATATTTACACTGCCCCACACAACTTTTTGTAGGGTCTTCCAGAAAAAAAGCTTGGATTGCCCAATGACTTCTATTATACTTGCTACTCAAAAGAAGCATTCGAATATTAGGAATTGCTCAGTTTGACCAATGAGAACCCAAGCATTTGAGTGCTCGCCCATCTGTATTATATACCACCAAAGTCTACCAAAGAATATGTAAAACTATGGATGAGTAATATAATATAGATGCAATTTTTTGAGGGTTATATACCACTGAAGTGCACCCAAGAAGGCTTTAGAACTCTATGAATGCGCAAAACAATGCCTCTGAAATGTACCCAAGAAGATGTAATAATGTATGGATTGGCAATATAATATGGATACATTTTTTAACATTTCTTGACAGTTGTATACCACCAAAATGTACACAGGAACATGTAATACTATGTAGATGAGCAATATAATACCAACACTTTTTGAACAATATTTTGGATGGCTATAAACCACAGAAATCTACCCAAGAACATGTAAACCTCAATGAATAAGCAATATAATACTGATACATATTAAAATATTTTTTGGAGGGTTAAATACCAACTAAATGTACCCAAGAACACATAATACTGTATGGATGAGCAATATAATACCGAAAAAAATAAAAAAAATCAGACAACTTGTATTAGATACAATCAAAATCTACCCAAGAACATGAAATATTCTATGAATGAGCAAAATAATATTGAAAAAAATGAGACAACTTGTTTTGAGGGTTAGATACTACAAAAATGAACCCAAAAAGAAGTAATACTCTGGGTGAGCAATATAATGCAGATACATTTTTGAGCAATTTTTTGGAGGGTTATATACCAACCTAATGTACCCCAGAATACGTTACACTCTATGGAACATTAATTGAATTCAGAAATTTAACCAACAACATTTTTAAACCCTTTTTTGGAGTGATGGATATCACAGTAATGTACCCCAGATGTGGAATACTGTATGAGTGAGTAATTGAACCCCCCAAAAAATGTAAACGCTTTTTTGCAGTGTTCAGGTGCTTTTCGCAAAATTTGAATATCATCAATAAGTTAATTTATTTCAGTTCTTCATTACAAACAGTGATCGATTTCAAGTGCTTATTTCTGTTAATTTTGAGGATTATAGCTTACAGCCAATAAAACCCCAAAAGTCAGTAAATTAGAATACTTTATAACACGAGTTTGAAAAATCATTTAAAAATTCGTAATGTTGGTCTACTGAAATATATGTTCAGTAAATGCACTCACTATTTGGTCGGGGCTCCTTTTGCATCAATTACTGCTTCAATGTGGTGTGGTATGGAGGCGATCAGCCTGTGGTACTGCTGAGGTGCTATGGAAGCTCTGGCTGCTTTAATAGCAGCCTTCAGCTCGTCTGCATTGTTGGGTCTGGTATCTCTCATCTTCCTCTTGACAATACTACATAGATTTCTCTATGGGGTTAAGGTCAGGCGAGTATGCTAGCCAATCAAGCACAGTACTATTTCTTGAATTTTTGGTGGCCTTTTAGTCCTCTATGTAGTGCTGGGCAGCCCACCTGGTCGAATAGTATGGGCGTCACTAATAGGCTGTAAACCAGATTCTGTGCATTACCTGTACGGGAACAGCGTCCTATACAAGCCTCTTTTGTGCAATCATATACTAAGCAATCACCTCTTCCATGATGAAATGGGGTGAAATGTGAGTGGTTGTCTTATCAGTATTTTGCACCTGTGTAGCCTCAATGTTTACTACACCTGGGAAGGTAAACACTGCTGCCCCTTTTCTGGTGTACTAATTTGCTAAGTAATGAGCATATTCGAGCACAGAGGTATTCAAGTGATATCCGAGTATCACCAAGCACTTTCGCTCATAAATAATTATAATGCATTGTGCGCCTGCACGCCACCATTCGTGATGCACATCTCAGTGCACAGAGCTTTCCTAGAGCTCCACAGCTGTCAAAACAGATGGCAGCTCAGCTTCAGGGAAGCTCCCTCCACCTGTTCTGTGATGCAGTGGTGATGTCACCAAGGTGACGTCATTGCTTAGGTGACGGCATGTACGCACGCCAGGATGCCAGTCCAAAAGTGAAGCAGCAGGGGATCATATTAGAGGTAAGTATGAAAACCTTTTTATTTTTAATTAAATGGATGTGGGGGAAGAAATTTATGATGTATTCAGGGTGGGGGACAGCAAATAATGTATTGAAGGTGGAGGACGGGGAAAGCAAATGATGTATTGAAGGTGACAGCCAATGAATTATTGAAGGTGGAGGGTGGGGAACAGTTAATGATGATGACTTGAGCATGGGTGCTGAGAGGGAGCAAATAATGATGAATTGAGAGTGGGGGAGAAAATGATAATGTATTGAAACTGGGGAATGGGGGAGAGTAAATGATGATGAATTCAAGGTGGGAGGATTTAAAGGATTATGTATTGAAGGTGGGGGAGAGCAAATGATGCTTTGCTGAAGGTGAGGGAGACCAAATGATAATGAATTGAGGGTGTGAGAGCAGTTGATAATAAATAGGTGGGTGCGGGAGAGAGGACATGACAATAAATTGGGGCAGAGGGGTTCATGTAAATATAATGGATTGGGAAGCAGGAGGTAAAGAGTGGAGGGTGTTGAAAATGCAGGTGTGTGAATGGTATTGGTGGAAAGAGTACAGGTGCTAATTCAGTCATATATTTATTGGGTGGGGAATGTGGCTATTTATAGTTAGTGGGGGCACAGTGGTGGATTACAATTTATATTTGGAATGGTGGGTGGCATAGCAACTAATCATATATATTATTGGTGGGTGCACATCTGTGTTCAGCTGCGTAGAGTAGAAGTTGGAGAAAAGTGGAGAATGTGCTCTGTATGTGGTGCTCTAGATAACTGTGTTATTTTTCTGCAGAGTCAAGTCCTGGCTGGAGGAAGTGATGGTGGTCTGCTCTTGATGAAGAAGAAAAGCGAAGATGAAGACTTCAACTAGAGACATCACTGGTGAGTCAGAATGCTACCTGTACAATGACACTATACACTACTTACAGAGCTCTTGTGTATAATGTCACTGGTGATTACTGTATTACCTGTATATTTACACTATATACAGAGCTCCTGTGTACAATGTCACTGGTGAACCACTGTATTACCTATACACTGACACTATATACACTATATACAGAGCTCTTGTGTACATTTTTTGTCACTTGTTATCCCCATATTACATGTACATTGACACTATGTAAAAAGTATCTGTGTATAATATCACTGGTGATAACTATATTATTACCTGTACACTTAGACTATACACTGTATTTTATGTACAGACCTCCTGTGTATAATGGCACTTACTGTATGGCAATATTAGTATTGTGTTTTTTTCGTGATCAGTATTGTAATATTTGGTCACTGTGTGGTGGCAATATGTGGTCTGGTCATGGTGTGGTGGCATTTGTTTTTTGTATTTGAGGTTATTCGGTCACTATATGGCAGTAATATGTGGTCCGGCCATGGTGTGATGGCATTTATCCCTTGTAGGTGGTATTTTTGGTCATTGTAGAAAATGCATGAGACACATTCCCTTAAAGAAAAATAAATACAAATATACCTAAAAAGAGTATTGAATATTTTAAGAAACGTTTAATAGGTTAGAGTAGAGTATGGTCTTACCAAAACATTCTACGTTTTCATGGTGGCAGGCTTAAAAAAATCTTTTGTCCAAACAAAGGTTGATGGCTATTTAATGATAACAGGTAAGGTAGCATAGTCAAACAGTGCATTTCTACTACTCTATCACCAAAATACGCCTGCACAGTTACTCTAAGATACTTTGCATTGGATAGCTGCAGTACACAAAATGTGTACAATCAATGTTTTGTAGCAAACAAAAAGCTCTAGTTTAACAAATTCTACATTGCGCTAAGAGTCTTTGTACTGTTTTCGGTCTTCATTTCTGTCTACTCATTTGGGGTCTGACCATTTGCATTCTCAGAGATCATAAGAATGGAATTACCTTGTTATTTTACCTGGCAGAGATGTGGCAATGCATTCAGTTGGATACATGGACAGGGTCAGTCTTGTATTGGGTAATGCTCTGTGCGGTAACATCTGTACCATACAGTTTCAATGTGAGGAGAGATTCTCTTTAGGGAAAAAATCGGAGATAGTGTAGCGCGATTTGAGCATAGCATTGGTAAATAAATAAAAAGTGTAAATCAAGGGAGAGAAATATAAGGTAAAACCACATGACATAGTTGTGGAAAGTAGGGCACAACTCCATTTAACGCATGAGAGAGAAACAACAATCAGGTGCGGCCAACCTGGTTAGCAGCAGGCATCTCTTCCAAGGAGAGTTCCAGAAGAAAACAAACCATGTAATCTGCACTCCCATATCGCTAAAATGGAAAGTAGCAAACTCATCGAAAATTAAAAGGTATTTATGAAGAACAATGTCACAACACGTTTCACCTGTGTCCTGCCTTCATCAGGTGCATGAGAATTTTAACAGTGCAGCAGACTTATATAGACACATCCATGATTGAGTGGGCACATCTAAAATGCATTGCGATACTGTTCTTAATAAATACTTTTTAATTTTTGGTGAGATACCTACTCTTCCTTATAATCCATATGGATATCACGTGATTTTATTATCTATGATACCATATAAATTGGAATGAGTGAAACAATGGCTCCTCTGGCTAAAAATGTGGGTACTATGGTTTACATCCTCAAGATAAGGTCGAGGTCTACTTAATATATTGCCAAAGTCTTGCTATTTAGGAGAACCCCATTGAATGATAGTTAAATAGCAATAACTATAGTATGACATTTCTGGATTTCAATTACATTCTCAGATCAGACTATACTTTCCCAATAATATCATTATATTGTATAAAAATGCATTGTTTAACAATAAATCAAGATTAATAACATATTTTTCCTGTTTCCTAGTGTCACCTTGATAGAATAAATGAACGGGACTGTAAAATTGAAAATGAGTTTATCTCCTCTTCTTTAAATAGATTCTTCAGTTCTCTGAGTAAGCAATCTCTTGTGTTAGTTGCCTTTGTACTTTTTGCAGTTGTATTCTTGTATTTTATTTTATTTATTTCCTTTCTAAATGTCAATCCTAAAGTAGTTGTTCAGCTCAGCGTGCAGAGGAATACCTGGGAAATATACGGACTTGACATATTAATGGGTTCATAGCTTGTTAGACCGACACAGAGCTTGTTAGGACTGTCTATGATAAGGAGAACATCAAATGTCATCTATGTTCATTCTATTGCTTAGTTATCAGTAATGCTGTCCAAAAGCTACGTATCACAAAAGCATCAAGAACAAACAAGCTTTTACCAGCAGTTATCTGTTTGAAGAGGAAATTACGGGTTTTCCAGAAACAAAAAAGTAAAATGTCCACAGTGCTTCTAAATACTGTAGTAATAAGAATAATAACACGTGGCACTGATTTTTGAAGAAAGCAATCCTATATCATTAATAATCATTACCATTAAATGCTGATATCATTAAATGCTGACATAATTATAGGACTGCTTTTTTCTAAAAATCACATCTGTCTAAAGGATATGTGTAGTATTGCAACCCAGGACATTCACATCAACAGATCTTTGTTGTAATGAGTTATAACTAGTGATGAGCCAGTGTACTCATTGCTCAGGTTTTACCGAGCACGCTCGGGTGATCTCCGAGTATTTGTGACTGCTCGGAGATTTTGTTTTTGTTGCCTCAGCTGCATGATTTACATCTGCTTGACAGCTTGAATACATGTGGGGATTCTCTAGCAACCAGGCAACCCCCACATGTACTCAGGCTGGGTAGCAGCCATAAATCCTGCAGCTGGGTCAACAAAAGCTAAATCTCCGAGCAGTTACAAATACTCAGAGACCACCGAGCAACGAATACACTCGCTCATCACTAGTTATAACTCATGCAGACCTGTAGTTAATGCATCTGGAAGAAATCAGCTTTGTTTTTCAAATCCTGTAAGACACTTTTAAAGTTTTTAAAGTAACAGTGAAACTAACAAGATAACTGTTCAAGCTTGAGAAGAATACTTCAGGATGGAACAGCCATGTGTCACCATAGATGTGTGCGCTCCTAGGGTTTGTGCACATATTATTTGAAGCATACATTTCCACACCAAAAACGTGTCTATTGGCAGGACAAATGCTGCGTACAATACTTGTGCTTTTTCCTTGCTTTTTTTGTGTGTTTTTTCCATTAATCATTAGTTTGAAAGGGTGAAAAACTGTAAAATCACTGAAATAGTTGATATACTCAAACTGCTTCAAATCTGCAAGGAAAAAATAAGCATGAGACTGAAGAAATCAAATTCACTTTGATGCTACAGTAAAATGCTGCATTTTTTTCACAACAAAAATATGTGTATAAGAAAAAAAAACTCATGAAAAAATGTGGCAAAAGAGTAACGTGTGAAAAAGCTCTTAAAAAACAGATTACAGGTATTGCGCCTAGTGTGTCAAAGACAAAATAAAAAAAGTCAGGCTAAGCTCATTCTATTATTGGGTCACAGTGTTCATATACTGTACATGGGCATACCCAGGATCAAAACTAGGGGGGGAAGCCATGGTCGTTCAGGTTGTAAAATGTTAGAATGCGCATACAACAGGGGGTGGCACTTTGGGTGGAGAGAGTCCAAAGCACTGCAAGTACGCAGCGTGGAAACATAACCTAACACACTACAGCGGCACTCAGGTATTTAAATACACTCCATGCAGACATCACATATTGGATCTTTCTTTGTATGAGAGAGTAGATGAATCCATTATCACATGAGCACTGCACTGCTGCAGGCTAAGATGGCCGCTAACAGCACTCTGCAACAGTATGTATGTATAAAAACCAAAAGAAATGGAGTTGTATACAACTAGGCAAAAAAACACAATACTTTATTAATCAATAATTACAAATACAATTAATATAGACAAAAAAGGACAATTGACCCTGGTAAAAAAGCATGGGTCTCCAGGCATAAATGTCAGTACAATTAAAGGGACTGTCAACTGAATTTGGCGGGACCAGTTTTGGGTCATATGGGTGGGGTTTTCAGGTATTTCATTCACCCTTTCCTTACCCGCTGGCTGCATGCTGGCTGCCATATTGGATTGAAGTTCATTCTCTGTCCTCCGTAGTACATGCCTGCAAAGGCCTTACGCAGGCGTGTACTATGGAGGACAGAGAATGAATTTCAATCCAATATTGCAGCCAGCATGCAGCCAGCGGGTAAAGAAAGGGTGAATCAAACACCCGAAAACCCCACCCATATGACTGAAAATTGTTCCCTCCAAATTCAGGTGTCAGAGTCCCTTTAAGTTGATGATAGATGTTTGATCCCTGATGCTGTGTCCGCTTTGGCAATTGGCAGCTTGGCTAGATTAGATTTGCACTTGCTTTAAACTTTGCATTTTGCTGCCATAATGCACACATAATGGATTGTTACCATAGTGATGTAACATCGCTGATGTTCTGACTTAATTGTAATGACATTTATGCCTGGAGACCCATGCTTTTTTACCAGGGTCAATTGTCCTTTTTTTCTATATTAATTGTATTTGTAATTATTGATTAATAAAGTATTGGTTTTTTTTTACCTAATTGTATACAACTCCATTTTTTTTTTATTCATGGACGTGGACACCACTCACTGCAGGGCGCAGATACTGTAGAGTGGGAGTCTCAGTCTGGGACTCAGACTGGCCTGTGGGCTGCTGTGAGCCTGTGGCACACTGTAATGGCGGCCGCTGCCTGTCTTCTCAGCCTCTGCCTCAGATCCGGAGGGTTCAGACAGGGTACAGAGGTATGCTTACTGGCACGCTGTACATGACATCCCTCTAAACCCTGTCTGGACCCTGGCCGTATCCAATCCCAGCGTGCCTCCGTGTGCCATAGCAACGCTACATGGTCTCAGCCTGCTCTGCAGTGAGTCCCGCCCCGCTGTCAGCTGTGTGTGGCTGCCTTGTGGGCCGCTCTCCACTACCTTGGCCCGGAGGTGTTCTTTCATTGTGCGCCCCTGCTTCTGGGGGGGGCAGCTGCCCCCCCCTTGCCCCATGGTGGGTACACCCATGATACTGTATACATTTTTTTGCATGTATTACTGCATACTTCATTTTGGGGATACATGTTAATCTTGATAGCATTGCAGCCTACTCTTTTTAGAGCTATCATTTTTTTTCCCAAGATGTACATTTGCAAATCTTAATGACTAGTGATAAGCAAATACATTCTGCACTATTTGTTACTCGGCGAGTAATTAGGTATTAGCCTCGGCATATTCAAATGACCTGCCCAGCATGTTTGGCGCTTTATTTGAAGCCGATCAACATGCTGGGCTGGCTTGCAAATCAAAGTAAAGCCAATGCCATATTTGGTGTGGCAATACTGTGATTGGCTGGCCTTCCATCGTCATAGGGACTATTTAACCCCTTAAGCCCCGAGGGTGGTTTGCACGTTAATGACCGGGACAATTTTTACAATTCTGACCACTGTCCCTTTATGAGGTTATAACTCTGGAACGCTTCAACGGATCTTGGCGATTCTGACACTGTTTTCTCGTGACATAATGTACTTTATGAAAGTGGTAAAATTTATTCGATATAACTTGCGTTTATTTGTGAAAAAAATGGAAATTTGGCGAAAATTTTTAAAATTTCACAATTTTCCAACTTTGAATTTTTATGCCCTTAAGTCACAGAGATATGTCACACAAAATACTTAATAAGTAACATTTTCCCATATGTCTACTTTACATCAGCACAATTTAGGAACCAAAATTTTTTTTTTTAGGGAGTTATAAGGGTTAAAAGTTGACCAGCAATTTCTCATTTTTTCAACACCATTTTTTTTAGGGACCACATCTCATTTGAAGTAATTTTGAGGGGTCTATATGATAGAAAATACCCAAGTGTGACACCATTCTAAAAACTGCACCCCTCAAGGTGCTCAAAACCACATTCAAGAAGTTTATTAACCCTTCAGGTGTTTCACAGGAATTTTTGGAATATTTAAATAAAAATTAACATTTAACTTTTTTTACACAAAATTTATTTCAGCTCCAATTTGTTTTATTTTACCAAGGGTAACAGGAGAAAATGGACCCCAAAAGTTGTTGCACAATTTGTGCTGAGTACGTTGATACCCCATATGTGGGGGTAAACCACTGTTTGGGCGCATGGCAGAGCTCGGAAGGGAAGGAGCACCATTTGACTTTTCAATGCAAAATTGACTGGAATTGAGATGGAACGCCATGTTGCGTTTGGAGAGCCCCTGATGTGCCTAAACATTAAAACCCCCCACAAGTGACACCATTTTGGAAAGTAGACCCCTTAAGGAACTTATCTTGATGTGTGTTGAGCACTTTTACCCACCAAGTGCTTCACAGAAGTTTATAATGCAGAGCCGTAAAAATAAAAAATCATATTTTTTCACAAAAATGATCTTTTTGCCCCCAATTTTTTATTTTCCCAAGGGTAAGAGAAGAAATTGGACCCCAAAAGTTCTTTTGCAATTTGTCCTGAGTATTCTGATACTCCATATGTGGGAGGGAACCATTGTTTGGGCGCATGGCAGAGCTCGGAAGGGAAGGAGCGCCATTTGGAATGCAGACTTAGATGGATTGGTATGCAGGCATCACGTTGCATTTGCAGAGCCCCTGATGTACCCAAACAGTAGAAACCCCCAAAAGTGACCCCATATTGGAAACTAGACCTCCCAAGGAACTTATCTAGATGTGTTGTGAGAACTTTGAACCCCCAAGTGTTTCACTACAGTTCACAACGCAGAGCCGTGATAATAAAAAATCCTTTTTTTTTCCCACAAAAATGATTTTTAGCCCCCCAAATTTATATTTTCCCAAGGGTAACAAGAGAACTTGGACCCCAAAATTTGTTGTCCAATTTGTCCCGAGTACGCTGATGCCCCATATGTTGGGGTAAACCCCTGTTTGGGCGCACGGGAAAGCTCGGAAGGGAAGTAGCACTGTTTTACTTTTTCAACGCAGAATTGGCTGGAATTGAGATCGGATGCCATGTCGCGTTTGGAGAGCCCCTGATGTGCCTAAACAGTGGAAACTCCCCAATTCTAACTGAAACCCTAATCCAAACACACCCCTAACCCTAATCCCAACGGTAACCCTAACCACACCCCTAACCCTGACACACCCCTAACTCTAATCCCAACCCTAATCCCAACCGTAAATGTAATCCAAACCCTAACTTTAGCCCCAACCCTAACTTTAGGCCCAACCCTAACCCTAACTTTAGCTCCAACCCTAACCCTAACCCTAGCACTAACCCTAGCCATAACCCTAGCCCTAGCCCGAACCGTAACCCTAACCGTAACCCTAACCCTAACCCTAGCACCTAACCCTAATGGGAAAATGGAAATAAATACATTTTTTTAATTTTATTATTTTTCCCTAACTAAGGGGGTGATGAAGGGGGTTTGATTTACTTTTATAGCATTTTTTATAGCAGATTTTTATGATTGGCAGCCGTCACACACTAAAAGACGCTTTTTATAGCAAAAAAGTTTTTGCGTCTCCACATTTTGAGACCTATAATCTTTCCATATTTTGGTCCACAGAGTCATGTGAGGACTTGTTTTTTGCGGGACGAGTTGACGTTTTTATTGGTAACATTTTCACACACGTGACAGTTTTTGATCGCTTTTATTCCGATTTTTGTGAGGCAGAATAACAAAAAAACAGCTATTCATGAATTTCTTTTGGGGGAGGCGTTTATACCATTCCACGTTTGGTAAAATTGATAAAGCAGTTATATTCTTCGGGTCAGTACGATTACAGCGATACCTCATTTATATCATTTTTTTATGTTTTGGCGCTTTTATACAATAAAAACTATTTTATAGAATAAATAATTATTTTGGCATCGCTTTATTCTGAGGAATATAACTTTTTTATTTTTTCTTTGACGCTGTATTGTGGCTCGTTTTTTGCGGGACAAGATGACGTTTTCAGCGGTACCATGGTTTTTTATATCCGTCATTTTGATCGCGTGTTATTCCACTTTTCGTTCGGCGGTATGATAATAAAGCGTTGTTTTTTGCCTCGTTTTTTTTTTTCCTACGGTGTTCACTGAAGGGGTTAACTAGTGGGACAGTTTTATAGGTTGGGTCATTATGGACACGGCAATACTAAATATGTGTACTTTTATTGTTTTTTTTTTATTTAGGTAAAGAAATGTATTTATGGGAATATTTTTTTTTTTTCTTTATTTAGGATTTTTTTTTTCTTTTTTACACCTGTGGAAATTTTTTTTTTTACATTTTTACTTTGTCGGGGGGGGGGACATCACAGATCGCTGATCTGACAGTTTGCACAGCACTCTGTCAGATCGGCGATCAGTGCTGCAGGCTTGCCAAGCGCTTGCTCTGAGCAGGCACTCGGTAAGCCACCTCCCTCCCTGCAGGACCCGGATGCCGCGGCCATTTTGGATCCGGGGACTGCAGGGAGAGGAGGTAAGAGACCCTCGGAGCAACGCGATCACATCGCGTTGCTCCGGGGGTCTCAGGGAAGCACGCAGGGAGCCCCCTCCCTGCGCGATGCTTCCCTATACCGCCGGCACACCGTGATCATGTTTGATCGTGGTGTGCCGGGGGTTAATGTGCCGGGGGCAGTCCGTGACCGCTCCTGGCACATAGTGCCGGATGTCAGCTGCGATAGTCAGCTGAAACTCGGCCGCGCTCCCCCCGTGAGCGCGGCCGATCGCGCTGGACATACTATCCCGTCGGTGGTCATACGGGCCCACCCCACCTCGACGGAATAGTACGTCCAATGTCAGAAAGGGGTTAAAGACTGTCAGTGCACATTGCAGCCAGAAAGAGCATAGTGAGAATATAGTGTGAGCGTAGGGACAGTGATAGGAGGTTATACTGCTTGTTATTTATTCCAAAAAGCTAATTTAACCCCTTCACCCCCAAGGGTGGTTTGCACGTTAATGACCGGGCCAATTTTTACAATTCTGACCACTGTCCGTTTATGAGGTTATAACTCTGGAACGCTTCAACGGATCTTGG
The DNA here is from genome assembly GCF_051348905.1 of Ranitomeya variabilis. NCBI lineage: Eukaryota > Metazoa > Chordata > Amphibia > Anura > Dendrobatidae > Ranitomeya > Ranitomeya variabilis. Next base: position 514,322,698 of record NC_135233.1, on the reverse strand, counting down.
CGATTCAGACACTATTTTCTCGTGACATATTGTACTTCATGATAGTGGTAAAATTTCTTCGATATAACTTGCGTTTATTTGTGAAAAAATGAATATTTGGCAAAAATTTTGAAAATTTCGCAATTTTCCAACTTTGAATTTTTATGCCCTTAAATCACAGACATATGTCATGCAAAATACTTAATAAGTAACATTTCCCACATGTCTACTTTACATCAGCACAATTTTGGAACCAAATTTTTTTTTTGTGACGGAGTTATAAGGGTTAAAAGTTGACCAGCAATTTCTCATTTTTACAACACTATTTTTTTTTAGGGACCACATCTTATTTCAAGTCATTTTGAGGGGTCTATATGATAGAAAATACCCAAGTGTGACACCATTCTAAAAACTGCACCCCTCAAGGTACTCAAAACCACTTTCAAAAAGTTTATTTACCCTTCAGGTGTTTCACAGGAATTTTTGGAATGTTTAAATAAAAATAAACATTTAACTTTTTTTCACACAAAATTTATTTCAGCTCCAATTTGTTTTATTTTACCAAGGGTAACAGGAGAAAATAGACCCCAAAATTTATTGTACAATTTGTCCTGAGTACGCTGATACCCCATATGTGGGGGTAAACCACTGTTTGGGTGCATGGCAAAGCTCGGAAGGAAAGGAGCGCCATTTGACTTTTCAATGCAAAATTGACTGGAATTGAGATGGGACGCCATGTTGCATTTGGAGAGCCCCTGATGTGCCTAAACATTGAAACCCCCCACAAGTGACACCATTTTGGAAAGTAGACCCCCTAAGGATCTTATCTAGATGTGTGGTGAGCACTTTGACCCAACAAGTGCTTCACAGAAGTTTATAATGCAGAGCCGTAAAAATAAAAAATCATATTTTTTCACAAAAATGATCTTTTCGCCCCCAATTTTTTATTTTCCCAAGGGTAACAGAAGAAATTGGACCCGAAAAATTGTTGTGCAATTTGTGCTGAGTACGCTGATACCCCAAATGTGGGTGTAAACCATTGTTTGGGCGCAGGGCAGAGCTCGGAAGGGAAGGAGCGCCATTTGACTTTTCAATGCAAAATTGACTGGAATTGAGATGGGACGCCATGTTGCGTTTGGAGAGCCCCTGATGTGCCTAAACATTGAAACCCTGTACAAGTGACACCATTTTGGAAAGTAGACCCCTTAAGGAACTTATCTAGATGTGTGTTGAGAACTTTGACCCAACAAGTGCTTCACAGAAGTTTATAATGCAGAGCCGTAAAAAAAAAAATCATATTTTTTCACAAAAATGATCTTTTCGCCCCCATTTTTTATTTCCCCAAGGGTAAGAGAAGAAATTAGACCACAAAAGTTGTTGAGCAATTTGTCCTGAGTACGACGATACCCCATATGTGGGGGTAAACCACTGTTTGGGCGCATAGCAGAGCTCGGAAGGGAAGGAGCGCTATTTTACTTTTCAATGCAAAATTGACTGGAATTAAGATGGGATGCCATGTTGCGTTTGGAGAGCCCCTGATGTGCCTAAACATTAAAAACCCCCACAAGTGAAACCATATTGGAAACTAGACCCCCCAAGGAACTTATCTAGATGTGTTGCAGAACTGGGCCGACTTCTCAGTTGGCTACAGGCTCTACGCTAGGGACGGGCTGCACCTCAATGGGGAAGGTGCTGCTGTGCTGGGGGAGAAAATGGTTAGAAGGTTGGCGGAGTGTTTAAACTAGGGATTGGGGGGGAGGGTATTCATTTTATAGGAGGGGAAGATAGTGCAGATAGAGACCTGGGCACAAATAAGGAAGTTGGGGGTGGCGGTGGCATGGGGGGTGGGGTTAGAACAGTTAATAATTTAAGAAAGAATAGAGGTACAGAGAGTAACATCAAGTGCATGTATACTAATACCAGAAGCCTCGCCAACAAAATGGACGAATTAGAACTAATGTTGTTGGAGCATAATTATGACATGGTGGGGATATCTGAGACGTGGCTGGATGAGAGCCATGACTGGGCTGTTAACTTGCAGGGCTATAGCCTGTTCAGAAATGACCGTACAGATAAGCGAGGGGGTGGGGTGTGTCTATATGTAAAATCTTCCTTAAAACCCATCCTGCGTGATAATATAGGTGAATCTAATGAAAATGTAGAGTCCCTGTGGGTGGAGATAAGGGGAGGGGGAAAAAATAATAAATTACTGATAGGGGTTTGTTATAAATCTCCAAAACTAATGGAAGCAATGGAGAATATCCTCGTAAAGCAAATAGATGAAGCTGCGACTCAAGGAGAAGTCATTATTATGGGGGACTTCAACTACCCTGAAATAGATTGGGGAACAGAAACCTGCAGTTCCAGTAAAGGTAATCGATTTTTGACAACTATGAGAGACAATTACCTTTCACAACTGGTTCAGGACCCAACAAGGAGGGGGGCACTGCTAGACCTAATATTAACCAACAGGCCAGACCGCATATCAAATATAAGGGTTGGGGGTCACTTGGGGAATAGTGATCACAAAATAATAAGTTTTCATGTAACCTTTAATAAGATGGGTAGTAGGGGGGTGACAAGGACACTAAACTTCAGGAGGGCAAATTTCCAACGGATGAGAGAGGATCTTGGTGCAATTAACTGGGACGATATCCTGAGACACAAAAATACACAAAGAAAATGGGAGACATTTATTAGCATCCTGGATAGGACCTGTGCACAGTATATACCGTATGGGAATAAACATACTAGAAATAGGAGGAAACCAATATGGCTAAATAGAGCTGTAAGGGGCGCAATAAGGGACAAAAAGAAAGCATTTAGAGAATTAAAGGAAGTAGGTAGTGAGGAGGCATTAAATAAATACAGAAAATTAAATAAATTCTGTAAAAAGCAAATCAAGGCAGCAAAGATTGAGACAGAGAGACTCATTGCCAGAGAGAGTAAAAATAATCCCAAAATATTCTTTAACTATATAAATAGTAAGAAACTAAAAAATGACAGTGTTGGCCCCCTTAAAAATAGTCTGGGTGAAATGGTGGATGAGGATGAGGAAAAAGCCAATATGCTAAATGACTTTTTTTCATTAGTATTTACAAAAGAAAATCCCATGGCAGCCAATATGACTAGTGATAAAAATTCCCCATTAAATGTCACCTGCTTATCCCAGCAGGAAGTACAGCGGCGGCTAAAAATAACTAAAATTGACAAATCTCCGGGCCCGGATGGGATACATCCCCGAGTACTGCAGGAACTAAGTACAGTCATTGATAGACCATTATTTTTAATCTTTAAAGACTCCATAATAACAGGGTCTGTACCACAGGACTGGCGTATAGCAAATGTGGTGCCAATATTCAAAAAAGGGGCAAAAACTGAACTCGGTAATTATAGGCCAGTAAGCTTAACCTCTACTGTGGGTAAAATCCTGGAGGGCATTCTAAGGGATGCTATACTGGAGTATCTGAAGAGGAATAACCTCATGACCCAGTATCAGCACGGGTTTACTAGGGACCGTTCATGTCAGACTAATTTGATCAGCTTCTATGAAGAGGTAAGTTCCGGACTGGACCAAGGGAACCCAGTGGACGTAGTATATATGGACTTTTCCAAAGCTTTTGATACGGTGCCACACAAAAGGTTGTTACATAAAATGAGAGTAATGGGGATAGGGGAAAATATGTGTAAGTGGGTTGAGAGCTGGCTCAGGGATAGGAAACAAAGGGTGGTTATTAATGGAGCACACTCGGACTGGGTCACGGTTAGCAGTGGGGTACCACAGGGGTCAGTATTGGGCCCTCTTCTTTTTAACATATTTATTAATGACCTTGTAGGGGGCATTCAGAGTAGAATTTCAATATTTGCAGATGACACTAAACTCTGCAGGGTAATCAATACAGGGGAGGACAATTTTATATTACAGGATGATTTATGTAAACTAGAAGCTTGGGCTGATAAATGGCAAATGAGCTTTAATGGGGATAAATGTAAGGTCATGCACTTGTGTAGAAGTAATAAGATGTATAACTATGTGCTTAATTCTAAAACTCTGGGCAAAACCGTCAATGAAAAAGACCTGGGTGTATGGGTGGATGACAAACTCATATTCAGTGGCCAGTGTCAGGCAGCTGCTACAAAGGCAAATAAAATAATGGGATGTATTAAAAGAGGCATAGATGCTCATGAGGAGAACATAATTTTACCTCTATACAAGTCACTAGTTCGACCACACTTAGAATACTGTGCACAGTTCTGGTCTCCGGTGTATAAGAAAGACATAGCTGAACTGGAGCGGGTGCAGAGAAGAGCGACCAAGGTTATTAGAGGACTGGGGGGTCTGCCATACCAAGATAGGTTATTACACTTGGGGCTATTTAGTTTGGAAAAACGAAGACTAAGGGGTGATCTTATTTTAATGTATAAATATATGAGGGGACAGTACAAAGACCTTTCTGATGATCTTTTTAATCATAGACCTGAGACAGGGACAAGGGGGCATCCTCTACGTCTGGAGGAAAGAAGGTTTAAGCATAATAACAGACGCGGATTCTTTACTGTAAGAGCAGTGAGACTATGGAACTCTCTGCCGTATGATGTTGTAATGAGTGACTCATTGCTTCAATTTAAGAGGGGACTGGATACCTTTCTGGAAAAGTATAATATTACAGGGTATATATATTAGATTCCTTGATAAGGCGTTGATCCAGGGAACTAGTCTGATTGCCGTATGTGGAGTCGGGAAGGAATTTTTTTCCCCATGGTGGAGTTACTCTTTGCCACATGGGTTTTTTTTGCCTTCCCCTGGATCAACATGTTAGGGCATGTTAGGTTAGGCTATGGGTTGAACTAGATGGACTTACAGTCTTCCTTCAACCTTAATAACTATGTAACTATGTAACTATGTAACTTTGAACCCCCAAGTGTTTCACTACAGTTTATAACGCAGAGCCGTGAAAATAAAAAATACTTTTTTTCCCACAAAACTTATTTTTTGCCCCCAGTTTTGTATTTTCCCAAGGGTAGCAGGAGAACTTGGACCCCAAAAGATGATGTCCAATTTGTCCTGAGTACGCTGATACCCCATATGTTGGGATAAACCCCTGTTTGGGCACACGGGAGAGCTCTGAAGGGAAGGAGCACTGTTTTCCTTTTTCAACGCAGAATTGGCTGGAATTCAGATCGGATGCCATGTCCCGTTTGGAGAGCCCCTGATGTGCCTAAACAGTGGAAAACCCCCAATTATAACTAAAACCCTAATCCAAACACACCCTTACCCAAATCCCAACAGTAACCCTAACCACTCCTCTAACCCAGACACACCCAACCCTATTCCCAACCGTAAATGTAATCCAAACCCTAACCCTATCTTTAGCCCCAACCCTAACCCTAGCCCCAACCCTAGCCCCAACCCTAGCCCTAACCCTAGCCCTAGCAATAACCCTAGCCCTATCACTAGCCCTAACCCTAGCCCCAACCCTAACCCTAGCCCTAACCCTAGCCCCAACCCTAGCCCTAACCCTAACCCTAGCCCCAACCCTAGCCCCAACCCTAACCCTAGCCCTAACCCTTGCCCTAACCCTAACCCTAGCCCTAACCCTAGCCCTAACTCTAGTCCTAACTCTAGTCCTAACTCTAGCCCTAACCCTAGCCCTAACCCTAACCCTAATGGGAAAATGGAAATAAATACATTTTTTAATTTTTTAATTTTTCCCTAACTAAGGGGGTGATGAAGGGGGGTTTGATTTACTTTTATATCGGGTTTTTTAGCGGATTTTTATGATTGGCAGCCGTCACACACTGAAAGACGCTTTTCATTGCAAAAAATATTTTTTGCATTACCACATTTTGAGAGCTGTAATTTTTCCATATTTGAGTCCACAGAGTCATGTGAGATCTTGTTTTTTGTGGGACGAGTTGACGTTTTTATTGGTAACATTTTCGGACACGTGACATTTTTTGATCGCTTTTTATTCCGATTTTTGTGAGGCAGAGTGATCAAAAACTAGTTATTCATGAATTTCTTTTGGGGGAGGCGTTTATACCGTTCCGCGTTTGGTAAAATTGATAAAGCAGTTTTATTCGTCGGGTCAGTACGATTACAGCGATATCTCATTTATATCATTTTTTTTATGTTTTGGCGCTTTTATACGATAAAAACTATTTTATAGAAAAAATAATTATTTTGGTATCGCTTTATTCTCAGGACTATAACTTTTTTACTTTTTTGCTCATGATGCTGTATCGTGGCTCGTTTTTTGCGGGACAAGATGACGTTTTCAGCGGTACCATGTTTATTTATATCAGTCTTTTTGATCGCGTGTTATTCCACTTTTTGTTCGGCGGTATGATAATAAAGCGTTGTTTTTTGCCTCGTTTTTTTTTTTTTTCTTACGGTGTTTACTGAAGGGGTTAACTAGTGGGGCAGTTTTATAGGTTGGGTCGTTACGGACGCGGCAATACTAAATATGTGTACTTTCATTGTTTTTTTTATTTTATTTAGCAAATGAAATGTATGTTTGGGAATAATATATATATTTTTTTCTTTATTTAGGATATTTTTTTTATTTATTTTTTTACACATGTGGGGAATTTTTTTTTTACTTTTTTACTTTGTCCCAGGGGGGGACATCACAGATCATTGATCTGGCAGTGTGCACAGCACTCTGCCAGATCTGCGATCTGCTGTGCAGGGCTGCAGGCTTACCAAGTGTCTGCTCTGAGCAGGCACTCGGTAAGCCACCTCCCTCCCTGCAGGACCCGGATGCCGCGGCCATCTTGGATCCGGGACCTGCGGCGAGGAGGGAGGTAGGAGACCCTCGGAGCAAAGCGATCACATCGCGTTGCTCCGAGGGTCTCAGGGAAGCCCGCAGGGAGCCCCCTCCCTGCGCGATGCTTCCCTATACCGCCGGTACACCGCGATCATGTTTGATCGCGGTGTGCCGGGGGTTAATGTGCCGGGGGCGGTCCGTGACCACTCCTGGCACATAGTGCCGGATGTCAGCTGCGATATCCAGCTGACACCCGGCCCCATGAGCGCGGCCGATCGCGTATGACGTACTATCCCGTCGTTGGTCATACGGGCCCATACCACCTCGACGGGATAGTACGTCAGATGTCAGGAAGGGGTTAAGAGCTGAAGATTGTGAAGAGATTACTTGTTTGTTAGGTGAGGATCTAAGTAGGGAGAAATTTAGTAGGAGGCAGAGTGAAAGGCAGGCACCTTGGTGTTCTCATCATTGCACATACATGCTGAAGATCTCTTCTATTTTCCACTGTGTTGTATATTAGTTAGAATTATGAACACACTGTGGATTAGGGTGAAATAGAGACAGTTTCATCCACTACCAAAATATAAAAATGAGCAATTTGTAGAGAGAAGTAATATTAGGTAGTACCAGCATATACAAAACCATTTTGTTGAGGCCTACATAATATTCCTGTGTAGCAGCTTATATATATTTTTTTACCGCAAAATAATATTCCTCTCTGGCAGCATATAGTCACATCCATTTTACATTTTAAAATATAATTGCCAAATAATATTAATCGTCTATTGCTTAAAATCTACTATATAATTGTCTAAGGGTCACTTCCATCTGTCCTGTCTGTCTGTCTGTCTGTCACGAATATTCATTGGTCGCGGCCTCTGTCTGTCATGGAAATCCAAGTCGCTGATTGGTCGCGGCAAAACGGCCATGACCAATCAGCGACGGGCACAGTCCGGTGGCAAAATACCCGCTCCTGCCTATGCCTATGCGGCAACAATAGTTAAAAATAATAAAAAAAAAAAAAAAAAATTGTTATATGCTCACCGTCCGTCGGCCCCTCGGATTCAGAACAGGCCTTTCCCGCTCTTCGCGACGCCCCGGTGACCGCTCCATGCATTGCGGTCTCGCGAGATGATGACGTAACAGGGATATTACCAATGTAAGTCAATGGGACACAAATATCGGAACGTAAATAAGCCCTTTCTGTCCTTCTATATGCTGTTCCGGAGTGGGGAAGAGTGTGCGCGGTGCGATGGCGGACACTGTGACTGTTTGTGTGTACAGGCGGGGTCTGTGCGGGCCTGCCAGGGATCTAATTCTATGCGGGGCTGTATGCGGGCTGCCCAGGCTCTAAGCGGCATGCTGGGGCTCAATGCGGCGTGCCGGGGCTGTATGTGGGCTGCCCGGGCTCTATGCGGCGTGGGGGAAGTCTTTGTGCGGCGTGGTGGGGTCTCTGTGCGGCATGGGGGGGTCTCTGTGCGGCATGCTGGGGCTCTGTGCGTTTGTGCAGGCATCGTCCGATGGGACTATAAGTCGATGCCTGCTACACTTACAGTGATTGACACATTAGCCAATGATGGGACAGTAGTAGTCCCATCATCCGGCTAATGTGTTGAATGTAAAAAAAAAAAAAATACTCCATACATACATGCTACATACATGCCACATACATACTACATACATGCTACATACATGCTACACACATGCTACATACATGCTACATACATGCTACATACATGCTACATACATACTACATACATACTACATACATACTACATGCTACACATGGACACGGATATATTCAGGAAACCTACATCAACAAATTCTTTTTTATTTGCAGAATCTTCTCATCCACCATCAACAATCCGGGGAATCCCTATCGGCCAGTTCCTATGTGCAAAAAGAATTTGTTCAAATGAGGCCAATTATAACGCACAAGCCATTTATCTTACGCGTAGATTTATTGACAGAGGCTACAGTAAAAGAACCATCAAGAGAGGCTACTTTAGGGCCGAAAAAGTGACGAGAAATCAACTCCTATATCGAACCCCTTTGATTAAGAAAACGGATAATATGAATCAAGTACGTTTCATCTCAACATATAACAAGGAATGGAGAGGTCTAAAATACATTATCCGTAAGCACTGGGAGGTTCTATTAGTGGACCCAATTTTACGCCGGATATTGCCAATACAGCCATCATTTGTAGCTAGAAGATCTGCTAATCTTAAAGATATATTGGTCCGCAGCCATTACGAATCTACTAGGACTGCTATAAGTCGTGCCAATCAAATCGGATCGCCAGGTTTCTTTCCCTGTGGCCTATGCAAAGGGTGTTATAATCACACAAAAACCACAACCTTTGTGAATTGGAATGGATCTCGTTGCTACAATATCCGCAAACATCTTACGTGTGCTTCTGCTGGAGTGATTTACCATACCACCTGTCCTTGTGGGAAGGTCTATATTGGCTTAACCACAAGAGAATTAAAGGTAAGAACACGAGAACATATTAGGGATATTGAGAAGGCCAAGACATGTGAAGATGATTCTTCTTGAAAAGTCTCCCCAGGCATTTTAACCCTAGAACGCATACCTGGGGCCTCGCAGGCCTGCCAGGTTACTTGTTTTCTATTTTCTGTAAAAGTATTTTAGTTAGAATTTTGAAAATCTAAGTAATCCTCAGGTATATAGTTGTTAGTAATTTCCAGTTATTCATATATTTTTATGTTACAGACATTTCGGTATAACAACTAGTGTTGAGCATTCCGATACCGCAAGTATTGGGTATCGGCCGATATTTGCTGTATCGGAATTCCGATACCGCAATCCGATACTTTTGTGATATCGGGAATCGGTATCGGGATCGATATTAATGTGTAAAATAAAGAATAAAAATAAAAAATATTGATATACTCACCTCTCCGACGCAGCCTGGACCTTACCGATGTAACCGGAAGCTTCCGTTCCTAAGAATGAGCGCTTGAAAGACCTTAGATGACGTCGCGGCTTGTGATTGGTCACGTGGCGGTCACGTGACCGCTCACACGACCAATCACAGGCCGCGACGTCATCTAAGGTCTTTCAAGCGCTCATTCTTAGGAACGGAAGCTGCCGGTTACATCGGTAAGGTCCAGGCTGCGTCGGAGAGGTGAGTATATCAATATTTTTTATTTTTATTCTTTATTTTACACATTAATATGGATCCCAGGGCCTGAAGGAGAGTTTCCTCTCCTTCAGACCCTGGGAACCATACAGGATACCTTCGGCGATATCCAATACTTTTAGGGTATCGGACGATACTATCCGATACCGATACTTTCAAGTATCGGACGGTATCGCTCAACACTAATAACAACCTTTTTTGGGGACTACCTCATATTCACGCACCTGGGGCCTTTTTGTCAGTCTTTTTGTCTGTATTGTTGCTGGGGAAGAACTTTTATGACTCTGCTATTGCTGGGAAGAGTGTGGATTCTGCATTCCCTTTTTTCCAATATCCTTGATGTGTCAGCCCTCAATAGCTACATTGTTTATCGTCAAACTAATCCAGAATTCCATGCCAACAGGAAGAGAAGAGACGTCTATTTTTGACAGAACTTTGTTATGAACTTTTGATGCCTACTATGATGGAGAGAAGCAGCATGATATGCTTATCAAGGCAAATTACGGAGGCAATGATCCGATGTGGAATACGCTTTCTGGAACATCCAGAGCAAAAAATCGGAGCGTTTCTGTTCTACTTGCGGACAAAATGTATGCAAGGAACATTCAGCCGAAAAAATAATATGCGAGAATTGTCGGGGGAATATGTAAAGTTACAAATAAATATTCCTGCACCAAGTTTGCTACATCCAAAAAATGTTTTCATTAAAAAATTTCATATAGAATGCCTATATTTGGCGTGCCCATTTACTTACTTTTTTTGTTGTTTTATGCACATAATTATGTTTTGAAATATACACATCTTAGGCTGTGTTCCCAGTAGCGCTGGGGTTCGCCAGAAGGGGATCCATAATGGATCTGACCTCCTGGTAACTCCAGCTAAGGCTGCCGGAATGGCGGGATTCCGCCAGCCTTAGTTGGGGTCACCAGGAGGTCAGATCCATTACGGATCCCCTCCTGGCGGACCCCAGTGCTAGTTGGAATGCATCCTTACCTTGCAATTGTAAAATAAATTTTGAAAAGTATTTTAATTTGAGTTATTCTGTGTTATTTGCACACAGGCCTAAAAGGCCCCAGGTGCGTGAATATGGGGTAGTCCCAAAAAAAGGTTGTTATACCGAAATGCCTATAACATAAAAATATATGAACAACTGGAAATTACTAACAACTATATACCTGAGGAATACCTAGAGTTTCAAAATTCTAACTAAAGTAATTTTACAGAAAATAGAAAACAAGTAACCTGGCAGGCCTGCGAGGCCCCAGGTATGCATCCGCCAGCCTTAGCTGGAGTCACCAGGAGGTCAGATCCATTACGGAATCCCGTCCTGGTGGACCCCTGCGCTAGTGGGGATGTATCCTTACTTTGCAATAAACTTTGAAAAGTATTTTTATTTGAGTTATTCCATGATAATTGTAAACAGGCCTAAAAGGCCCCAGGTGAGTGAATATGTAGATTTCTATGGGTATGCGTTCTAGGGTTAAGCAACATCATGAATGTAATGGAAGGGGATTAATGATAAAAGCCATTGATCAAGTAGCACTTGGACCCCGAGGGGGAGACCTCGCCAAAATACTTGCTCAAACAGAAAGCAAATGGATTTATCGACTAGGCACTTTGAGTCCGGGGGGTCTTAATGAGAGTTTAGGTTTTGCAGCTTTCCTATAACCATGTTAATATATAGCTACCTTGAGTATTATTTTGAGGCATCTTTTTTAGGGATGGGTGTTTTTTTTTTTTTTTTTAGGTTTTAATATCATTCTAATTTGGTATTCATTTATGTATATTAACTTGTGTTTTTTGTTTTGTTCTTTAAGACTACTTACCTTGTTCCATCACGTGATCTCAGGATTTGGTGGATCCATCGTTGTTTTTTGAAGAGGCTCCTTCGTATACATGAACTGTCTTGAAGTGTTCAATGGGATTGCAATATCCAATATAAAGAGGATATGGATGTTGGAAATTATAATAGAACAAATGTGGGGGGGTGTCTGTATTATAGTCTGAGGTTATAATTGGAGTGGGCTCCGCATTGTACTTTTAAATTCTCAACTTCTGTCTAATTTTAGTCATGTATATTAGATACAATTGTCACTTTTTTAATATTTTAATTTTTATATGTTGTCAATTAATATACTATGTACACTTATTGGGTTTGTTTACCTATATATACTTATATTTATCCTTTTAATCCATCACAGACTTTTTATGTTGCACAGCTCTTATTGAATAATTGGGGATTGGTTTGTCCCATCATTAATATAGCCCCTTATGGACACTGGTTTGTTATATTGTGCCCATAGAATAATGGGGATTTGTATGCACTTTAAATAATATGGTTATTTACCCAATATCTTTTTAATCGTAAATGTAACAAATAAAAATAGTTTAATCTAATTATCTCTAATGCACAGTTTCTCTTCACTTTGGTGTTATTCGGTGGTTCACATTCGCACTTCTGTTTGACCACATTCTCTCGCTAGGGATAGGAACTTTACTCTCTATTGGTTTCAGCACCTTTTCACAGCATAGCTTCTATCAGGCCCCCTAGCGATAGTGCGCATGCGGAGTCTGTCAAGTTGATGCTGCAGCTCTCTGGAGATGGTCTGAGGATTGTCCTTGACTGATCTCACCATTCTTCTTCTCTGCCTTTCTGATGTTTTTCTTGGCCTGCCACTTCTGGCCTTAACAAGAACTGTACCTGTGTTCTTACATTTCCTTACTATGTTCCTCACAGTGGAAATTGACAGGTTAAACCTCTGAGACAGCTTTTTGTATTCTTCCCCTGAACAACTATGTTGAATAATCTTTGTTTTCATATAATTTGACAGTTGTTTTGAGGAGCCCATGATGCCACTCTTCAGATGAGATTCAAACAGGAGAACAACTTGCAAGTGGCCACTGTAAGTAGCTTTTCTCATGATTGCATACACCTGGCTATGAAGTTCAAAGCTCAATGAGGTTACAAAACCAAAAAAAGTGCTTTAGTAAGTCAGTAAAAAGTAAAAAAGTAGGTAGGAGTATTTAAAACAAGAAAATGATAAGGGTGCCCATACTTATGCACCTGTCAAATTTTGTTTGAATGCAGATTGCACATTTTCTATTAGTACAATAAACCTCATTTCAAGGCAGAAACATTACTGTGCCCAACAGTTATTAGATATATGAAACTGAAATAGCTGTTGCAAAAAAAACAATTTTTATAAAACATTAAGCTTAAGATTAATAGGGGTGCCCAAACTTTTTCATATGACTGTAGTTGGGCATTGGAAATTGGGGGTCATTTGGCAAAAGTTGTGGGGGGTAGGGCTGGTTCAAGGTTTTAGTGGGCCCAGGAAACGTGGACTATGTCACGGCGGTGAAACAGGGAGAGGTAAGTATTTCAGCGTTGCAAGTGCTGTGATCCTAAGCAAGCAGGGGGGGCCCACTCGTTCGCATTGGCACTGGCACAGAGCCCCTCAAAGTACAGCGGTGTGTTTGCACGGCGGGGGCGCCTCCCACCGGCAGCGACACTTTTGCGTACTCTGAGGGGCCCTGTGCCTGTGACGTTGCCAACGAGTATGCCCCCTACCTGTTAAAGAAACCTGCACTTTCATCTGCACCTTCCTCTGTGTCCCTGTGTAAGGTGGTATAGTATGCGGGAAGGGGAACCTGACTTTCAGCAGGGTCAGATTGTGGCTGTGTAGCGTGCAAGGGGAATGTAGTGGTCTGGGTCAAAGTACCACAAGACTCATGTAGCACCGGCTGGGCAATGGGCAGGATGAGGAGGAAACACTGATATAGGGCCAAATAATAAAGTGGGCTAAATGCAATTCAAAATTGGTAACAGGACTAACCAGGCAGTATTGCTTAGTTCAGTGGAGGACAACTGTAATGAGAGGCAGACACAGTTAGTAGGCCCAAATAATAAAGTGGGCAAAATAAAGTTCAAAATCGGTAACAGGAGTAAACAGGCGGCACTACTTTGTTCAGTAAAGGAGAACACCTTTGAGCGGCAGACACCGTTAGTAGGCCCAACACAACAAGTAGGCACTATGCAGTTTAATATGACAAATGAAGGCCGAAAGCCTGAAGATTAAAGGTCAGGAAAATAACACAGGACAACACCAAGGTGCGGCACACACCGTTAGTAGGCCCCAACCACCAAATTTTTAAAAAACAGCACTTAGTGAGAGCCAGAAGGTTGAAGCTCAGATTTATACAGTGGAGGACAACACCAGGGAGCGGCAGACACCGTTACTAGGCCCCAACCACCAATTTTTTAAAAAACAGCACTTAATGAGAGCCAGAAGGTTGAACCTCAGATTTATACAGTGGAGGACAACACCAGGGAGCGGCAGACACCGTTACTAGGCCCCAACCACCAAATTTTTAAAAAACAGCACTTAATGAGAGCCAGAAGGTTGAAGCTCAGATTTATACAGTGGAGGACAACACCAGGGAGCGGCAGACACCGTTAGTAGGCCCCAACCACCAAATTTTTAAAAACCAGCACTTAATGAGAGCCAGAAGGTTGAAGCTCAGATTTATACAGTGGAGGACAACACCAGGGAGCGGCAGACACCGTTAGTAGGCCCCAACCACAAAACTTTTTTTTTTTAAAAAGCACTTAATGAGAGCCAGAAGGTTGAAGCTCAGATTTATACAGTGGAGGACAACACCAGGGAGCGGCAGACACCGTTAGTAGGCCGTAACGACCAAGTTTTTTAAAAACCAGCACTTAATGAGAGCCAGAAGGTTGAAGCTCAGATTTATTCATTTAAGGACAGCACCAGGGAGTGGCAGACACCGTTAGTAGGCCGTAACCACCAAGTTTTTTAAAAACCAGCACTTAATGAGAGCCAGAAGGTTGAAGCTCAGATTTATACAGTGGAGGACAACACCAGGGAGCGGCAGACACCGTTAGTAGGCCCCAACCACAAAACTTTTTTTTTTTGAAAAGCACTTAATGAGAGCCAGAAGGTTGAAGCTCAGATTTATACAGTGGAGGACAACACCAGGGAGCGGCAGACACCGTTAGTAGGCCCCAACCACCAAATTTTTAAAAAACAGCACTTAATGAGAGCCAGAAGGTTGAAGCTCAGATTTATACAGTGGAGGACAACACCAGGGAGCGACAGACACCGTTAGTAGGCCCTAACCACCAATTTTTTTTAAAAAAGCACTTAATGAGAGCCAGAAGGTTGAAGCTCAGATTTATACAGTGGAGGACAACACCAGGGAGCGGCAGACACCGTTAGTAGGCCCCAACCACCAAATTTTTAAAAAACAGCACTTAATGAGAGCCAGAAGGTTGAAGCTCAGATTTATACAGTGGAGGACAACACCAGGGAGTGGCAGACACCGTTAGTAGGCCCTAACCACCAATTTTTTTTTTAAAAGCACTTAATGAGAGCCAGAAGGTTGAAGCTCAGATTTATACAGTGGAGGACAACACCAGGGAGCGGCAGACACCGTTAGTAGGCCGTAACCACCAAGTTTTTTAAAAACCAGCACTTAATGAGAGCCAGAAGGTTGAAGCTCAGATTTATACAGTGGAGGACAACACCAGGGAGCGGCAGACACCGTTAGTAGGCCCCAACCACAAAACTTTTTTTTTTTAAAAAGCACTTAATGAGAGCCAGAAGGTTGAAGCTCAGATTTATACAGTGGAGGACAACACCAGGGAGCGGCAGACACCGTTAGTAGGCCGTAACCACCAAGTTTTTTAAAAACCAGCACTTAATGAGAGCCAGAAGGTTGAAGCTCAGATTTATACAGTGGAGGACAACACCAGGGAGCGGCAGACACCGTTAGTAGGCCCCAACCACAAAACTTTTTTTTTTTAAAAAGCACTTAATGAGAGTCAGAAGGTTGAAGCTCAGATTTATACAGTGGAGGACAACACCAGGGAGCAGGAGACACCGTTAGTAGGCCCCAACCACAAAACTTTTTTTTTTTTTAAAAAGCACTTAATGAGAGCCAGAAGGTTGAAGCTCAGATTTATACAGTGGAGGACAACACCAGGGAGCGGCAGACACCGTTAGTAGGCCCCAACCACAAAACTTTTTTTTTTTTAAAAAAAGCACTTAATGAGAGCCAGAAGGTTGAAGCTCAGATTTATACAGTGGAGGACAACACCAGGGAGTGGCAGACACCGTTAGTAGGCCCTAACCACCAATTTTTTTAAAAAAAGCACTTAATGAGAGCCAGAAGGTTGAAGCTCAGATTTATACAGTGGAGGACAACACCAGGGAGCGGCAGACACCGTTAGTAGGCCCTAACCACCAATTTTTTTTTAAAAAGCACTTAATGAGAGCCAGAAGGTTGAAGCTCAGATTTATACAGTGGAGGACAACACCAGGGAGTGGCAGACACCGTTAGTAGGCCCTAACCACCAATTTTTTTTTAAAAAAGCACTTAATGAGAGCCAGAAGGTTGAAGCTCAGATTTATACAGTGGAGGACAACACCAGGGAGCGGCAGACACCGTTAGTAGGCCCTAACCACCAATTTTTTTTTAAAAAGCACTTAATGAGAGCCAGAAGGTTGAAGCTCAGATTTATACAGTGGAGGACAACACCAGGGAGCGGCAGACACCGTTAGTAGGCCCCAACCACCAAATTTTTAAAAAACAGCACTTAATGAGAGCCAGAAGGTTGAAGCTCAGATTTATACAGTGGAGGACAACACCAGGGAGCGGCAGACACCGTTAGTAGGCCCCAACCACCAAACTTTTTTTTTTTTTAAAAAGCACTTAATGAGAGCCAGAAGGTTGAAGCTCAGATTTATACAGTGGAGGACAACACCAGGAAGCGGCAGACACCGTTAGTAGGCCCTAACCACCAATTTTTTTTTTAAAAGCACTTAATGAGAGCCAGAAGGTTGAAGCTCAGATTTATACAGTGGAGAACAATTTGAATTAGGGACTGCAGACCTACTTAGTAGGCTGTCCCCTGTGGACCATGCGTCCACCACATTAACCCATTGCGCCGTAATGGACACGTAACCTTCCGTGGCCATGCCTACAGGTCCATGCGTCTGTTGTCAGGTGCACCTTTGTACTCACAGATTGCCAGAGTGCATGGACAATGCGGTCTTTTACATGCTGGTGGAGGGTTGGGATGGCTTTTCTCGCAAAAGAAGTGTCGACTGGTTAGCTTGTAGCGTGGTACAGCGTAGTCCATCATGGCTTTATTAATATTAAATAAAATATAAAAATAGGCTCTATGAACTTTTAACCCCTTCACCCCCAAGGGTGGTTTGCACGTTAATGACCGGGCCAATTTTTACAATTCTGACCACTGTCCCTTTATGAGGCTATAACTCTGGAACGCTTTGACGGATCTTGGCGATTCTGACATTGTTTTCTCGTGACATATTGTACTTCATGTTAGTGGTAAAATTTATTCGATATAACTTGCGTTTATTTGTGAAAAAAATGGAAATTTGGCGAAAATTATGAAAATTTTGCAATTTTCCAACTTTGAATTTTTATGCCCTTAAATCACAGACATATGTCACGCAAAATACTTAATAAGTAACATTTCCCACATGTCTACTTTACATCAGTACAATTTTGGAACCAAAATTTTTTTTTGTGACGGAGTTATAAGGGTTAAAAGTTGACCAGCAATTTCTCATTTTTACAACACCATTTTTTTTTAGGGACCACATCTCATTTGAAGTCATTTTGAGGGGTCTATATGATAGAAAATACTCAAGTGTGACACCATTCTAAAAACTGCACCCCTCAAGGTGCTCAAAACCACATTCAAGAAGTTTATTAACCCTTCAGGTGTTTCACAGGAATTTTTGGAATGTTTAAATAAAAATGAACATTTAACTTTTTTTCACACAAAATTTATTTCAGCTCCAATTTGTTTTATTTTACCAAGGGTAACAGGAGAAAATGGACCGCCAAAGTTGTTGTATAATTTGTCCTGAGTACGCTGATACCCCATATGTGGGGGTAAACCATTGTTTGGGCGCATGGCAGAGCTTGGAAGGGAAGGAGCGCCATTTGACTTTTCAATGCAAAATTGACTGGAATTGAGATGGGACGCCATGTTGCGTTTGGAGAGCCCCTGATGTGCCTAAACATTGAAACTCCCTACAAGTGACACCATTTTGGAAAGTAGACCCCCTAAGGAACTTATCTAGATGTGTGGTGAGCACTTTGACCCACCAAGTGCTTCACAGAAGTTTATAATGCAGAGCCGTAAAAATAAAAAATCATATTTTTTCACAAAAATGATCTTTTCGCCCCCAATTTTTTATTTTCCCAAGGGTAAGAGAAGAAATTGGACCCCAAAAAATGTTGTGCAATTTGTCCTGAGTACGCTGATACCCCATATGTGGGTGTAAACCATTGTTTGGGCGCATGGCAGAGCTTGGAAGGGAAGGAGCGCCATTTGACTTTTCAATGCAAAATTGACTGGAATTGAGATGGGACGCCATGTTGCGTTTGGAGAGCCCCTGATGTGCCTAAACATTGAAACTCCCTACAAGTGACACCATTTTGGAAAGTAGACCCCCTAAGGAACTTATCTAGATGTGTGGTGAGCACTTTGACCCACCAAGTGCTTCACAGAAGTTTATAATGCAGAGCCGTAAAAATAAAAAATCATATTTTTTCACAAAAATGATCTTTTCGCCCCCAATTTTTTATTTTCCCAAGGGTAAGAGAAGAAATTGGACCCCAAAAAATGTTGTGCAATTTGTCCTGAGTACGCTGATACCCCATATGTGGGTGTAAACCATTGTTTGGGCGCATGGCAGAGCTTGGAAGGGAAGGAGCGCCATTTGACTTTTCAATGCAAAATTGACTGGAATTGAGATGGGACGCCATGTTGCGTTTGGAGAGCCCCTGATGTGCCTAAACATTGAAACTCCCTACAAGTGACACCATTTTGGAAAGTAGACCCCCTAAGGAACTTATCTAGATGTGTGGTGAGCACTTTGACCCACCAAGTGCTTCACAGAAGTTTATAATGCAGAGCCGTAAAAATAAAAAATCATATTTTTTCACAAAAATGATCTTTTCGCCCCCAATTTTTTATTTTCCCAAGGGTAAGAGAAGAAATTGGACCGCAAAAAATGTTGTGCAATTTGTCCTGAGTACGCTGATACCCCATATGTGGGTGTAAACCATTGTTTGGGCGCATGGCAGAGCTTGGAAGGGAAGGAGCGCCATTTGACTTTTCAATGCAAAATTGACTGGAATTGAGATGGGACGCCATGTTGCGTTTGGAGAGCCCCTGATGTGCCTAAACATTGAAACTCCCTACAAGTGACACCATTTTGGAAAGTAGACCCCCTAAGGAACTTATCTAGATGTGTGGTGAGCACTTTGACCCACCAAGTGCTTCACAGAAGTTTATAATGCAGAGCCGTAAAAATAAAAAATCATATTTTTTCACAAAAATGATCTTTTCGCCCCCAATTTTTTATTTTCCCAAGGGTAAGAGAAGAAATTGGACCGCAAAAAATGTTGTGCAATTTGTCCTGAGTACGCTGATACCCCATATGTGGGTGTAAACCATTGTTTGGGCGCATGGCAGAGCTTGGAAGGGAAGGAGCGCCATTTGGAATGCAGACTTAAATGGATTGGTCAGCAGCCGTCACGTTGCATTTGCAGAGCCCCTGATGTACCCAAACAGTACAAACCCCCCACAAGTGACCCCATATTGGAAACTAGACCTCCCAAGGAACTTATCTAGATGTGTTTTGAGAACTTTGAACCCCCAAGTGTTTCACTAAAGTTTATAGCGCAAATCCGTGAAAATAAAAATTCTTTTTTTTTTTCACAAAAATGATTTTTTAGCCCCCAGTTTTGTATTTTCACAAGGGTAACAGGATAAATTGGACCCCAAAAGTTGTTGTCCAATTTGTCCTGAGTACGCTGATACCCCATATGTGGGGGGGAACCACTGTTTGGGTGCATGACAGAGCTCGGAAGGGAAGGAGCACCATTTGGAATGCAGCCTTAAATGGATTGGTCTGCAGGCGTCACGTTGCATTTGCAGAGCCCCTGATGTACCCAAACAGTACAAACCCCCCACAAGTGACCCCATATTGGAAACTAGACCTCCCAAGGAACTTATCTAGATGTGTTGTGAGAACTTTGAACCCCCAAGTGTTTCACTACAGTTTATAACGCAGAGCCGTGAAAATAAAACATCTTTTTTTTCCCACAAAAATGATTTTTAGCCCCCCAAATTTTTATTTTCCTAAGGATAACAAGAGAGCTTGGACCCCAGAAGTTGTTGTTCAATTTGTCCCGAGTACGCTGATAACACATATGTTGGGGTAAACCCCTTTTTGGGCGCACGGGAGAGCTCGGAAGGGAAGGAGCACTGTTTTACTTTTTCAACGCAGAATTGGCTGGAATTGAGATTGGACGCCATGTCGCGCTTGGAGAGCCCCTGATGTGCCTGGACAGTGGAAACTCCCCAATTCTACCTGAAACCCTAACCCAAACACACCCCTAACCCTAATCCCAACGGTAACCCTAACCACACCCCTAGCCCTGACACACCCATAATTGTAATCCCAACCCTAATCCAAACGTAAATGTAATCCAAACCCTAACCCTAACTTTAGCCCCAACCTTAACTTTAGCCCCAACCCTAACTTTAGCCCCAACCCTAACTTTACCTCCAACCCTAGCCCTAACCCTACCCCTACCCCTAACCCTAAACGTGACTGAAATACGTGGCACTGAAATACGTGGCACTGAAATACGTGGCACTGAAATATGTGGCACTGAAATACGTGGCACTGAAATACGTGGCACTGAAATACGTGGCACTGAAATACGTGGCACTGAAATACGTGGCACTGAAATACGTGGCACTTAAATACGTGGCACTTAAATACGTGGCACTTAAATACGTGGCACTGAAATATGTGATACGTGGCACTTAAATACGTGGCACTGAAACACGTGGCACTGAAACACGTGGCACTGAAATACGTGATACGTGGCACTGAAATACGTGGCACTGAAATACGTGGCACTGAAATACGTGGCACTGAAATATGTGATACGTGGCACTTAAATACGTGGCACTGAAATACGTGGCACTGAAATACGTGGCACTGAAATACGTGGCACTGAAATACGTGGCACTGAAATATGTGATACGTGGCACTTAAATACGTGGCACTGAAACACGTGGCACTGAAACACGTGGCACTGAAATACGTGATACGTGGCACTGAAATACGTGGCACTGAAATACGTGGCACTGAAATACGTGGCACTGAAATATGTGATACGTGGCACTGAAATACGTGGCACTGAAATACGTGGCACTGAAATACGTGGCACTGAAATACGTGGCACTGAAATACGTGGCACTGAAATATGTGATACGTGGCACTTAAATACGTGGCACTGAAACACGTGGCACTGAAATACGTGATACATGGCACTGAAATACGTGGCACTGAAATACGTGGCACTGAAATACGTGGCACTGAAATACGTGGCACTGAAACACGTGCAACTGAAATACGTGGTACTAAAATATGTGGCACTGAAATACGTGATACGTGGCACTGAAATACGTGGCACTGAAACACGTGGCACTGAAATATGTGATACGTTGCCCTGAAATACATGGCACTGAAATACATGGCACTGAAATACGTGGCACTGAAATACGTGGCACTGAAATACGTGGCACTGAAATACGTGGCACTATGACTGTCAGAAAATGTTCATTAAACGGTTAGGGGTGAGGTTAGGGGTAGAGTTAGGGTTAGGGTTTGGATCCCTTTATCACCTTGATGGTGGTGGGTGGCTTTTCAGTGTGTTTTCTGTTTTTTTTTCGATAAAAATGCATGCGTTTTTAACGCAAACAAACGCATGTGCTTAAAAACGCAAGAAAATACTGCAGGTTGTATTTCTGAAAATTAACGCATGCAGAAAAAAACCGCATGCGTTTGAAAACGCGACCAAACGTGTACAAAAAAAACGCATGCGTTTTCAATGTTAAATATAGGGAAAAAACGCATGCGTTTTTTTGTGCAAAAAATGCTGCAGACAAAAACGCAAGTGTGAAACCAGCGACGCTTTTTATAGCAAAAAAGTTTTTGCGTCTCCACATTTTGAGAGCTATAATTTTTCCACATTTTGCTCCACAGAGTCATGTGAGGTCTTGTTTTTTGCGGGACGAGTTGACGTTTTTATTGGTAACATTTTCGGACACGTGACCGTTTTTGATCGCTTTTTATTCCGATTTTTGTGAGGCAGAATGACCAAAAACCAGCAATTCCTGAATTTCTTTTGGGAGAGGCGTTTATACCGTTCCGCGTTTGGTAAAATTGATAAAGCAGTTTTATTCTTCGGGTCAGTACGATTACAGCGATATCTCATTTATATCATTTTTTTATGTTTTGGCGCTTTTATACGATAAAAACTATTTTATAGAAAAAATAATTATTTTGGTATCGCTTTATTCTCAGGACTATAACTTTTTTATTTTTTTGCTGATGATGCTGTGTGGCGGCTTGTTTTTTGCAGGACAAGATGACGTTTTCAGTGGTACCATGGTTATTTATATATGTCTTTTTGATCGCGTGTTATTCCACTTTTTGTTCGGCGGTATGGTAATAAAGCGTTGTTTTTTGCCTCGTTTTTTTTTTTTTTTTCTTACGGTGTTTACTGAAGGGGTTAACTAGTGGGGCAGTTTTATAGGTGGGGTCGTTACGGACGCGGCGATACTAAACATGTGTACTTTTATTGTTTTTTTTTTTTATTTAGATAAAGAAATGTATTTATGGGAATAATATTTTTTTTTTTTTTCATTATTTTGGAATATTTTTTTTAATTTTTTTTTACACATTTGGAAATTTTTTTTTTTACTTTTTTACTTTGCCCCAGGGGGGGACAATACAGATCGGTGATCTGTCAGTTTGCATAGCACTCTGACAGATCACCGATCTGCGAGAGGTGCAGGCTGCTTCACAGTGTCTGCTCTGAGCAGGCGTCTGTGAAGCCACCTCCCTCCCTGCAAGACCCGGATCCGCGGCCATCTTGGATCCGGGTCTGGAGCAGGCAGGGAGGGAGGTAAGACCCTCGCAGCAGCGCGATCACATCGCGTTGCTGCGGGGGGCTCAGGGAAGCCCGCAGGGAGCCCTCTCCCTGCGCGATGCTTCCCTGCACCGCCGGCACATCGCGATCATGTTTGATCGCGGTGTGCCGGGGGTTAATGTGCCGGGAGCGGTCCGTGACCGCTCCTGGCACATAGTGCCGGATGTCAGCTGCGATATGCAGCCGACACCCGGCCGCGATCGGCCGCGCTCCCCCCGTGAGCGCGGCCGATCGGCTATGACGTACTATCCCGTCGGCGGTCATGGGGGCCCACCCCACCTCGACGGGATAGTACGTCGGATGTCAGGAAGGGGTTAAATAGGTTCCAGGGGTACACGGGCAGCATTGGTGTGGTCAGTGGAGGATTGCAAGGAGGGACCGCAGACAGGTTTACTAGGCCTAAAATAAATAAAAATAGGCTCAATGCAGTTTTAAATAGGTTACATGGGTACACAGGCAGCATTGTTGTGGTCAGTGGAGGAGGATTGCAAGGAGGGACCACAGACAGGCTTACTAGGCCTAAAATAAATAAAAATAGGCTCTATGCAGTTTTAAATAGGTTACATGGGTACACAGGCAGCATTGTTGTGGTCAGTGGAGGAGCATTGCAAGGAGGGACCGCAGACAGGCTTACTAGGCCTAAAATAACTAAAAATAGGCTCAAGGCACTTAGAGTTATCTCGCAGGGGTACACAGGCAGCATTGTTGTGGTCAGTGGAGGAGGATTGCAAGGAGGGACCGCAGACAGGCTTACTAGGCCTAAAATAACTAAAAATAGGCTCAAGGCACTTAGAGTTATCTCGCAGGGGTACACAGGCAGCATTGTTGTGGTCAGTGGAGGATTGCAAGGAGGGACCGCAGACAGGTTTACTAGGCCTAAAATAAATAAAAATAGGCTCAATGCAGTTTTAAATAGGTTACATGGGTACACAGGCAGCATTGTTGTGGTCAGTGGAGGAGGATTGCAAGGAGGGACCACAGACAGGCTTACTAGGCCTAAAATAAATAAAAATAGGCTCTATGCAGTTTTAAATAGGTTACATGGGTACACAGGCAGCATTGTTGTGGTCAGTGGAGGGGCATTGCAAGGAGGGACCGCAGACAGGCTTACTAGGCCTAAAATAACTAAAAATAGGCTCAAGGCACTTAGAGTTATCTCGCAGGGGTACACAGGCAGCATTGTTGTGGTCAGTGGAGGAGGATTGCAAGGAGGGACCGCAGACAGGCTTACTAGGCCTAAAATAACTAAAAATAGGCTCAAGGCACTTAGAGTTATCTCGCAGGGGTACACAGGCAGCATTGTTGTGGTCAGTGGAGGGGCATTGCAAGGAGGGACCGCAGACAGGCTTACTAGGCCTAAAATAACTAAAAATAGGCTCAAGGCACTTACAGTTATCTTGCAGGGGTACACAGGCAGCATTGTTGTGGTCAGTGGAGGAGGATTGCAAGGAGGGACCGCAGACAGGCTTACTAGGCCTAAAATAAATTAAAATAGGCTCAAGGCACTTAGAGTTATCTCGCAGGGGTACACAGGCAGCATTGTTGTGGTCAGTGGAGGAGGATTGCAAGGAGGGACCGCAGACAGGCTTACTAGGCCTAAAATAACTAAAAATAGGCTCAAGGCACTTAGAGTTATCTCGCAGGGGTACACAGGCAGCATTGTTGTGGTCAGTGGAGGAGGATTGCAAGGAGGGACCGCAGACAGGCTTACTAGGCCTAAAATAACTAAAAATAGGCTCAAGGCACTTAGAGTTATCTCGCAGGGGTACACAGGCAGCATTGTTGTGGTCAGTGGAGGAGGATTGCAAGGAGGGACCGCAGACAGGCTTACTAGGCCTAAAATAACTAAAAATAGGCTCAAGGCACTTAGAGTTATCTCGCAGGGGTACACAGGCAGCATTGTTGTGGTCAGTGGAGGATTGCAAGGAGGGACCGCAGACAGGCTTACTAGGCCTAAAATAAATAAAAATAGGCTCTATGCAGGTTTAAATAGGTTACATGGGTACACAGGCAGCATTGTTGTGGTCAGTGGAGGAGCATTGCAAGGAGGGACCGCAGACAGGCTTACTAGGCCTAAAATAACTAAAAATAGGCTCAAGGCACTTAGAGTTATCTTGCAGGGGTACACAGGCAGCATTGTTGTGGTCAGTGGAGGAGGATTGCAAGGAGGGACCGCAGACAGGCTTACTAGGCCTAAAATAAATTAAAATAGGCTCAATGCACTTAGAGTTATCTCGCAGGTGTACACAGGCAGCATTGTTGTGGTCAGTGGAGGAGGATTGCAAGAAGGGACCGCAGACAGGCTTACTAGGCCTAAAATAACTAAAAATAGGCTCAAGGCACTTAGAGTTATCTCGCAGGGGTACACAGGCAGCATTGTTGTGGTCAGTGGAGGAGGATTGCAAGGAGGGACCGCAGACAGGCTTACTAGGCCTAAAATAACTAAAAATAGGCTCAAGGCACTTAGTTATCTCGCAGGGGTACACAGGCAGCATTGGTGTGGTCAGCGGAGGACGATTGCAAGGAGTGTCTGACACAGTTAGTACTCACAAAAAATAAATAGATGTTAATGTCTCGCAAAACAACAACAACAAATAAAAAGTGTGGCATACTTAGGTACAGGGGTGGGCTCATCTGCTGAGTTTCTGACATAGTAATTTGGCAGTAAGTATTTACTGGTGTCAATATAGGACACTGACGTAGACTACTTTAACTAGCATCATAGATGTCAAAAAATTGGTATTGTCAGTGCCAGGCATTGAATGATGTCAGCGCATAGACTAAACATTGGAGGAGCTGTGAGAGATAATTTTGCACGTGGTAGAGCACAGTTTGAGCTGGGAGGGGGGGTGAACTCTCTTGTGGCCGGCGGTAACGTCCCAGGGCCCCTCATGTTACAATGGTGTGTCTGACATTGGGTGCGCGCCACCACCGCCAGAGACACTTTATTGTACTATGAGGGACCCAGTGGCAGTGCCGTTGACCAAAAGCGGGCACACCCACCTCTTCAGACAAACGGCACTGTAACGGGTGCTTGCGCCAAGTGGCGAGACCACGGCCCCGTGGGGGGAGTTTTCCCATTGAGGGAGGTGTAAACATGTGGTATGCTGGACAAACAGCTGCTGCAAATTAAGAGATTGGAACACTCAGTAAGACCAGTCCACAAGCAAGACCTTTTTATAGGAAAGCTAGGTGTCAGCTGGGAAAGGTGGGGCAAAATAATTTGAAATCCAGGAGTGGTTCATTTTAATGAAGGTTAGATCATCCACATTTTGGGTAGCCAGACGAGTCCTTTTTTCGGTTAATATTGAACCAGCAGCACTGAATACTCTTTCTGATAGCACACTAGCTGCTGGGCAAGCAAGCTCCTGCAATGCATATTCTGCCAATTCAGGCCAGGTGTCTAATTTGGATGCCCAGTAATCAAATGGGAATGACGGTTGAGGGAGAACATCGATAAGGGATGAAAAATAGTAACCATACTGGACAAATGTTGTCTCCTGTCACTTTGAATAGATGCTGCAGTACCTGTCCTGTCTGCGGTCATTGCGAAATCACTCCACAACCTGGTCAGAAAACCCCTCTGTCCAACGCCACTTCTGATTTGTGCACCTCTAACACCTCTGCCCTGTAGCCCCCTGCAGCTCGTGTGAGAACCATCACCGGCGCTGTGTGCTGGGAATGCCTGAATCAAACGGTCTACAAGAGTTGCTTGTTTGGTTGCTAATATTTGTTCGAGGTTCTCATGTGGCATAATATTTTGCAATTTGCCTTTATAGCGAGGGTCAAGGATGCAGGCCAACCAGTAATCGTCATCGCTCATCATTTTAATAATGCGTGGGTCCCTTTTGAGGATACGTAAGTAGGGTTGAGCGACTTTTATTTTTATAGGATCGGGTCGGGTTTCACGAAACCCGACTTTCTCAAAAGTCGGGTCGAGTGAAATCGGCCGATCCTATAAAAAAGTCGGGGTCGGGGTCGGCCGAAACACGAAACCCAATGCAGTGCAATGGGATACTATGGTTCCCAGGGTCTGAAGGAGAGGAAACTCTCCTTCAGGCCCTGGGATCCATATTTAAGTGTAAAATAAAGAAGTAAAATAAAAAATATTGATATACTCACCTCTACGACGCAGCCTGGACATCGCCGCTGGTAACCGGCATCTTCCGTTCCTAAGAATGGTGCTTGAAAGACCTTTCGATGACGTCACGGCTTGTGATTGGTCGCGGCGGCCCACGTGACCGCTCAGCGACCAATCACAAAGCCGTGACGTAATTTTCAGGTCCTAAATTCCTCATTCTAGGAATTTAGGACATGAGAATTATGTCACGGCTTTTGATTGGTCGCTGAGCGGTCACATGGGCCGCCACGACCAATCACAAGCCGTGACGTCATCGAAAGGTCCTTCACGCGCTCATTCTAAGAAGGAAGGCTGCCGGAAAGAAGCCGAGGGTGAGTGTTATGATACTAGTGGCAAGGATCGCAAGTTTGACTAGCTAAGTAACTAAACCGACGACCAGCTCTGGGAAGTGGTATCTGGATTGACCGCAACCTGATCCTATCCGCAAACAACTATTGGCAGCCGTGGAACGTTACCTGAAAATCCTAGACGTCTCTTCACGGCCTGAGAAACTACCTATTCCTAGAGGGAAAGTGAAGTCCTTACTTGCCTCAGAGAAATGACCCCAAAGATATAGAAAAGCCCCCCACAAATTTTAACGGTGAGTTAAGGGGAAAGCACAAACGCAGAGATGAAATAGATTTAGCAAATGAGGCCCGCTAACACTAGATAGCGGAAAATAGGAAGGGAGCTGTGCGGTCAATAGAAAACCCTATTCAAAATATCCACGCAGAGATTGCTCGAGCCCCCGCACCAACTAACGGTGCGGGGGAAGCAACTCCGTACCCCAGAGCTTACCAGCCGCAAGAACTCACATATTAGCAAGCTGGACTAAACTCATCATACACTGAAATCATATTGCAGACTGATGAGCAAAAAATAATCAAACAGAAACTTAGCTTCTCCAGAAGAGACCGAAAACGAAGATAATCAGGGGATATCAGAATAGCACTGAATACATCGACAGCCGGCAACAAGTGGAGGTGAAGCAGAGCTAAAAAGGAAACTCCCTAGTGCATAACGAGGTAGCAGATTCAGCCACAGATCCGCAGGATAACAAACAAAGCCACCAGGGGGAGCCCAAAAACAAAACTCACACAATACCACGTGTGACCACAAGAGGGAGCCCGAAAACAGAGTTCACAACAGGTGAGTATATTCCTATTAGGTATATACTCACCCTCGGACTCGCCCTGCTTCTTTCCGGCAGCCTTCCTTCTTAAGAATGAGCGCGTGAAGGACCTTTCGATGACGTCACGGCTTGTGATTGGTTGCGGCGGCCCACGTGACCGCTCAGCGACCAATCAAAAGCCGTGACGTAATTCTCATGTCCTAAATTCCTAGAATGAGGAATTTAGGACCTGAAAATTACATCACGGCTTTGTGATTGGTCGCTGAGCGGTCACGTGGGCGGCCGCGACCAATCACAAGCCGTGACGTCATCGAAAGGTCTTTCAAGCGCCATTCTTAGGAACGGAAGATGCCGGTTACCAGCGGCGATGTCCAGGCTGCGTCGGACAGGTGAGTATATCAATATTTTTTATTTTAATTCTTTATTTTACACTTAAATGTGGATTCCGATACCAATTTCCGATATCGCAAACATATCGGAACTCGGTATCGGAATTCCAATACCAGATTCAGAAGATCGCCGACCTCATGGCCGACCCCACACAGGGGTCAGGTCGGGTTTGTTGAAACCCGACTTTGCCAAAAGTCGGCGACTTCTGAAAATGGCCGACCCGTTTCGCTCAACCCTATACGTAAGGCATAATCCGCCATGTGGGCCAAAGTTCCAGTTGTCAAATCTGCGGTTGTGCTGGTTTGAGGGGCAGTGACAGGCAAATCTACGTCACTTTTCTCCCTTAAAAAAACAGAACCCGGCCTTGCAACGCCACTAATTTCTGTTGGCCCAGGAGAAGCTTCCTCATTAAAAAAGTACTCATCCCCATCATCCTCCTCGTCCTCCTCATCCTCTTCGCCCGCTACCGCGTCCTCTACACGGCCCTGACCAGACAATGGCTGACTGTCATCAAGGCTTTCCTCTTCCTCGGCTGCAGACGCCTGCTCCTTTATGTGCGTCAAACTTTGCATCAGCAGACGCATTAGGGGGATGCTCATGCTTATTATGGCGTTGTCTGCACTAACCAGCCGTGTGCATTCCTCAAAACACTGAAGGACTTGACACAGGTCTTGTAGCTTCGACCACTGCACACCTGACAACTCCATGTCTGCCATCCAACTGCCTGCCCGTGTATCCTCCCACAAATACATAACAGCACGCCTCTGTTCGCACAGTCTCTGAAGCATGTGCAGTGTGGAGTTCCACCTTGTTGCAACGTCGATGATTACGCGATGCTGGGGAAGGTTCAAAGACCGCTGATAGTTCTGCATACGGCTGGAGTGTACGGGCGAACGGCGGATATGCGAGCAAAGTCTGCGCACTTTGAGGAGCAGGTCGGGTAACCTTGGATAACTTTTCAGGAAGCACTGCACCACCAGGTTTAAGGTGTGAGCCAGGCAAGGAATGTGTTTAAGTTGGGAAAGGGCTATGGCAGCCATGAAATTCCTTCCGTTATCACTCACTACCTTGCCTGCCTCAAGATGTACAGTGCCCTGCCATGACTGAGTTTCTTTCTGCAAGAACTCGGACAGAACTTCCGCGGTGTGTCTGTTGTCGCCCAAACACTTCATTGCCAATACAGCCTGCTGACGCTTGCCACTAGCTGTCCCATATCGGCACACCTGGTGTGCAACAGTGGCAGCTGCGGATGGAGTGGATGTGCGACAGCGGTCTGTGGACGAGCTCTCGCTTCTGCAGGAGGACGAGGAAGAGGAGGAGGGGGGGTGAATGCCTACAGCCAACTCTTTCCTTGACCATGGGCTAGGCAGAACTGTCCCAATATTGCTGGCCCCTGTGGACCGTGCATCCACCACATTCACCCAGTGTGCCGTGATGGACACGTAATGTCCCTGGCCATGCCTACTGGTCCATGCATCTGTTGTCAGGTGCACCTTTGTAGTCAAAGAAAGAGGAAATAAATCCAAAAGGATAACTTTATGTCTTATATTAAAATTGCTTTATTAAAGTGCAAATATGAGGAGGCAATGGTGACAACACAGTCACCCAATAAATGTCTTAAAAGCAAGTAGCACACAAAGACACCAGGAGAAGGCAGCTGCTGACCCAAAGCAAGGAAATGTTAGTATAGCCATTAACATTAAGGGTCAATTTTTACCAACAGGGTTAAATGGCCAATGGCACAATGGCCCATCTACAAAATCACTCAATGCCATAAAACAGTGTCACAGTATAACATACCAGCTAGTATAATATTAATATGAATATAGAACGAGACTTTGAGAAGGCAAAAAGGTAATAGATTAATACATCACCCTAAAGGTCTTGTGCTAGGCAGCTGCAGAGTCCCGGTGTCCGCCCCTTTGTAGTCACAGACTGCCTGAGTGCATGGACGATGCGGTCTTTAACATGCTGTTGGAGGGCTGGGATGGCTTTTCTAGAAAAGAAGTGTTGACTGGGTAGCTCGTAGCGTGGTACAGCGTAGTCCATCAGCGATTTGAAAGCTTCGCTTTCAACTAACCGGTAGGGCATCATCTCTAATGAGATTAGTCTAGCAATGTGGGCGTTCAAACCCTGTGTACGCGGATGCGAGGATGAGTACTTCCTTTTCCTAACAAGAGTCTCATGTAGGGTGAGCTGAACTGGAGAGCAGGAGATCGTGGAACTAGCGGTGGTGCCGGTGGACATGGCAGACTGAGAGAGGGTTGGAGATGGTATTCTTGCCGGTGCCCTACATGCAGTGTTTCCTACTACGAACCTGGTGATTCCCTGACTGCTTTGGCCTGGAGACAAAAGCTGCACAGATACTGCAGGTGTTGCGGGAAATGGTGGGCTTACAATGAGGGAAGGGATGTAGCATTGCTGACTAGCTTCATTGGCCGGGGGTGCTGAAACCTTTAGGCACGTTTGGTAGTTAGTCCAGGCTTGCAAATGCATGGTGGATAAATGTCCATGCATGCAACTTGTATTTAGACTTTTAAGATTCTGACCTCTGCTTAAGGTAGTTGAACATTTTTGACAGATGACTTTGCGCTGATCATTTGGATGTTGTTTAAAAAAAATGCCAGACTGCACTCTTTCTACTATCGGATACCTTTTCAGGCATTGCAGACTGAGCTTCTTTAACCGGATGGCCACGCTGTCCTCCAACTGGTTTTGGTTTTGCCAAGCGTTTTTGGCCAGATACGGGCCTGGCAGATGGAACCTGTTGTGATGTTGATGCCTGCTGTGGCTCCTCCTCCTCCGCTTCAGAACTACTGCCGCCTGCACCCTGTTCCCCCAATGGCTGCCAATCGGGGTCAACAACTGGGTCATCTATGACCTCCTCTTCTACCTCGTGTGCAACTTTGTCTGCGTCACCTTGTAAGCCGGTGGTATAGCGTTCGTTGCGGGGCACCATAGTCTCAGCTGGGTTTGATTCTGGCTCAGTACACTGCGAGGGCAATGTTCTGGTCTGAGTCAAAGGAACAGTAACAGTAACAGTAATCTGGCTGTGGCTGTGCATCAGTGCACTCCATGTCCGATTCAACTTCTAATGGGCATGGCCTGTTAACTGTTTCACTGTCTAACCCAGGAACGGTATGTGTAAAGAGCTCCATGGAGTAACCCGTTGTGTCTCCTGACGCATCCTTCTCTCTTGTTCTGGGTGAAGAAGACAAGGAAGCGACTTGTCCCTGACCGTGAACATCCACTAACGACGCGCTGCTTTTACATTTTGCACTTTCAGAAGAGGAGGCAAAAGAGCTAGAGGCTGAGTCAGCAAGGAAAGCCAAAAATTGTTCTTGCTGCTCCGGCTTTAAAAGCGGTTTTCCTACTCCCAGAAAAGGGAGCGTTCGAGGCCTTGTGTAGCCAGACGACGAACCTGGCTCAACAACTCGAGACTTAGGTGCTGTACTGCTTTTACCAAGACCACCTGATGCTCCACCACCACTACCATCATTACCAGCTGACAATGACCGCCCACGGCCACGACCTCTTCCACCAGACTTCCTCATTGTTTGCAAAACGTAACCAAAGTAATGGTATTTGTTACTGTAAAACAACTTATAAGGTGAACTCTAACTTCTGTAGGATTTATATACACCTTTATAGGTGGCTGACACTGAAAGGAAAACCAGGCCCAATATTACACACTAGGTTTTCTGTGCCCCAATAATTTGAGACAGATGGTACACATACGACCGGCACTCAAGCAGAAATGCCAATCTTAATCTCCCACTATTTATTTATTTTTTTCAGGGAAAAAAAAAAAAAAATGGCCCAGTATTACACACTAGGTTTTCTGTGGCACACAATGAGAGACAGATGCCACACACAGCACTTGCACAGAGGCAGACTTGCCAATCTTTATCACCCACTATTTATTTATTTTTTTACAGGGAGAATAAAAAAAAAAAAAAAGGGCCCAGTATTACACACTGGTTTTCTGTGGCACACGATGAGAGACAGATGCCACACACAGCAATGGCACAGAGGCAGACTTGCCAATCTTTATCTCCCACTATTTATTTATTTTTTTACAGGGAGAATTAAAAAAAAAAAAAGGACCCAGTATTACACACTGGTTTTCTGTGGCACACAATGAGAGACAGATGCCACACACAACAATGGCACAGAGGCAGACTTGCCAATCTTTATTTTCCACTATTTATTTTTTTTTTCAGGGAGAATTTACAAAAAAAAATGGCCCAGTATTACACACTGGTTTTCTGTGGCACACAATGAGAGACAGATGCCACACACAGCAATGGCACAGAGGCAGACTTGCCAATCTTTATCTCCCACTATTTATATATTTTTTTACAGGTAGAATTAAAAAAAAAAAAAGGGCCCAGTATTACACACTGGTTTTCTGTGGCACACAATGAGAGACAGATGCCACACACAGCAATGGCACAGAGGCAGACTTGCCAATCTTTATCTCCCACTATTTATTTATTTTTTTACAGGGAGAATTAAAAAAAAAAAAGGACCCAGTATTACACACTGGTTTTCTGTGGCACACAATGAGAGACAGATGCCACACACAGCAATGGCACAGAGGCAGACTTGCCAATCTTTATCTCCCACTATTTTTTTTTTCAGGGAGAATTTACAAAGAAAAAAATGGCCCAGTATTACACACTGGTTTTCTGTGGCACACAATGAGAGACAGATGCCACACACAGCAATGGCACAGAGGCAGACTTGCCAATCTTTATCTCCCACTATTTATTTTTTTTTTCAGGGCGAATTTACAAAAAAAAAATATGGCCCAGTATTACACACTGGTTTTCTGTGGCACACAATGAGAA
This sequence comes from Ranitomeya variabilis, assembly GCF_051348905.1. Taxonomy (NCBI): domain Eukaryota; kingdom Metazoa; phylum Chordata; class Amphibia; order Anura; family Dendrobatidae; genus Ranitomeya; species Ranitomeya variabilis. Next base: position 514,289,208 of record NC_135233.1, on the reverse strand, counting down.
ACAGATGCCACACACAGCAATGGCACAGAGGCAGACTTGCCAATCTTTATCACCCACTATTTATTTATTTTTTTACAGGGAGAATAAAAACAAATGGCCCAGTATTACACACTGGTTTTCTGTGGCACACAATGAGAGACAGATGCCACACACAGCAATGGCACAGAGGCAGACTTGCCAATCTTTATCTCCCACTATTTATTTATTTTTTTACAGGGAGAATTAAAAAAAAAAGGGCCCAGTATTACACACTGGTTTTCTGTGGCACACAATGAGAGACAGATGCCACACACAGCAATGGCACAGAGGCAGACTTGCCAATCTTTATCTCCCACTATTTATATATTTTTCTACAGGGAGAATTAAAAAAAGGGCCCAGTATTACACACTGGTTTTCTGTGGCACACAATGAGAGACAGATGCCACACACAGCAATGGCACAGGGGCAGACTTGCCAATCTTTATCTCCCACTATGTATTTATTTTTTTACAGGGAGAATTAAAAAAAAAGGGCCCAGTATTACACACTGGTTTTCTGTGGCACACAATGAGAGACAGATGCCACACACAGCAATGGCACAGAGGCAGACTTGCCAATCTTTATCTCCCACTATTTTTTTTTTTTTCAGGGAGAATTTACAAAAAAAAAAAAAATGGCCCAGTATTACACACTGGTTTTCTGTAGCACACAATGAGAGACAGATGCCACACACAGCAATGGCACAGAGGCAGACTTGCCAATCTTTATCTCCCACTATTTATTTATTTTTTTACAGGGAGAATTTAAAAAAAAAAAAAAAAAAAAAGGGCCCAGTATTACACACTGGTTTTCTGTGGCACACAATGAGAGACAGATGCCACACACAGCAATGGCACAGAGGCAGACTTGCCAATCTTTATCTCCCACTATTTATTTTTTTTTTCAGGGAGAATTTACAAAAAAAAAATATGGCCCAGTATTACACACTGGTTTTCTGTGGCACACAATGAGAGACAGATGCCGCACACAGCAATGGCACAGAGGCAGACTTGCCAATCTTTATCTCCCACTATTTATTTATTTTTTTACAGGGAGAATTAAAAAAAAAAAGGACCCAGTATTACACACTGGTTTTCTGTGGCACACAATGAGAGACAGATGCCACACACAGCAATGGCACAGAGGCAGACTTGCCAATCTTTATCTCCCACTATTTTTTTTTTCAGGGAGAATTTACAAAAAAAAAAATGGCCCAGTATTACACACTGGTTTTCTGTGGCACACAATGAGAGACAGATGCCACACACAGCAATGGCACAGAGGCAGACTTGCCAATCTTTATCTCCCACTACTTATTTTTTTTTTCAGGGCGAATTTACAAAAAAAAAATATGGCCCAGTATTACACACTGGTTTTCTGTGGCACACAATGAGAAACAGATGCCACACACAGCAATGGCACAGAGGCAGACTTGCCAATCTTTATCACCCACTATTTATTTATTTTTTTACAGGGAGAATAAAAACAAATGGCCCAGTATTACACACTGGTTTTCTGTGGCACACAATGAGAGACAGATGCCACACACAGCAATGGCACAGAGGCAGACTTGCCAATCTTTATCTCCCACTATTTATATATTTTTCTACAGGGAGAATTAAAAAAAAGGGCCCAGTATTACACACTGGTTTTCTGTGGCACACAATGAGAGACAGATGCCACACACAGCAATGGCACAGGGGCAGACTTGCCAATCTTTATCTCCCACTATTTATTTATTTTTTTACAGGGAGAATTAAAAAAAAAGGGCCCAGTATTACACACTGGTTTTCTGTGGCACACAATGAGAGACAGATGCCACACACAGCAATGGCACAGAGGCAGACTTGCCAATCTTTATCTCCCACTATTTTTTTTTTTTCAGTGAGAATTTACAAAAAAAAAAAAAATGGCCCAGTATTACACACTGGTTTTCTGTAGCACACAATGAGAGACAGATGCCACACACAGCAATGGCACAGAGGCAGACTTGCCAATCTTTATCTCCCACTATTTATTTATTTTTTTACAGGGAGAATTTAAAAAAAAAAAAAAAAAAAAGGGCCCAGTATTACACACTGGTTTTCTGTGGCACACAATGAGAGACAGATGCCACACACAGCAATGGCACAGAGGCAGACTTGCCAATCTTTATCTCCCACTATTTATTTTTTTTTTCAGGGAGAATTTACAAAAAAAAATATGGCCCAGTATTACACACTGGTTTTCTGTGGCACACAATGAGAGACAGATGCCGCACACAGCAATGGCACAGAGGCAGACTTGCCAATCTTTATCTCCCACTATTTATTTATTTTTTTACAGGGAGAATTAAAAAAAAAAGGACCCAGTATTACACACTGGTTTTCTGTGGCACACAATGAGAGACAGATGCCACACACAGCAATGGCACAGAGGCAGACTTGCCAATCTTTATCTCCCACTATTTTTTTTTTCAGGGAGAATTTACAAAAAAAAAATGGCCCAGTATTACACACTGGTTTTCTGTGGCACACAAAGAGAGACAGATGCCACACACAGCAATGGCACAGAGGCAGACTTGCCAATCTTTATCTCCCACTACTTATTTTTTTTTTCAGGGCGAATTTACAAAAAAAAATATGGCCCAGTATTACACACTGGTTTTCTGTGGCACACAATGAGAAACAGATGCCACACACAGCAATGGCACAGAGGCAGACTTGCCAATCTTTATCACCCACTATTTATTTATTTTTTTACAGGGAGAATAAAAACAAATGGCCCAGTATTACACACTGGTTTTCTGTGGCACACAATGAGAGACAGATGCCACACACAGCAATGGCACAGAGGCAGACTTGCCAATCTTTATCTCCCACTATTTATTTATTTTTTTTACAGGGAGAATTAAAAAAAAAAAGGGCCCAGTATTACACACTGGTTTTCTGTGGCACACAATGAGAGACAGATGCCACACACAGCAATGGCACAGAGGCAGACTTGCCAATCTTTATCTCCCACTATTTATATATTTTTCTACAGGGAGAATTAAAAAAAAGGGCCCAGTATTACACACTGGTTTTCTGTGGCACACAATGAGAGACAGATGCCACACACAGCAATGGCACAGGGGCAGACTTGCCAATCTTTATCTCCCACTATTTATTTATTTTTTTACAGGGAGAATTAAAAAAAAAGGGCCCAGTATTACACACTGGTTTTCTGTGGCACACAATGAGAGACAGATGCCACACACAGCAATGGCACAGAGGCAGACTTGCCAATCTTTATCTCCCACTATTTTTTTTTTTTTCAGTGAGAATTTACAAAAAAAAAAAAAAATGGCCCAGTATTACACACTGGTTTTCTGTAGCACACAATGAGAGACAGATGCCACACACAGCAATGGCACAGAGGCAGACTTGCCAATCTTTATCTCCCACTATTTATTTATTTTTTTACAGGGAGAATTTAAAAAAAAAAAAAAAAAAAAGGGCCCAGTATTACACACTGGTTTTCTGTGGCACACAATGAGAGACAGATGCCACACACAGCAATGGCACAGAGGCAGACTTGCCAATCTTTATCTCCCACTATTTATTTTTTTTTTCAGGGAGAATTTACAAAAAAAAATATGGCCCAGTATTACACACTGGTTTTCTGTGGCACACAATGAGAGACAGATGCCGCACACAGCAATGGCACAGAGGCAGACTTGCCAATCTTTATCTCCCTGCAGTAATCTCAGAAAAGTATGGCAGGCAGCTATAAAAAGGACTGCCGCACACACAAAAGTGTTGACAAACAAACAAGATAGCTGTGCAGAAAGGAAGGAACAACAGTATTTGTGCTTTGAAAAAGGCAGTTGGTTTGCACAGCGGCGTACACACACAGCAACGCAGCTATCAGGGAGCCTTCTAGGGCAGCCCAATGAGCTACAGCACTGAGGAAAAAAAAATCTAGCCTCCACTGTCCCTGCAAACAAAAGGTGGTGTTGGACAGTGGAAATCGCTACAGCACAAGCGGTTTGGGGGTGATTGTACCCTGCCTAACACTATCCCTGCTTCTGACGAAGCGGCAGCAACCTCTCCCTAGGCTCAGATCAGCAGCAGTAAGATGGCGGTCGGCGGGAACGCCCCTTTATAGCCCCTGTGACGCCGCAGAAAGCAAGCCAATCACTGCAATGCCCTCCTCTAAGATGGTGGGGACTGAGATCTATGTCATCACGCTGCCCACACTCTGCGTCCACCTTCATTGGCTGAGAAATGGTGCTTTTAGCATCATTGAAACGCGACTTTGGCGCGAAAGTCGCGTACCGCATGGCCGACCCCACACAGGGATCGGGTCGGGTTTCATGAGACGCTGACTTTGCCAAAAGTCGTCGACTTAAGAAAATGACCGATCCGTTTCGCTCAACCCTACTTATTATGTATGCCCGATTAGGGCACCATGGATTAGTTAATCCGTATCTCCTATACTTGGCATATTTTACAATGCATCTGCATGCTATAGTTTGAGCTAATTCCAACAAATATTTTGCTTTCATTTGTTTTACTGTTATATTTAAGTACCATGGTATACAATTATGTTACATGGTGGAGGTTTATGATCTGCTCTTCCCTGGGTATTTTTTTGCATTGTATGTACCAAGCCTTTTTTCTTGTATCATTTTTTGTTAATAAATTAAGATATGTTTTGGTATCCGTTGGTTCTCTTCTTTGGGCTCAGGGGTTAATTCTTGCTGAGTTCCCTAGTTGTTGTCTGAATTGCTTTGAAGTGCCAAATCAGCATTGTGGGACATCATTGGTTAAGTATGCTACATACATGCTACATACATAAATACTACATACATACTACATACAAACTGCATACATACTACATACATACTACATCCATACATACTACATACATACATACATACTCCATACAGTACATTCATACATGACATACATATAGACATACAGTACATTAAACATAGATTACAGACTCACCATTACTTGTCATTTTGATCTCCGAAGCCAGTGTCAACCTGTAAAAAATATGAAAAAAACAAACAACCAATATACTCCCTGTCTGCAGAAATCCACGAGTGTCCCACGACGATCTCCCATGGAGAACAGCAGCAACAGCTGGTGCGACCGCTCTCCAGGGGCCCCAGAAACACAATGACAGGAGGAAGGTATTCCTCAGCCGCTGTAAAAAAAAGTCCCTAGTCTGACCTATGGCTTTGCTGTATGAGAAATTTTCCCAGGCAGCAATTGCCAAAAAGTGAGACTTTGAACTCAGGTAACCTCAGTGATACACTGCAGGAGCCATTGTCTCCTGTCAGTGTGTCACTGAGGGTCCTGTTATGATCCTAGTGGTAGAGGATCTCAGGAGTTCCAGCTAAGTCCGCAAACACAAAAACCAGCTCATAGGGAAGTGGTAACTTGGCTGACCGCATATCTGATCCTGGCACAACAACTAGAAGTAGCCGGGGAACGTACCTACGTTGACTCTAGACGTCTCGCACCAGCCGGAGAACTAACTAACCCTTTCAGAGAAAATAAGACCTCACTTGCCTCCAGAGAAAAGACCCCAAAGTTATTATACAAGCCCCCAACAAATAATAACGGTGAGGTAAGAAGAAAAGACAAACGTAAGAATGAACTAGATTTAGCAAAGAGAGGCCCACTAATTAATAGCAGAAAATAGGAAGAGGACTTATGCGGTCAGCAAAAAACCCTATAAAAATATCCACGCTGAAGATCCAAGAACCCCCGCACCGACTAACGGTGTGGGGGGAGAATATCAGCCTCCTAGAGCTTCCAGCAAAAACAGAAATCACATTTTGAACAAGCTGGAACAAAATAAGAGCAAATGCAAAAGGACAAAAATAAGAAAGCAGAACTTAGCTTATCTTGCAAAACTCAGGGACCAGGAGTCAGGAGGAAAACAGACATAGACTGATTACATCGATTCCAGGCACTAGACTGAGTTTCCAGGAAGTCTAAATAGGAACACCCAAGGCCTAACGAACCAGGTGGGTACCAACCTGGGGAAGGATAATCCAAGTGCCATACCGCTAGTGACCACAAGAGGGAGCCAACAAATATAGTTCACAACAGTACCCCCCCTTTAAGGAGGGGTCACCGAACCCTCACCAAGACCACCAGGGCGATCAGGATGAGCAGCGTGAAAGGCACGAACCAAATCGGCCGCATGAACATCAGAGGCGGCCACCCAGGAATTATCCTCCTGACCATAGCCCTTCCATTTGACCAGATACTGAAGCCTCCGTCTAGAGAGACGAGAATCTAAGATCTTCTCCACCACGTACTCCAACTCGCCCTCAACCAACACCGGAGCAGGAGGCTCAACAGCAGGAACCATAGGCACAACGTACCGCTGCAACAAAGACCTATGGAACACATTGTGAATGGCAAACGACACAGGAAGATCCAAACGAAAAGACACCGGATTAAGGACTTCCAAAATTTTATAAGGACCAATAAAGCGAGGCTTAAACTTAGGAGAGGAAACCTTCAGAGGGACAAACCGAGAAGACAACCAAACCAAATCCCCAACACGAAGTCGGGGACCCACACCGCGGCGGCGGTTGGCAAAACGCTGAGCCTTCTCCTGTGACAACTTTAAGTTGTCCACCACATGATTCCAAATCCGCTGCAACCTATCCACCACGGAATCCACCCCAGGACAGTCAGAAGGTGCAACATAACCCGAGGAAAAACGCGGATGAAAACCAGAGTTGCAGAAAAATAGCGAAACCAAAGTAGCGGAACTAGCCCGATTATATTGAGGGCAGACTCAGCCAATGGCAAGAAGGTCACCCAATCATCCTGATCCGCAGAAACAAAACATCTCAAATAAGCCTCCAGCGTCTGATTAGTTCGCTCCGTTTGGCCATTAGTCTGAGGATGAAAGGCAGATGAAAATGACAAATCAATGCCCATCTTAGCACAAAAAGAACGCCAGAATCTGGACACAAACTGGGATCCTCTGTCAGACACGATATTCTCAGGAATGCCGTGCAAACGAACCACATTCTGAAAGAACAAAGGAACCAGATCGGAAGAGGAAGGCAACTTAGGCAAGGGCACCAAATGGACCATTTTGGAAAAACGATCACACACCACCCAGATGACAGACATTCCTTGAGACACCGGAAGATCTGAAATGAAATCCATGGAAATGTGCGTCCAAGGCCTCTTCGGGACGGGCAAGGGCAAAAGCAACCCGCTGGCACGAGAACAGCAAGGCTTAGCCCGAGCACAAATCCCACAGGACTGCACAAAAGAACGCACATCCCGCGACAGGGAAGACCACCAAAAGGACCTAGCCACCAAATCTTTGGTACCAAAAATCCCAGGATGCCCTGCCAGCACCGAGGAATGAACCTCAGAGATAACTCTGCTGGTCCATTTATCAGGAACAAACAATCTATCAGGTGGGCAAGGGTCAGGTCTACCAGCCTGAAATCTCTGCAACACACATCGCAAATCAGGAGAAATGGCCGACAAGATTACTCCCTCTTTAAGAATACCAGCTGGCTCTGAGACGCCGGGAGAGTCAGGCACAAAGCTCCTAGAAAGAGCATCAGCCTTCACATTCTTTGAACCAGGCAGGTACGAGACCACAAAGACAAAACGGGAGAAAAACAACGACCAACGAGCCTGTCTAGGATTCAGGCGCTTAGCAGACTCGAGATACATCATATTTTTGTGATCAGTCAAGACCACCACACGATGCTTAGCTCCCTCGAACCAATGACGCCACTCCTCAAATGCCCACTTCATGGCCAATAACTCCCGATTACCAACATCATAGTTCCGCTCAGCAGGCGAAAATTTCCTAGAGAAAAAAGCACATGGTCTCATCACAGAGCAACCAGGGCCTTTCTGCGACAAAACAGCTCCGGCACCGATCTCAGAAGCATCCACTTCAACCTGAAAGGGAAGTGAGACATCAGGCTGGCACAAAACAGGCGCCGAAGTAAACCGGCGCTTCAGCTCCCGAAAAGCCTCCACGGCTGCAGGAGCCCAATTAGCAACATCAGAACCTTTCTTGGTCATATCCGTCAAAGGTTTAACAACGCTAGAAAAATTAGCAATAAAACGACGGTAGAAATTAGCAAAACCCAAGAACTTCTGAAGACTCTTAACAGACGTGGGTTGAGTCCAATCATGAATAGCTCGGACCTTGACTGGGTCCATCTCCACAGTAGAAGGGGAGAAAACAAAACCCAAGAAGGAAACCTTCTGCACTCCAAAGAGACACTTTGAGCCCTTCACAAACAAAGCATTATCACGCAAAACCTGAAACACCATCCTGACCTGCTTTACATGAGAATCCCAATCATCAGAAAAAACCAGAATATCATCCAGATAAACAATCATAAATTTATCTAGATACTTCCGGAAGATGTCATGCATAAAGGACTGAAACACTGAAGGAGCATTAGAGAGCCCAAAAGGCATCACCAAGTACTCAAAATGACCTTCGGGCGTATTGAACGCAGTTTTCCATTCATCTCCCTGCTTAATGCGCACAAGGTTGTAGGCACCACGAAGATCTATCTTGGTGAACCAACTGGCACCCTTAATCCGAGCAAACAAGTCCGACAATAGTGGCAAAGGATACTGAAATTTGACAGTGATATTATTCAGAAGCCGATAGTCAATACAAGGTCTCAAAGACCCGTCTTTCTTGGCCACAAAAAAGAATCCCGCACCAAGAGGGGAAGAAGATGGACGAATATGTCCCTTCTCCAAAGACTCTTTTATATATGAACGCATTGCGGCATGCTCAGGTACAGATAGATTCCCTAATCCTAATTCCATAATCGTCCCTTAGGAAATTTACTACCAGGAATCAAATCTATAGCGCAGTCACAGTCCCTATAAGGAGGAAGGGCACTGGATCTGGACTCACTGAATACATCCTGATAGTCCAATAAATACTCCGGAACTTCAGAAGGAGTAGAAGAGGCAATAGAGACCGGCGGGGAATCGCAATGAATTCCCTGACAACCCCAACTTGACACAGACATAGCCTTCCAATCCAAAACTGGATTATGGGTCTGTAACCATGGCAGACCCAAAACGACCAAATCATGCATTTTATGCAGAACAAGAAAACGAATCACCTCCCGCTGTTCAGGAGTCATGCACATGGTCACTTGTGTCCAATACTGCGGTTTATTCTCCGCCAATGGCGTAGCATCAATTCCTCTAAGAGGAATAGGATTTTCCAAAGGCTCCAGGACAAAACCACAGCGCTTGGCAAACGACAAGTCCATAAGACTCAGGGCAGCACCAGAATCCACAAATGCCATAACAGGGTAGGAAGACAATGAGCAAATTAAAGTCACAGACAAAATAAACTTAGGCTGCAAATTACCAATGGCGACAGGACTAACAACCTTTGTTAGGCGTTTAGAGCATGCTGAGATAACATGTGTAGAGTCACCGCAGTAAAAACACAACCCATTCTGACGTCTATGATTTTGTCGTTCAGTTTTAGTCTGAATTCTATCACATTGCATTGAGTCAGGTGTCCGTTCAGACAATACTGCCAGAGAATTAGCAGATTTGCGCTCCCGCAAACACCGATCAATCTGAATGGCAAGAGTCATAGAATCATTCAGACTTGTAGGGATGGGAAACCCCACCATCACATTCTTAATGGCCTCAGAAAGGCCATCTCTGAAATTTGCGGCCAGAGCACACTCATTCCATTGAGTAAGCACGGACCATTTCCGAAATTTTTGGCAATACACTTCAGCTTCATCCTGGCCCTGAGAGATAGCCAGCAACGCTTTTTCTGCCTGAATTTCAAGATTAGGCTCCTCATAAAGCAATCCGAGCGCCAGAAAAAACGCATCAATATTTGCCAATGCAGGATCTCCTGGCGCCAATGAGAAGGCCCAATCCTGAGGGTCGCCACGCAAGAAGGAGATAACAATTTTAACTTGCTGAGCTGAGTCTCCAGACGAACGAGGTCTCAAAGATAGAAACAATTTACAATTATTCCTAAAATTCCTAAATTTAAATCGATCTCCAGAGAACAGCTCAGGAATAGGTATCTTAGGCTCTGACATAGGACTACAAGTAACAAAATCCTGAATGCCCTGCACTCGTGCAGCAAGCTGATCCACACTAGTAATCAGAGTCTGAACATTCATGTCTGCAGCAGGGCTTCAAGCCACTCAGAGAAAAAGGGGAAGGAGAAAAAAAAAAACCTCAGAACTTTTTTTTTTTCTTTTAATCCCGCTTCAGCAATGCATTAAATATTCTCTTTTTTGGCCTGGAATACTGTTATGATCCTAGTGGTAGAGGATCTCAGGAGTTCCAGCTAAGTCCGCAAACACAAAAACCAGCTCATAGGGAAGTGGTAACTTGGCTGACCGCATATCTGATCCTGGCACAACAACTAGAAGTAGCCGGGGAACGTACCTACGTTGATTCTAGACGTCTCGCACCAGCCGGAGAACTAACTAACCCTTTCAGAGAAAATAAGACCTCACTTGCCTCCAGAGAAAAGACCCCAAAGTTATTATACAAGCCCCCAACAAATAATAACGGTGAGGTAAGAAGAAAAGACAAATGTAAGAATGAACTAGATTTAGCAAAGAGAGGCCCACTAATTAATAGCAGAAAATAGGAAGAGGACTTATGCGGTCAGCAAAAAACCCTATAAAAATATCCACGCTGAAGATCCAAGAACCCCCGCACCGACTAACGGTGTGGGGGGAGAATATCAGCCCCCTAGAGCTTCCAGCAAAAACAGAAATCACATTTTGAACAAGCTGGAACAAAATAAGAGCAAATGCAAAAGGACAAAAATAAGAAAGCAGAACTTAGCTTATCTTGCAAAACTCAGGGACCAGGAGTCAGGAGGAAAACAGACATAGACTGATTACATCGATTCCAGGCACTAGACTGAGTTTCCAGGAAGTCTAAATAGGAACACCCAAGGCCTAATGAACCAGGTGGGTACCAACCTGGGGAAGGATAATCCAAGTGCCATACCGCTAGTGACCACAAGAGGGAGCCAACAAATATAGTTCACAACAGGGTCCTATAGAGCAGTGACATCACCCGATGTCACTGTTCTATAGGGGAGATCGTCGTGGGACACTCGTTATTAATTGGACTACGGCGGACAAGGTAGTATGCGGTTTATTATTTGACGTTTTTTTGCAGGCACTGCAGCCCACAGCTGTCTGTGTAGCCTTTACTGGCTATTAAAATAGGGGGACCCCCCCATAAAAATGACGTTGGGTCCCCCTATATTTTATAGCCAGAAAGGCTACGCAGACAGCTGCGGGCTGATATTCATAGCCTAGAGAGGGGCCATGGATATTGCCCCCTTCCCGGCTACAAATACCAGTCCGCAGCCGCCCCGAAAATGGCACATCTGTAAGATGCGCCAATTCCGGCACTTAGCCCCTCTCTTCCCACTCCCGTGTAGCGGTGGGATATGGGGTAATAAGGGGTTAATGTCACCTTGCTATTGTAAGGTGACATTAAGCCGGGTTAATAACGGAGAGGCGTCAATAAGACGCCTATCCGTTATTAATCCAATAGTAAGAAAGGGTTAATAAAACACGCACACATTAGGAAAAGTATTTTAATATTCTTCATTTCACCATACTTACCATACTTCAGCACCTGCAAAAAATGTAAAATATTAAACCGCATACAACCTGGTCCGCCGTAGTCCAATTAATAACGAGTGTCCCACGACGATTTCCCCTATAGAACAGTGACATCGGGTGATGTCACTGCTCTATAGAACCCTCAGTGACACACTGACAGGAGACATTGGCTCCTGCAGTGCATCACTGAGAGGTTACCTTAGGACAAAGTCTCACTTTATGGCAATTGCTGCCTGGGAAAATTTCTCAACCAGCAATACCATAAAGTGAGACTAGGGACTTTCTTTTTACAGCGGCGGAGGAATACCTTCCTCCCGTCATTGTGTTTCTGGGGCCCCTGGAGAGCGGTTGCAACAGCTGTTGCTGCTGTTCTCCACGGGAGATCGTCGTGGGACACTTGTGGATTTCTGCAGACAGGGAGTATATTGGTTGTTTTTTTTTTCATATTTTTTACAGATGACACTGGCTTCGGGGATCAAAATGACAAGTAATGGTGAGTATGTAATCTATGTTTAATGTACTGTATGTCTATATGTATGTATTGTATGTAATGTATGAATGTATTGTATGTAGTATGTATGTAGTATGTATGTATGCAGTATGCATGTATGGAGTATGTAGTATGTATGTAGCATGTATGTAATATGTATGCAGTATGTATGTTGTATGTATATATGTAGTATGTATGCAGTATGTATGTAGTATGTATGTAGCATGTATGTAGCATGCACGTAGCATGTATGCAGCATGTATGTAGTATGTAGTATGTAGCATGTATGTAGCATGTATGTATGTAACATGTATGTAGCATGTATGTAACATGTATGTAGCATGTATGTATGTATGTAGCACGTATGTAGCATGTATGTATGTAGTATGTAACATGTATGTAGCATGTATGTATGTAGCATGTATGTATGTAGCATGTATGTAGCATGTATGGAGTATTTTTTTTTTTTACATTCAAAACATTAGCCGGATGATGGGACTACTACTGTCCCATCATTGGCTAATGTGTCAATCACTGTCATTGTAGCAGGCATAGCCCGATGGGACTTGTAGTCCCATCGGACAATGCCTGCACAGACACAACGACCCCCGGCAGGCCGCACAGACCCCCGGAAGGCCATACAGATCCCGGAGAGGCCACACAGACCCCCGGCAGGCCATACAGACCCCGGAGAGGCCTCACAGACCCCCCGGCAAGCCGCACAGACCCCACGGCAGGCCGTACAGACCCTGGAGAGGCCGCACAGACCCCAGAGAGGCCGTACAGACCCCTCGGCAGGCTGTACAGACCCCCCGGCAGGCCGTACAGACCCCCAGGCAAGCCGCACAGACCCCGAAGAGGCCGCACAGACCCAGGAGAGGCCGTACAGACCCCCCGGCAGGCAGTACAGACCCCCTGGCAGGCACGGACAGACCACCCACGGTCCCGCACAGACCCCGCAGACACACAGTCTCCGCCCACGAACCACCCACACTCATTTATACAGCATTTTTGAACTGTGGGAACTTCCGATTCCGATTTCCGATATCGCAGAAATATCAGAACTCGGTATCGGAATTCCGATACAGCGAATGTCGGCCGATACCCGATATTTGCAGTATCGGAATGCTCAACACTAACTACGTGTGCTGTGCAATGCACTACGTGGGCTGTGCAATGTACTGCGTGGGCTGTGCAATATACTATGTGGGCTGTGCAATATACTACATGGGCTGTGCAATATACTGCATGGTTTGTGCTATATACTACATAGGCTGTGCAATATACTACGTGGGCTGTGCTATATACTGCATGGGCTGTGCTATATACTGAATGTGCTGTGCAATATACTACGAGGGCTGTGCAGTGTACTACGTGGGCTGTGCAATGTACTATGTGGGCTGTGCAATATACTGCGTGGGCTGTGCAATATACTACGTGGGCTGTGCAATATACTGTGTGGGCTTTGCTATGTGTTATACACTACGTGGCCTGTGTTATACACTACGTGGGCTGTGTTATACACTACGTGGCCTGTGTTATACACTACGTGGGCTGTGTTATACACTACGTGGGCTGTGTTATACACTACGAGGCCTGTGTTATACACTACAAGGCCTGTGTTATACACTAAGTGGGCTGTGTCATACACTACGTGGGCTGTGTTACATACTGCGTGCGTGGGCTGTTATATACTATGTGAGCTGTGTTATATGCTACGTGGGCTGTTATAAACTACGTGGCTGTGTTATATGCTATGTGGGCTATTACACACTCCGTGGGCTGTGCTATATACTACGTGGCTGTGCTATATACTCAATCACTCAATTAATCACAGTGAACACAGAAAGAATGGCGCACATAACCCAGCGTGCGCAGCAACAGTGGTGGTCAGCCACATACCAATGCAAAAGCAAAAAAAAGAGAAGCCAGCACTGCTGAAGGTCAGAACGCAATACTTAAAGTGTGATTGATAGGCTGCTGTGCACACACACAGCAGCCCTGCCCTGCCTCAGGCTCCAGTTAATTGTGAACCTGTGTCTCAGCCTGTCTCACCCTTTAACTTTGGTGCTGGTTTGGCAGTGTGGAAGCCAGATCTGAAATGTCCGCACAGGACCTGATCAGCTTTTACCTGCGCTTGCCTTTCCTGGCACCAATGGGAGTGATTCTGAAAATGCTCCAGGTACAGTTTGCATGGAATGTAATGTGGTCTTTTTGTTTATACTCTTTATACATTTAAGAGGCCCTAATGGCACAATACAAATAAAATACGTAGAGTAGGACTGCCCCATTATGAGATTGCCGTGAAGTGGCGGGGTAGCTCAAAGAATTGATCAATTGTTTGCTAAATGTCTCATATTTGAAATACAGTTAGAATTTAGTATGTGCAATTGCACTTTAAGTATTGCGTTCTGACCTTCAGCAGTGCTGGCTTCTCTTCTTTTTTTTGCTCTTATATTCTAGAATACCCGATGCGTTAGAATCGGGCTACCATCTAGTACCTAATATTTGTCTAGCAGTTGTGCGACTGGCGCAATACGAGTAGATATAATCTTATGTGACAATTTAGCAGTGGCAATAATCTTCATTACGCCGGAGTCACACTAGCCTGTAATACGGATGAGTGCTATGCGATAAAAAATCGCATAGCACTCAAACCAATGTTAATCTATGGGGCAGCTACAATCATCCGTTGTTGACACACAATTTTGTCATTGACACACACATATATCTTTATATTTCATAGAGAGTTAGATGGCAGAATAGCCGATAATTCAATTGTCAGGTTCTGTAAAATCATTGCAGAACCCAACAGGATATGAGACATGGTTTACATACAGTAAACCATTGCGGAACAGTTAGATTTTTATATGACCCTCACTAATAATGTCAGTAGTGTGTGTGTGTATAATTTGGGAGCTGTAGGTGTTAAATTAAAGGATTAATTCACGGAAAAAACTGGCATGGGCTCCCACGCAATTTTCTCCACCAGAGAGGGAAAGCCAGTTACTGAGGGCAGATATTAATAGACTAGAGAGGGACCATGGTTATTGACCCACCCACCCGGCTAAAAATATCTGCTCTCAGCCACCCAAGAAAAGGCACAGCTGCAAGATGCACCTATTCCGGCACTTAGCCTCTCTCTTCCCACAGCCCTGTAGCATTGGCATATGGGGTAATAAGGGGTTAATGTCACCTTGCTATTGTAAGGTGTCATTAAGCCTGGTTAATAATGGAGAGGTGTCAATATGACACCTATCCATTATTAATCCAATAGTATGAAAGGGTTAAAAATACACACACATTAAGAATAAAGTATTTTAATGAAATAATTAAACACACAGGTTTAACATCTTTATTGCACTCTCAATCCAAGCAAAGCCCTCGTTCTCTTGTAAAAAAAAATCCAAAATAAAAAAGCAACAATATCCGATATCTGTCCGCAATACACTCAAGTCCCATTCTGTAATCCATCTCAAGGGGTTAAATAGTTTACATCCCAGAGCAGTGCTAATGCTACTGGCCGGGCTGTAAACCAAGGAGGAATTAATGAAAAGCTGCCTGGGCAACCTCCCCGCCTGACTGGACATGATCTCTGTAGTGTGGGAAAGTTTCTGAACATTTTCCCACGCTGTCAAGTTCACCTCAGGTCAGGCGGGGCTGACTACCACTGACGTCACTGAGCATGTGCAGACTCCCCACCTGACCTGAGGTGAACTTGACAGCATGGGAAAATGTACAGAAACAGACTGTATATATGTTCTCAAGAATATCTGAGGCCATGGATCCATTACATGTCCATTTGTGTGACGCCGGCCTTACTCTGCATTTGGAGTGTGTCATCAAGGTGTTTGAAAAAAGATCATAAGTTTCTATTGCTTTAAAAAAATAGCGTATATTTATCTAGCAGTTGTGCGAGTGATGCAAACCCAGTACAGATAATATTATGTGACAATTTAAGCAGGAGCAATAATCTTCATTACTCCACATTTGAAGCAAGGCAATTGAAAAAAAAAAATCTATTGTTTTAAAAAATAGCGTTTTTTTAATCTAGCAGTTGTATGACTGGAGCAATCTAGTTAGAGGTAATATTACGTGACAATTTAGCAGGGCCAATAATCTTCATTACATCGCATTTGGAGTGTGTCAGGAAGGCGACTGAAAAAAAATCATAATTTTCTATTTGTTTAAAGAATAGCGTTTCTTTATCTAGAAGTTGTGAAACTGGTGCAAAGCCTGTGGAGATACACAAACATTACTGTTTACCTGTAATTTACATCAGTCTGCTGTTGCCATGTATAATCAAGCTGCGATCTCCAAAAAATAGCCATACTTTGCCAGATTCAGTAAATTTGTACATAAGACCTTTGTAAGGGTACTTGTGAAAAATAAAGGCAATATTTTTTGGTTTCATAAGCATAATGAATTCAAGATGAGAAAGGGTGACGTTAAGGGATGTGGCTGTGGTGGTACCCACCAAGACCATGTAACAGATCTGAAGGTAACTGTATCTCGTTCTGGGTTCCTGTTAATATTTGGTTAGCGTGCTACACCACTAACAAACTCAGACAAGTGAGAGAATGTTGTGGGTTGGATGGCAAACAAAGCCTCCAGTGTGTTGACTAGCAGCACCACAAAGTTTTCCACACAGTCCATTCTCAGTAGGCAAGAGGTTAGGCCTCTGAATCCTCAACCTGGTCCTTCTTCCTCCCATCAACAAGAGTCCCAGGAGACATATTACACCACTCTGAGAAACTTTACGTTCTCTTGTAATTTGTTAGGCTTCTCAGTGTGCACCATTAAAGAAGGTCATGAGGAGATGGAGTGCTGTGATGCCAAAACATTTGAGCACACACAGCCAGGAGAAGGCTATATTGGGGAAGGTCAATTGGGGAAGGTCAATTGATGTCTGAAGAGGTGGAGCATAATCATGAGGCACAGTTGCCATCAGGTCAGTCATAAATTGGAGCTCATAAGGAGGATCAGATTGAGAAATTGATGATGTGGTTGATGATGAGGCCACTGATGCAACCTAGCACGGTAGCATGCTTAGCGAGCACAGCAGTGTGGAGAGGGATGGATCCATAGCTAGAAAACAGGCAAGAAGAGGTAGTGTATTGCCCAGAGATAGAACTTGGTCAACTATTCCTCAGAGCCGCCACACTTCGCTAGATATCAGGCCTATGGTGCGTCGTTCCTCTGTATGGCAGTTTTTTTTTTCTGAAACTCCTTCAGAAAAACTGCAATTTGCAGCATCTGCAAAACCAAGATAAGAAGAGACAAGAACACTGCCATCCTGGGAACCACCAGCATGCAAAAGCACATGGCAGGTAAACACCCCAGTAGGTGAAAATCACTGCCCCTTCCCCTTTGTTACGGCCTTCCCAATCTGCTGACCATGAAGCAGGTACTGATGCCTCCTGCCCATAACCACAGCTTTTGTGCACACACAAAAGTCAGCAACCATGTCCACTTCGTTGTCCCAATGCAGCATTCAGTTGTCCCTGCTTGAGATATTTACTAGAAAGCAGAAATATCGAGCCACCCATCCACAGGCCCAAAAGCAAAACACCCACATTGCCAGATTGCTAGCCCTAGAAATGGTGCCATTTTCACTTGTGAGAACTAAGTCCGCGACCTCTTGGTGGTGGCAGCTTCATGGTACTTGATTCTTAGCGGACACTATTTTTCCCGGTGTGCTGTCCCCACATTACATAAGCACGTGTTACACAATATTAGCTGTCCTCTGGCCAATGTTGTCATAATGAAGGTAAACCTAACCACAGACATGTGGACAAGTTTTTGTGGACAGGGATGATACATTTCCCTGATGGCACACTGAGTTAACTTGGTGGAGTCCGGGACAGAGTCAGATGCTGGGACATCACACATCTTACCCACACCCAGAATAGCGGGCCTAATTTCCATCAGGGTTTCAGTCTCCTTGTATTCTAGTTCCTGTCTCTCCTCCTCCTCCTGATCCTCAGTGGAACTAGCCTCCCCATCACTCCCCAGCTGAGAAATCTGCAGCACTGCTTCGTGAAGCGGCAGCACACTCTGCTGAAGCTTACTGTATGTGCTTAAGTGATAAAGCTCACAATGCAGCCAAGCTATTGAAAGGGATAAAAGAACAGATTGATCAGTGGCTGTCCCTGCTTAACCTCCAACCAGGTCTGGTTGTGTGCGATAGCATGATGGTGGCTTTAAATCTCTGCAAGCTGGTGCACGTTCCATGCAAGGCCCAAGTGCTGAACTTGGTTCTACAGCATTTATTTAAAAACATACCCTGACTTGCCTGACCTACTTGCCAAGGTATGCCATGTCAGAACACATTTCTGAAAGTCAGCTCAGACTTTTGTCGGTCTAGCTTCACTGCAGCAGTGCTTTTATTTGCTTAGTGACTGAATGATTTGTGACCTGCACAAACGCATGAATTCTATCTTCCATATGATGACAAGGCTTAGTGAGCAGCAAAGGTAAGTCTCTGAATTCCAGCTTCTCAATGCCTGTCAGAGTAACACTCAGCCCCCACAGACTTATGTGAGTGTCATCAAAACTTTGAGTACTGCTGCAAGATTGCGAGTGCTGATGACACTATTATGACCGTAACCATCCCACAGCTCTGTCTATTTAAACGTTTGATTCAGAATCTAGAAGATGAAGCTTTGAATGCCGAGCAGGTTGCTATGGAGAATAATTGTACAGTGGCTGATATCACACAGCCCAGCCTCACACTGTATTCTCACGCCATATTGGGTGATGATGAGGAACAGGAGTAGGTGGATGAGGAGGAGGAGGAACAAGATTTTTTTGTCTGTGCTACAGTGGAGACTCCCAATCCCAGCTTCTTGTCTGTCCAGCATGGATGGCCTGAGGAGGAGGAAGCTATGCATCGTGAGGATGAGAGGATGGGTAGTGTTCTTCCTGGTGATGACACTGAACGTTTGACATTTTGCAGTCTGCCACACATGGCAGAATTCATGTCCAGATGCTTTTCCCAAGACCCTCGAGTGAGAGACATTTTGTCCACCATGAAATGCTGGCTGTCTAAATTTCTTGACCCATGGTACAAGGATAAATTTGCTTCCCTGATGTCGGAGGCAGACGTGCCATTTTCAGTGCATGCAAGCCAAAGGCCCATAGTGGAAGACTTGCTCAAAAGATTACACTCAGACAATGCTGGTGGCAGAGGTACTGGCTCTTTTAACCCACAAGGATTACAGGTGAGTGCCACAAACACCAAGTGCAACTCAGGGGAGGGAATGCCACCAACTGGGCCATTTCCATGAGTTCACCCCATCAGCCAGGGCAATCTATGGGCGTAACTATAACGAGGAAGGAGACATTGAGCAAGATAATGAAGGACTACTGTACTTAAGTGACCATACCATCATCCTTCATGATTCTTCAGTACCCTTTAACTATTGGTTGTCTAAACTGCACACTTGGCCCGACCTCTCCTTGTATGCCTTGGAGGTGCTGCCATGCCCTGCCGCGAGTGTGTTGTCTGAGCGGGTTTCTAGTTCAACAGGTGCAATTATAACAGGCGCACATGCCTTTGAACGAAAAATGCAGACAGAATGACTCTTCTAAAATTGAACAAGGGCTGGAATTCCTCAGACTTTGTAAGCCCTATGGATGACAGCAACGTCATGTAGATGCTGGCCAAATGTTTTTTTTTGGAAATTGTCTTAACGTCCATCCCTTACCATAAAAAAAAAATATTCAGGGAATCAACTCCTCCTCCTGCTCCTCTTCCTCCTGCTTCTGCAATAAAGACTTAGTATTCATCTATGTATACCCACGTGGGTATTGTTTTGTACTTTTTGAAACCTTTGTACATTGTGCATTGTTGAAACTTGTACTCTGTATCTCTTCTTCTTGTAATAACTGCTAAGTGTATTGTGATGTCCCCATTACTGCATCTTTCATCTGATCTGAGAGAGACAACATGACTAGTGTTGAGCATTCCGATACCGCAAGTATCAGGTATCGGCCGATACTTGCGGGTATCGGAATTCCGATACCGAGATCCGATACTTTTGTGGTATCGGGTATCGGTATCGAAACAACATTAATGTGTAAAAGAAAGAATTAAAATAAAAAATATTGCTATACTCACCTCTCCGACGCAGCCTGGACCTCACCGAGGGAACCGGCAGCGTTCTTTGCTTAAAATGCGCGCGCTTACTTCCTTCCGTGACGTCACGGTTTGTGATTGGTCGTGTGCCGCCCATGTGGCCGCAACGCGACCAATCACAAGCCGTGACGTAATTCTCAGGTCCTAAATTCCTAGAATTAGGAATTTAGGACCTGAGAATTACGTCACGGCTTGTGATTGGTAATTTTCAGGTCCTGAATGCCTAATTCTAGGCATTCAGGATTTTAAAATTACGTTCCGGATTGTGATTGGTCGCGTCGCGGTCACATGGGCGACGCGACCAATCACAAGCCGTGACGTCACGGGAGGCAGGAAACGCGCGCATTTTAAAATTACGTCACGGCTTGTGATTGGTTGCGTGCCGCCCATGTGACCGCGACGCGACCAATCACAGCAAGCCGTGACGTAATTTCAGGTCCTGAATGCCTAATTCGGCCGATACTTTCCGATACCGATACTTTCAAGTATCGGACGGTATCGCTCAACACTAAACATGACTAATTTTTTGAAATATTTGCAGATGGTGAAACTTGTACTCTATGTGTACTGCTT
Source organism: Ranitomeya variabilis (assembly GCF_051348905.1). Taxonomy (NCBI): domain Eukaryota; kingdom Metazoa; phylum Chordata; class Amphibia; order Anura; family Dendrobatidae; genus Ranitomeya; species Ranitomeya variabilis. Next base: position 514,268,345 of record NC_135233.1, on the reverse strand, counting down.
GCAATAACTGCTACATGTATTGCGAGGTCCCCTTCACGGCCTACTTCAGCGTGTATTATACAGACCCCTTGGTCCTTTGTAAACCTTTGTAAATCGTGCAATGGTCACATTTCTACTGCCCATCTCTACCTCTTGTATTAACTGCAAAGTATATTGTGATGTCCCCATCACAGCGTCTTTCAGCGTGTATGATACAGACACCTTGGGTAAGTTTTGCAATCCTTTGTACATTGTGCAATGGTCAAATTTCTTCTCTCAATCTCTATATGTTCTATTATTATAATTTTTTTTATTGTGCTGTGTACTTATCACAGTCTCTTTAAGCATGTATCTGGCAGCTGATTTTTTTGGGTCTGCACTTGGGCATTTTGGAACATAAATATATTAATATGCTGCACACAATTCTTTAGGTTTCAGACTTACACAGAATAATAATTGGTTAACCCATTACTTGCCAAATTAGCACTTTTCATTCTTTTTTTTTAATGACAGATTTTTAATGATTTGGGTCCTAATGAATCAGAAACACGATTTGCAAAATTTTTCAAGTACGGATTTTTCAGAAAAGGGCTTCCCAATATATTCAATTAAAAATGACAATGACATAATTTCCTATTTTGTAAACATTCATTATACTGTACAAACACAACACAAAAAATTGGACCTAATTATAAAAATTATAAAATCTTAGTTGCCAGAAGCTAAAGATTAGGCGTCCCAAAAAAAGGACATTGGTAGATAATGGGTTAACATACACCATATACTGCTCATATTCGCAGCACCCCAGTAGGTGGGCGGAACACCCAATTACAAAATATGTGTAAGTGAAACCAATGGCCCCTGTGTAATGTCATTCCCACTCTGCTGTCCAGGAAGGAAGCGCTGAGGCCTCCTGTCCACAATCTGCAGTTGCACAGACACAACAGTCAGCAGCCATGTCCAGTTAATTGTCCCAGCACAGCGTTCAGTGTTCCCTTGTCAGCATATATGTCTATTCACAATTTGTTAGTTAGATAGGGCATACATATTTGTTAGCAATGTACATAGTCTGGTGCTGAACAAAGACCATTGCTGACCGAGCACTCCGCCTCCTAGCCACAGGTGTTTTAATCGCAACAGGTCCATTACCCCTCCACAGAGAGAGAGAATGTTAGTCTAAGAATAGGTTTTCACAGGTACCCATTCAGATGGAGACATTTATTCTCAGCGAGGAAAGGAAAGCGTAGGACCTGGTATAAGAGAGATGCCGTAAAGTGGCTACCAGGTACACATAAAATTGGCCATTTTTATGCGCTAAACGCTCTCATTTTTTATATTTCTAGTGCAGTAATGCAGTTCAATTTTCGTGTTTCATGTTTGCATGTTTCCGCGCTGCATTGTGCTGCCTTATTTACTTGACTGTATATGAGTTGGTTACTCTAGGTTCAGCACCTGTTTACACTTAGTCTATGTTTGGATGGGACGGTCAGTTTTTTGAAATGTATTATTTAGCCTTCTGCCCGAGCACTCCGCCTCCTAGCCACAGGTGTTTTAATCGCAACAGGTCCATTACCCCTCCACAGAGAGAGAGAATGTTAGTCTAAGAAAAGGTTTTCACAGGTACTCTTTCAGATGGAGATGTTTATTCTCAGCGAGGAAAGGAAAGCGTAGGACCTGGTATACGAGAGATGCCCTAAAGTGGCTACCAGGTACACATAAAATTGGCCATTTTTATGCGCTAAACGCTCTCATCTACTATATAATTGCCTAGAATACTACTTCCTGCAATTTGTGCCAACTTCCGTGGCTTTGTCCGGAGCTAATGTCCGGAGATAATGTTCGGAGCTAATGTCCGGAGCTAATGTCCGGAGCTAATGTCCGGAGATTAATTGCCTAGAATACTACTTCCTGCAATTTGTGCCAACTTCCGTGGCTTTGTCCGGAGCTAATGTCTGGAGATAATGTCCGGAGCTAATGTCCGGAGCTAATGTCCGGAGCATATGTCCGGAGATCAGTGACGTCACCAGTGTCCTACACCCAGGCAGAGCACAGGGGCCCCAGGCAGCATATGGGGCCCCAGGCAGAGCACAGGGGCCCCAGGCAGCATATGGGGCACCAGGCAGAGCACAGTGGCCCCAGGCAGCATATGGGGCCCCAGGCAGAGCACAGTGGCCCCAGGCAGAGCACAGGGGCCCCAGGCAGCATATGGGGCCCCAGGCAGAGCACAGTGGTCCCAGGTAGAGCATAGGGGCCCCAGGCAGCCTATGGGGCCCCAGGCAGAGCACAGGGGCCCCAGGCAGCATATGGGGCCCCAGGCAGAGCACAGGGGCCCCAGGCAGCATATGGGGCCCCAGGCAGAGCACAGTGGCCCCAGGCAGAGCACAAGGGCCCCAGGCAGCCTATGGGGCCCCAGGCAGAGCACAGTGGCCCCAGGCAGAACATGGGGCCCCAGGCAAAGCACAGGCAGGCAGCATATGGGTCCCCAGGCAGAGCACAGGGGCCCCAGGCAGCATATGGGGCCCCAGGCAGAGCACAGTGGCCCCAGGCAGAGCACAGGGGCCCCAGGCAGAACATGGGGCCCCAGGCAGAGCACAGGGGCCCCAGGCAGAGCACAGGGGCCCCAGGCAGCATATGGGGCCCCAGGCAGAGCACAGGGGCCCCAGGCAGCATATGGGGCCCCAGGCAGAGCACAGTGGTCCCAGGCAGAGCACAGGGGCCCCAGGCAGCATATGGGGCCCCAGGCAGAGCACAGGGGCCCCAGGCAGCATATGGGGCCCCAGGCAGAGCACAGTGGCCACAGGCAGAGCACAGGGGCCCCAGGCAGCATATGGGGCCCCAGGCAGAGCACAGTGGTCCCATGCAGAGCACAGGGGCCCCAGGCAGCCTATGGGGCCCCAGGCAGAGCACAGTGGCCCCAGGCAGAACATGGGGCCCCAGGCAGAGCACAGGGGCCCCAGGCAGCATATGGGGCCCCAGGCAGAGCACAGGGGCCCCAGGCAGAACATGGGGCCCCAGGCAGAGCACAGGGGCCCCAGGCAGAGCACAGGGGCCCCAGGCAGAGCACAGGGGCCCCAGGCAGCATATGGGGCCCCAGGCAGAGCACAGTGGCCCCAGGCAGAGCACAGGGGCCCCAGGCAGCATATGGGGCCCCAGGCAGAGCACAGTGGTCCCAGGCAGAGCACAGGGGCCCCAGGCAGCATATAAGGCCCCTGGCAGAGCACAGGGGCCCCAGGCAGCATATGGGGCCCCAGGCAGAGCACAGTGGCCCCAGGCAGAGCACAGGGGCCCCAGGCAGCATATGGGGCCCCAGGCAGAGCACAGTGGTCCCAGGCAGAGCACAGGGGCCCCAGGCAGCCTATGGGGCCCCAGGCAGAGCACAGTGGCCCCAGGCAGAACATGGGGCCCCAGGCAGAGCACAGGGGCCCCAGGCAGAGCACAGGGGCCCCAGGCAGCATATGGGGCCCCAGGCAGAGCACAGTGGCCACAGGCAGAGCACAGGGGCCCCAGGCAGCATATGGGGCCCCAGGCAGAGCACAGTGGTCCCAGGCAGAGCACAGGGGCCCCAGGCAGCCTATGGGGCCCCAGGCAGAGCACAGTGGCCCCAGGCAGAACATGGGGCCCCAGGCACAGCACAGGGGCCCCAGGCAGAGCACAGGGGCCCCAGGCAGCATATGGGGCCCCAGGCAGAGCACAGGGGCCCCAGGCAGCATATGGGGCCCCAGGCAGAGCACAGTGGCCCCAGGCAGAGCACAGGGGCCCCAGGCAGAACATGGGGCCCCAGGCAGAGCACAGGGGCCCCAGGCAGCATATGGGGCCCCAGGCAGAGCACAGTGGCCCCAGGCAGAGCACAGGGGCCCCAGGCAGCATATGGGGCCCCAGGCAGAGCACAGTGGTCCCAGGCAGAGCACAGGGGCCCCAGGCAGCATATAAGGCCCCAGGCAGAGCACAGGGGCCCCAGGCAGCATATGGGGCCCCAGGCAGAGCACAGGGGCCCCAGGCAGCATATGGGGCCCCAGGCAGAGCACAGTGGCCCCAAGCAGAGCACAGGGGCCCCAGGCAGAACATGGGGCCCCAGGCAGAGCACAGGGGCCCCAGGCAGCATATGGGGCCCCAGGCAGAGCACAGGGGCCCCAGGCAGCATATGGGGCCCCAGGCAGAGCACAGGGGCCCCAGGCAGAGCACAGAGGCCCCAGGCAGCATATGGGGCCTCAGGCAGAGCACAGGGGCCCCTGGCAGCATATGGGGCCCCAGGCAGAGCACAGTGGTCCCAGGTAGAGCACAGGGGCCCCAGGCAGCCTATGGGGCCTCAGGCAGAGCACAGGGGCCCCTGGCAGCATATGGGGCCCCAGGCAGAGCACAGGGGCCCCAGGCAGAGCACAGGGGCCCCAGGCAGCATATGGGGCCTCAGGCAAAGCACAGGGGCCCCTGGCAGCATATGGGGCCCCAGGCAGAGCACAGTGGTCCCAGGTAGAGCACAGGGGCCCCAGGCAGCCTATGGGGCTTCAGGCAGAGCACAGGGGCCCCAGGCAGCCTATGGGGCCCCAGGCAGAGCACAGTGGCCCCAGGCAGAGCACAGGGGCCCCAGGCAGAGCACGGGGCCCCAGGCAGCATATGGGGCCCCAGGCAGAGCACAGGGGCCCCAGGCAGCATATGGGGCCCCAGGCAGAGCACAGCGATATTTTGGACCACTGTGCAGTGTTTCAGACCCCCTGTGTGATGTCTGGGGCCCTGTTCTTAAGTATATTAAAGATTAAAGTAACGTATATTAAAGTATATTATAGATCAAATTTGACACGTTTATGAGCACCATTGAGTGATATACTCAAGAATGACATAATTTTTCAACATTTTATGGTTTCAAACTGTAAACACTCAGAGTTTTTTTTACTTCAACCAGAAAACCTTAACGGTTCATAAAAAACTTGACTGTTCAGGATATGATAAAAGTCATAGTATTCTTAATCTTTAACTTATAAAGATACCTTTACATGGGGTGATTATTGGTTCCAGAGAGGCTTTCGGCCGATAATCGTACACATGGCTGGTGACAGGACAATACAATATAAACGTTCAAAGGTAAACACTGATAACATTAAAATCTAATATATAATTGCCTAGAATACTACTTCCGGCAATTTGTGCCAACTTCCGTGGCTTTGTCCGGAGATAATGTCCGGAGATAAGTGACGCCACCAGCGTCCTACACCCGCTCAGGGTGGACAAAGATATATGCCTTCGTGGTGCGCGGCACTTTTCTGATTGGTTGCCGCCTGCCGCGAGCGACCAATCAGAAATGTGCCATACTGTGACACACTCCGCCCGCCATTTTGGTGTGATTTTTGAATTTTTACCTCACAGCAAGTTTCTACTGCGTGGAGGCGGTCCCAGTGACGTCGCTCTTCAAGCTCCTGCCGAATTTCGTCAAAAAAATGATAATACCATTTACCAAAACTATATATATTTAGTTGTGAAGTGGTTCAGTGACATTTTCACACCAATTTTGAACTTTTGTTTGGTGTTTTCTCCATATACTGCCTATTATTCACTGACTGTTATACTGAGAGACTGCCGTTTATTAACCTCTTCTTTGCCACACTGGGTATATTGCTCTATTATTTGACACATAAGGACATTGTCCATTATTGCCCAGCAATTTCTCTGCAATATAAACTGCCTATTTATTAATATCTGTATTCCTGCAAAGAACTATTGCCTATTATTAACTGGCTATTTTCCTACTACCTGACACTGCCTCTTATTAACCTGTTGTTTGCCACCACCATGCTTAAAGCTGTTTAGCTTAGCCAACATGAGCTCTAATAGTAAGGATACTAATGACACAGAGCCCAAAGCTGCTGATGGCGCACGTAAGATTAGGTCTGATATAAAGTATACTAATAATGCAGAGCAAAAAGACGCCGATGCCGCACGTAAGCGTAAACAGCGTGCTAACAAGAGTACAGAGGATAGATGCAAGCGCCTGGACACTGTTAAGTATAGTAATGACACAGAGTCCAAAGCTGCTGATGGCGCACGTAAGATCAGGTCTGATATAAAGTATGGTAATGATGCAGAGCGAAAAGCCGCCGATGCCGCACGTAAGCGTAAACAGCGTGTTAACAAGAGTACAGAGGATAGATGCAAGCGCCTGGATACTGTTAAGTATACTAATGACACAGAGTGTAAAGCTGCTGATGGCGCACGTAAGATCAGGTCTGATATAAAGTATGGTAATGATGCAGAGCGAAAAGCCGCCGATGCCGCATGTAAGCGCAAACAGCATGTTAACAAGAGTACAGAGGATAGATGCAAGCGCCTGGATACTGTTAAGTATACTAATGACACAGAGTGTAAAGCTGCTGATGGCGCACGTAAGATCAGGTCTGATATAAAGTATGGTAATGATGCAGAGCGAAAAGCCGCCGATGCCACACGTAAGCGCAAACAGCGTGTTAACAAGAGTACAGAGGATAGATGCAAGTGCCTGGATACTGTTAAGTATACTAATGACACAGAGTCCAAAGCTGCTGATGGCGCACGTAAGATCAGGTCTGATATAAAGTATGGTAATGATGCAGAGCGAAAAGCCGCCGATGCCACACGTAAGCGCAAACAGCATGTTAACAAGAGTACAGAGGATAGATGCAAGCGCCTGGATACTGTTAAGTATACTAATGACACAGAGTGTAAAGCTGCTGATGGCGCACGTAAGATCAGGTCTGATATAAAGTATGGTAATGATGCAGAGCGAAAAGCCGCCGATGCTGCACGTAAGCGCAAACAGCGTGCTAACAAGAGTACAGAGGAGAGATGCAAGCGCCTGGACACTGTTAAGTATACTAATGACACAGAGCCCAAAGCTGCTGATGGCGCACGTAACATCAGGTCTGATAATAAGTATACCAATGACGCAGAGCGAAAAGCCGCCGATGCTGCACGTAAGCGTAAACAGCGTGCTAACAAGAGTACAGAGGATAGATGCAAGCGCCTGGACACTGTTAAGTATACTAATGACACAGAGCCCAAAGCTGCTGATGGCGCACGTAACATCAGGTCTGATAATAAGTATACCAATGACGCACAGCGAAAAGACACCGATGCTGCACGTAAGCGCAAACAGCATGCTAACGAGACTACAGAGGACAGACAGAAGCGCCTGGACACTGTTAATGCTGCTTGCAATAAACGCATTACTAATGAGTCTTTTGAGGACAAAACTAATCGATTAAGTAATAAAGCTGCTGCTGCACGCTCTCAACGTTGCAAACATAATATTTCCACGTCCTCAGTCATAGATTCTTCCCACAATACAGCTTCTTTGTCTCCATTCATAGAATGTGTGCAGCCTCAAGCTCCTTTACCCGTTGGTAAATCTGCACGTAAGCGCAAACACTGTCCTACTTACACTCCAAATGATAAACGCCGTCGCCTGTAAACCGTTAAGTCTTCTTATAAGACATGCTTCACACCTGACTCTTCTAAGGCAACAAACAAACCATTACCAAATGCAGCTGGTGCACGCCGTGAACGGCGCAAAAAAACCGCTTGCACCTCCATATTAATAAACCCTGACCACGATACACCTTCCAACTCCTCAGTGATTGAATCTGTGGACAGTGAAGATCCTCTACCAGGTCCACGCTTTATATATGTTGGCTTAAAGAAACATTCCAATGCTCCATTACCACAACCTGTACCTCAACATCCTACAGGTTTTACTAATGATGACAGTACCATAGTAGAACACTCCTGTGGTCCTATGAACTATTTATGTGAACATTGTCAAACATTACATTTTAATGCTGAGATACCAGCAGATAAAAATTTTACTCTGTGTTGTCACAAGAGTAAAGTGCATATACCTATACCCCAATATCCCGAGGTCTTTAAACGATTGCTGACAGGGGAGAGTGAGTTCAGTAAGAATCTCATGGAAAATATTCGTAGTATTAACAGCTCATTTGCTTTCGCCTCCATGGGTGCCAATATATCCCCTCCACCTGGACATGGCCCTTACTGTTTCCGTATACATGGACAAATATATCATCGTACTGGAACCCTACATCCCAGTGATGATCAAGTTCCAGCTTATGCCCAACTGTATATTTTGGATACCGCTACCGCGAATGAACAACGTTTAAACTGTGAACAAAATCAAAAATGTCATCCCACTTTGATGAGTATAATTGCTCTTCAGTTAGACAATGTGAATCCCTTTGTTGCTGCCTACAAAATGTTACGAGATGTGGAACATGAAGAACATCTTAAAGCTGAAGCTAATGGCACTCTCATGCCAAATATCATCATGGCCCTTAAACAAGATCGGAATCAAGACCCTCGCCGATATAATAATCCAACTGTCAATGAAGTTGCTGTCGTATTTGAAAATGACAATGGAGAGCCACCATTTAATCATGATATTTTAATACATTTACAACCGGACCCCAAAAATCCTTTGGCGCCAAGAACACAACAGGTCAGCATTCTACACAGTAATTTAGATGCTTTACTCTATCCTTTATTTTTCCCTTACGGAGACCAGGGCTGGCATGATGGCCTCAAGCAACAAGGGCAAAGTCCACGCAGAGTTACACAACTGCAATATTACTGCTATGTGCTGTCTGTCCGTAATCAGTTTAATCCACTCCTGAATGGTGGCAAACTCACTCAGCAGTACTTAGTGGATGCTTATGTGAAAATCGAGGCAAATCGCCTAAATTATATCCGTCAACACCAAAAGGATTTGAAAGTAGAGGATTATTGTGTACTCCAGGAACATCTCCAGAAAAAATCCATTGAGAAGGGCATCCCCATTGGAAAAACGGTCATTTTACCATCTTCGTTTGAAGGCAGTCCCAGGAATATGCAGCAGCGGTACCAGGATGCCATGGCTATTGTGACTAAATATGGTCGTCCTGATCTATTCATCACCATGACCTGTAATCCGAAATGGAATGAGATTACTGAGAATTTGGAACCTTGGCAGCGTGTGGAACATAGACCTGATTTGGTGGCAAGTGTTTTCAAAATAAAACTGGAAGCACTCTTAAAAGACATTAACAACGGATTATTTGGGAAAGTTTGCGCTATGGTTCATGTAATTGAATTTCAAAAACGTGGCCTTCCACACGCTCACATTTTGATTATTCTGGACAGCAACTCCAAATTAAGGTTGAGGAGGACATAGACAATACAGTGTGGGCTGAAACTCCCAATCCTACCCACTACCCTCAGCTCCATAAAATTGTTCTCCAACATATGATTCATGGTCCGTGTGGAGAACACAACCCAAATTCTCCCTGTATGGATCTGGGGAAGTGTACAAAAGGTTTCCCTAAAGATTTGCAACCAAGAACCATCATAGCTAAGGACGCCTATCCTACTTATCGCAGACACTTTGGCCCATCTTTTCAACACCATTCTAACATGATTGACAATTCGTGGGTGGTTCCATATAATCCGTTCCTGCTATTAAAATACAAGTGCCATATAAATGTCGAAGTTTGTGGTTCCATTCAGGCTGTGAAATATTTATTTAAATACGTCTACAAAGGACATGATAAAGCCAATCTTGAAATCTGCCAGACTAACATCCAACATGATGAAACACACCAATTCATGGATTCAAGATATGTCAGTGCACCAGAGGCAGCTTGGCGAATATTCTCATATCCAATGCATAAACAATCTCATAGCATCATTCGCCTTGCTGTACATCTACCGCATTCTCAGCCACTCTATTTTCATGAGGATGACTCTATTGGAAACATCAAACAAAAGCTCCATCAAAATTCTACACTTATGGCCTACTTCAAGCTTAATCAGAACGACCATCATGCTCATATATATTTATACCGTGAAATTCCCGAAAACTATGTTTGGAAAGAAGGTTCTTGGGAAGTTAGAAAGCGAGCAGGTGGTTCTGTGATTGGACGAATGTATACTGTCAGTGTGAAAGACCAAGAACGCTACTATTTAAGATTGTTATTGTTACATTTCAAAGGTGCAACCAGTTTTGACAGCATAAAAACTGTACATGGAGTCACACATGAAACCTTCAAAGATGCGGCATTAGCTCTTGGCTTACTATTTGATGATAGTCTGTGGAGAAATACATTACTTGATGCCAGTATTCTCAACATGCCAGCACAGCTACGTGACATGTTTGCCTACATTTGTATTTTTGGTCCTCCAGCTAAACCTCGGGACTTATGGGATGAATTTAAGGAACACTTTGTAGAAGACTACTGCTATGCATACCACTCCGACACTCTGGAGTGTGTTAATTGTGAAGGCTATGCTATGACAGATGTCCAACATGTTCTTAAAGCTCATGGCAAAACTTATACTGATTTTAATTTGCCACGTCCAGTCAAGAAACAACACCTCCTCCCACAGTATGATAAAGATTATGAGTTATCAGCAGCTGCTGAAATGAAAGCTACTCTAAATGAGGACCAACTTTTTGCTTTTGATGCTATCACTCAAGCTTTAGAAGACACTAATTCTACAGCAAAGTGTTTTTTCCTTGATGGTCCTGGTGGCAGCGGAAAAACGTACCTATATCATCTACTCCTACATCAGCTAAGAGGACAAGGAGACATTGTGTCACCTGCTGCCACTACTGGAATTGCCACCAACTTGCTACAAGGTGGACGAACCATTCATTCTCTTTATGGGATTCCAATTCCGGTGAATGAAACATCTGTTTCCAGGATTAAGAATGATACCGATGCAGCAAAAGATTTGCACAGCACTAAACTTTTTATTATTGATGAGTGCACAATGCTATCCAAATATGCATTGCATGTCATTGATAGAGTTTTACGTGATGTCATGACAACAAATGTAGCTCACAAAGAAAAAACACCGTTTGGAGGTAAAGTGATTGTTTTTGGAGGCGACTTTAGACAATGTCTTCCTGTCATCCCTCATGGGACAAGAACTGATGTTGTAGAGAGCTGTATAAAATATTCACAACACTGGCAACATTTTACTCGCCTGCCACTTATTAACAACATGTGCTCCATTGATCCTCACTACAGCAGTTGGTTGCTTCAACTGGGAAATGGTGAACTATCTAATGAACATAACCTTGGAGATGATGTAATTGAAATTCCTCCAGACATGGTATGCACTGGCTCTTTAATAATTGAAATTTTTGGAGATAATCTTTGTATTGATGTGAAAGACACCGAAAGCATAAATACAGCTGCATCTCATGCAATTTTATGTCCAAAAAATGAGGACGTTGAGAAAGTCAATTCCCAAGTCATGGATTTATTGATAGGTGACTATACTGAATATATCAGTGATGATTCCATCGATCCTGATGAAGCTGATGACCTCGATCAATACCCACTTGAGTTTTTGAATTCACTAACACCAACTGGAATGCCTTCACATCGGCTGAAACTTAAAATTGGCACCATTGTCATGTTATTACGTAATCTGAACACGAACAAAGGTCTCTGCAATGGTACGCGGCTCATTGTCACTGCCTTACATGCCAATATCATACTGGCTAAAGTAATTAGTGGGTCAGCAGCAGGAAATGTGGTATTCATTCCACGAATTGATTTGTGTCCATCAGAGACTGGATTACCTTTTAAATTAAGACGGAGACAATTTCCCATCAAGCCCGCATTTGCAATGACCATAAATAAATCTCAAGGCCAGACCCTCCATCGAGTTGGCATTTATCTACCAGAACCTGCTTTTGCCCATGGTCAATTGTATGTTGCTTTTTCCAGGGTGAAGCAATGTTGCAATGTGAGGGTTAGAGTGGTTAATACACCACTTCAAGGACAATTATTGGCTGATAGTACTAAAGTCTTCACACGTAATATTATCTACAAAAATATTTTAGTTTAAAGTTACTTTTCTTTTTTTTCATTATTCAGTTTTTCTAATAACATAGACAGCAATAGGCAAATTCTATGTATAGAGATAAGGAAAAAAAACAAAACAAAAAAAAAATTAGTGTAGCCATAGACATATAGATTTTAAGTACTTATGTAGGAAATACGTATACAACATACGTACTTATTAGCATATAGGGTTAATAACTCTATATCATATCTACATAAATTTAGAAATATGATATATCAATACATATTTTTATAGGTAAGTAGAACACACATTAAGTACAAGATGTAAGATGTGTATCATCCAAATGCCTGTATTTGGTGATAGGAACCTGTATTTGAAGCTCCAGCAGTATAGCTGCTGAGAGATTTCATTTTGTTTTTAAAAAGGGTGAGGTTTTTGTGAACAGGTAAGAGACGGGTGGGATGGCTGTTCACACACATCTCTATCTCCAGGTGTGTTCTGTACATAGAAATAGATATATAGATAGGTACATATTTAGATAGATAGGGAAAGAATAGAGATTTTGCTTTCACATCAACATTTTTCTGCTATTTGGAGAATTTATGGTGGAAAAAAGGCTATTTCTGCACTTCCTGCCTAAGGGCTGACCCACGCCACTCTTGCTGTAAGTTGCATGCAATGTATACGGAATTTGTACTTCACTTGCGGTAGGTGCGGCACATGTGGTTTCTGCAGTTTTCGCCACAAAATCTCCACTTACCAGTGTTTTTGTTGTGGCTGCATTTAATGCAATTGTCGAAGCCGCGTTTGCCGCATTTACTGCAAGTTAACTCCAAGCTTCATCTACATTGCATGGCACTTGCTGAAAGTGTGTTGTAGGTCAGTTCTTTGGTGCCAAGTGTGGAAGTTGTATTGTTTTTAACATTACTTCTGCAAATATCAGAAACATGCAGATGTGAAAGAGGTTTGAGTATTAAGAAATAGGAATCAGTTAGTTAGGACCCATCAGTTCAAAGGCTACCGTGACGTGGTTGATGGGCATGCTTATATTAGCCCATCGGTGTACTATGAACGTTGATTTCTTAAATTTTACACTTCTGTAAAAATAAACACAAAAAATTTGGATACACAAAAAGGCTTTTATTTCTGTTGTACTTATTAGAATTATTTAAAATGAAGGCTTAGCTAAGCCCAAGAGATGATTAAAAACGTTTCATACCAACCCATCAGATGTAAAATTACTGTGAAAATACCTGATGGGCACACAAGTATGCGCCAGTATGGGTACTAAGAGCTTTTCCACATAATAATGAAATATTTTAAAATGTCATAGAACATACCAATATACATAGTTATTGATACATATTATTTATTATTTACATTATTGTTCTTAAGCAAAGAACCGTTGTTGTGGCATTTGCCACAACACGCAAAGTTGTTGTCTGATGTCTTTCATTCCTCCCCTCATAAGCATGTTCATGGATCCTGTGTAACTGTACCTTAAATAACAAGAATTGTCAAGAGCTGGTGAGTGCAGCCATTTTTTGTTCTTTCTTACTATTATTTATTAATTGTATTATTCTTACATTTGAATAAATAAAGTATATATGGATTCTAGACTCCCGATTCTTTAGAATCGGGCTGCCATCTAGTTTTTCATATTTCTAGTGCAGTAATGCAGTTCAGTTTTCATGTTTCATGTTTGCATGTTTCAGCGCTGCAGTGTGCTGCCTTATTGACTTGACTCCAAGGGACAGTAGCAGACTAGAGCCCGGAGTCACCATGAGGGAGTGACACCTGGAAAAGGCTCGAGCTGCCTGCCATGCGGGTAGTGTTCCACTTAAGGGACAGACTGAGAGAGGGACTTAAAGAGAGCTTAAGACATCAAGAACCTAGAGAACAGCGCCTCCAACCCCACCTGGCTAGGGAGATTCTGAACTGCTTCCAGGCTGCCCGGATCTCCAATACCACCTGTTACCTGTGCACTGGACTGCACCTACAATTAAAGGTAAAGAAACTACAGTCTCTGTGTCCTCCAATCATTCCTGTACCCCAACATCCACAACCCTCATAGACTGTTCTGGTAGCCGAGGGGCCCCCGCTCCACCTGTGTGGAGCCAAACCATCTCAGCTGCAACAACACCAACCCCAGCAATCCCCTTAAGCAGCGTCGGCCATTTATAGCCAAACACCACAGGTGGCGTCACGAACAATTCCCTTATCCCATAGAAACATTTTCTCATCCCTTTAATTGCACACCCAGGGCAACGGACCGGGTCACTGATTCCTTGATCACCTCTTTAAAAATCATCTGACCTGGTGCCATGTAACCCATGGGCCTAACGGGTGTCGCACATGCACAGACTTTTTTATCCTTATCTCGCTGCATCAGTAGGACTTAACTGTGCATGCACTGCCGCTGAGGATTTTGGATGAGGTGGCAGGACCCTCAGACAAGAATGCACTGTCAGTCAGGGAGCTTTGGACGGCAGCAGGTGCTGAAAGTTGGAAAAAGGATGGAGATCTATATATTCAAGGCCAAGCCGGGGGCACCCCAGGAGTCCGGTTGCAAAAATGGCATTGCTTTCCTCACAGGGGAATAATGTTATGCCTGGAGGTAAGAAGGGATCCACTTAGCAGGTAGCACAAACATACAATACCTTCCTAACTCCAGACCAGAAGGGGGAGCTCTAAACCTGGTTTCAGGATAGCTTCTCTAAAAGTTTTGGTCTGGAGGTTGGGTTAGAGAGTTTAGTGTGAGACACTGAAGGGAAAGGAAGCATGTGAGGAGAGAGACTGGGAATGGAGCTATGACTGAGCTCTTCCCAGGATTTAGCGCACAAGAAACCGGACACCGCAGTCCATGGTTGCACGGGTACTAAAGGCCCAGGAACTAGAACTGGAGGAAAGGAGATTGCAAGTCTCCTGGCCCATCTGACACCTGGAGGCACCACAGCAAGTCAGGGGCCTGGGACTGCCAGTGAGAAGACAGTGCCCATGAAAGGCTCATGCTGTCAACCATACGGGTTAGGAGTAACAGACACCGAGAGGAACTTGTGTAAAGCTTCAGGCAGCAAGAGAAACTGCAATCCCTGTGTCCTCCAATTATTTCCCTGCACCTTCAGTCCTGCACCCCACCATCTATCATCCCTTACCAACTGCACTGGTAGCCCTGGGGACTAAGCTCTACCTGTGGGGAGCTATACTAACTTTGCTGCAACACCATCAGCCCCAGTGGTCCCTTTAAGCAGTGCCGGCCTTCCCTGGCCGAGTATCACGGGTGGTGTCACAAACATTTCCCCATAGACTTTATTGTCCATCACACTTCATCCACTTTAGGCTGGTTTCACACGTCAGTGATTCCGGTACGTGAGGTGACAGTTTCCTCACGTACCGGAGACACTGACACACGTAGACCCATAAAAATCAATGCATCTGTTCAGATGTCATTGATTATTTGCGGACCGTGTCTCCGTGTGCCAAACACGGAGACATGTCAGTGTTCGTGGGAGCGCACGTTTTACACGGACCCAATAGAGTCAATGGGTCCGCGTAAAACACGGACCTCACACGGACATTCTCCGTCTGGGGTCCGTGTGCGTGCAGGAGACAGCGCTACAGTAAGCGCTGTCCCCCCCACATGGTGCTGAAGCCGGTATTCATATCTTCCCTGCAGCAGAGTTTGCTGTAGAGAAAATATGAAGAATAGTGTTAAAAATAAAGATCCATGTGTCCGCCGCCCCCCCACCCCCTGTGCGCCCCCCCGCTGGTCAGAAAATACTTACCCGCTCCCTTGCTCCTTCCTGGTCTGGCCGCGCCTCCTACTGTATGCGGTCACGTGGGGCCGATCATTTACAATCATGAATAGTCGGCTCCGCCCCTATGGGAGGTGGAGCCACATATTCATGACTGTAAATGATCGGCCCCACGTGACTGCATGCAGGAGAAGCCGCGGCCAGACCAGAAAGCAGCGAGGGAGCGGGTAAGTATTTTCTGACCAGCGGGGGGGCGCACAGGGGGTGGGGGGGCGGCGGACACATGGATCTTTATTTTAAACACTATTCTTCATATTTTCTCTGCAGCAAACGCTGCTGCAGGGAAGATATGAATCGCAGCTTCAGCACCATGCAGAGTGGGTACCACACGCTCCGTGTGGTACCCACTCGCCATACGGGCGGCACACGTGTGCCGCACGTATGGCCTCCGTGAGTTCCCAGGCACACGGACACGGATAACTCCGGTACCGATTTATTCCGGTACCGGAATTATCTGGACGTGTGGGACAGCCCTAAGGGTATGTGCACACATTGTGGAATGGTGTGCAGATATTTCCGCACTGATTTTGTTAAATCTGCAGGAAATCTGCACTGCGGATTTACTGCGGAATTACCATGGATTTACCTCAGTTTTTCTGCGTTTTTTGTGCGGATTCCACCTGCGGTTTTACACCTGCAGATTCCTATTGAGGAGCAGGTGCAAACCGCTGTGGAATCCACACAAAGAATTGACATGTTCCAGAATAAACAACGCAGTGTTTCCACGCATTTTTTTCCACAGCAAGTGCACTGCGGATTTTGTTTTCCATAGGTTTACATGGTACTGTAAACTCATGGAAAACTGCTGCGGATCCGCAGCGGCCAATCCACTGCGGATCCGCAGCAAAATCCGCAGCGTGTGCACATACCCTTAATTGGACGCCCAGGGCCATGGACTGGATCACCGCTTCCATGACCACGCCTTTTAGTACCACCGGACCCGATACCGAGTACCCCACGGTCCTAGCAGATGCTCCAGGCCACCTTAACTTATGCCTTATTTGCATAAGCATTGGATAAAGCATTACTTTGGAACAAATGCAGCATTTATAAAAGAAAGAAAGTATAAGGTTAATCTGAAATGAGTCACCTAACGTAGGTGTGCTTGATGTATTATACAAAAATCTGCTGACAGGTTCCCTTTAAGAAAATAATAGGCAGCCAGACACTATGCACAGTTCTAAATAGGTGTAATTTAAAAAAAAATCTCCCTTCACTCTTCCTAAAGGACCCAACTTCCAACTTTCTAGAAAAAAGGCAGAAGTCCTTAGGCTACTTTCACATTTCTCCGTCGGTACGGGCCCGTCGCAATGCGTCGGGCCGACGGACGCTGTGAAATAACTGCAAGACGTGGGCAGCGGATGCAGTTTTACAACGCATCCGCTGCCCATTCTGCAGTCCGGGGAGGAGGGGGCGGAGTTCCGGCCGCGCATGCGTGGTCGAAAATGGCGGACGCGACGCACAAAAAAGAGTTACATGGGACTTTTTTTGTGCCGACGGTCTGCCAAAACATGACGCATCCGTCGCACAACGGATACGACGTGTGGCAATCCGTCGCAATGCGTCGCTAATGCAAGTCTATGGAGAAAAAACGCATCCTGCGGGCAACTTTGCCGGATGTGTTTTTTCTCCAAAACGACGCATTGCGACGTATGCCATAAGACGCAAGTGTGAAAGTAGCTTACGTTGTTGGAGCACAGTGTGCAGTCATTGTTGCTGTAAAGTGCAAACAGATCTTGATTAGTGATAACAGCAAGGGAGAGTTCATGTGTATGAAAGTCCCCCAAATACATTAACCCCTTCACACCATGGCCATTTTCTGGGTTTTTTTTTTTTTCATTTTCTTTTTTTTTGCTCCCCTTCTTTTCAGAGCCATTTCTTTTTTATTTTTCTGGACAATATGGCCATCTGAGGGCTTATTTTTTTGCAGGACGAGTTGCACTTTTGAACGCCACCATTGATTTTACCATATCATGTACTGGAAAACAGGAAAAAAATTCTAAGTGTGGTGAAATTGCAAAAAAACAAAAATGCAATTCCACAATTCTTTTTTATCATGTTCGCTAAATGCTAAAACTCACCTGGCAATATGATTTTCCGGGTCAGTACGAGTTTGAAGATACCAAATATGTATAACCCCTTCAAGACGCAGCCCTTTTTCATGTTTGCGTTTTCGTTTTTCGCTCCCCTCCTTCCCAGAGCCATAACTTTTTTATTTTTCCATCAATATGGCCATATGAGGGCTTATTTTTTTCAAGACAAGTTGTACTTTTGAACGAGACCATTGGTTTTACCATGACTTGTACTAGAAAATGGGAAAAAAATTCCAAGTGCCGTGAAATTGCAAAAAAAGTGCAATCCCACACTTGTTTTTTGTTCGGCTTTTTTTCTAGGTTCACTAAATGCGAAAACTGACCTGACATTATGATTCTCCAGGTCATTATGATTTCATGGACACCAAACATGTCTAGGTTATTTTTTTAAATGATGAAAAAAAAATCCAAACATTCAAAAAAAAAAAATTGCGCCATTTTCCGATACCCGTAGCGTCTCCATTTTTCGGGATCTCGGGTCGGGTGAGGGCTTATTTTTTGTGTGCCGAGCTGACGTCTTTGATGATGCCACTATAATGCAGAATCGTTCTTTTGATCGCCCGTTATTGCATTTTAATGCAATGTCGCGACAACCAAAAAATGTAATTCTGCCGTTTTGACATATTTTCTCACTATGCCGTTGATAGATAGATAGATAGATATATTGATAGATCGGGCGATTCTGAATGCGGCGATACCAAATATGTGTAGGTTTGATTTTTTTTATTGTTTTATTTTGAATGGGGCGAAAGGGGGGTGAAGCGGATAGGTTCTTTTTTATTTAAGTGGTGAAAAAAATAAAAAATTTGTAAAAAAAAAAAGTGCCATTTTCTAAGACCAGTAGCGTCTCCATTTTTCTGGATCAGGGAATTGGCGAGGGCTTATTTTTTGCATGCAGTGCTGATGTTTTTATGATACCATTTTGGCGTGAATACAATTTTTTGATCACTTGTTATTGCATTTTATTTCACTGCTGCGGAGACCAAAAAAACGTAATTCTGGTGTCTTAAATTTTTTTTCTCATTATGCCCTTTAGTTAATAATTTTATATTTTGATGGATTGGGCGTTTCTGAATACAGCGATACCAAATATGTGTATTTTTTTTTTTTTAAATGGAGCAAAAGGGGGATGATTTGAACTGCTATATATTTTTTTAAATATTTTTAAAAACAATTTTTTAACACTTTTTACTGCGTTCAGTAGTTTTCTCAGGAGACTTGATGTTGCAATCTTCTGATCACTTGTGCTGCACAGGGCAGCGCTCATAGTGGATCAGCAATGACAAGCACGGGGGTCACCCCCGGTTGTCATGCCAACCCATCGCGCCCCATGATCATATGACAAGGGCGCCAATCTGTGGAGATAGTGACGCTCTTCCAGGGCTAGCATGTGAAATGCCGCTGTCAGAGGTATACAGAGGCATTCAACATGTTAACAGCCGAGGATGGATCGCCATTCCAACCACGACTGTTAAGGGCACATGACAGCTGATCATATGCAGATCACCGCTAGGAGCCTGCATCAAAGATAGATACACGACATATGATACACCTATAAGTCATATGTCTTGAAGGGGTTAAATGGTTGTCCTTTTTCACTGAAAAAGAAGGGCCCAGACAACTTTTCTATAATGTGTATTGGGGCCTTACAGAAGGACCTGAACATACATTTACAGTGTGGAACAACTGATTCTCTAGTTTAGAGATTTGGAGCAAGTCAGGAGACATGCATATTGGAAAATCAATTAGAAGAGCAGTTTTTGATCATATCTATAATCCTTCACTGCGATCACTTTACTATGTCTAGTAATACAGCCAGTTATTTACTTACAGATAGAATGTATTTTCAACAATATGGTAACAAAAATAAATTCCTAAAACCACTTTTCTATAAAAAGCAACATTTCTCTGCCAAAAACAACCTTGATCATCTGTAGCACTAAGGCCCTCTGTCTACATGACAACGGGTAACCGTGACTCCTGTGAGCTTCTAGTATAAAAAACCTTTACCTTACCTCATATTACCCCTGACATAAACAGCTGCCACCCCCTTTGTCTAAAAACAGAAAAAACGCCATTAAAACACAGACAATTAGGTTGGATTAATTGGCCACAGCAGCCGTTTATTAACATTTAAACATACAAAATCATGAAACAATAAACCCCGGAAGTGGGTGACCCTCGAAGCCCGAAACATATGTCCAACATTTTCCGCCAAACGTCCCGTCTATTTTGGCCTTATATCCGCCTTACCCCCAGCCGCTATGCACCAGCTCAGAGGCAAACTCCACCCGCCAGGCCAAACCCGTACACCTGTTTTGGTTCCCCTACTAATCCCTTCCTGGGATTATCTGTGCCCCTTTGACCAATTTCAAATCACCCAGGGGAGTCCAAGACCTATTGAGATCCCCCCCCCATCCATCCGCCATTTTCCACTTCCACCAACTTCGAGGATCACCACCCCATGCCATGCTGCCGCGACAGATCATTTACCATACTTAGTTATAATTAAATATCTTCAAAAACTATAAGCCTATTCTCAGCCCAAAATTACTAACGCCCGAATCAATAACCTTAGCCTAATGACAATAAAAGGGAGGGTGGGTGGGAGCTTTCTTCTGTGGCCGGTGAGTACCCAAAATGGTTGCCCCACTCACGTGGCCGCCCCTTTTTGTAAGGTCCCCCCCCTGACTATAACCCCTCCTCCACTTTCAAATTCAAAAAACTCTTCCCCTCCCCTCAGCTCTTTTAACCTTGTCACCCCCAGCAGTCCTAAATAAGCTCACTTACGTCGCACGTTCCCCTGTCATGGCGGCCTCCCCTAATTGCCAGGGGCCCAGTACGGCCTTTCTTGACAACGGGTAACCGTGACTCCTGTGAGCTTCTAGTATAAAAAACCTTTACCTTACCTCATATTACCCCTGACATAAACAGCTGCCACCCCCTTTGTCTAAAAACAGAAAAAACACCATTAAAACACAGACAATTAGGTTGGATTAATTGGCCACAGCAGCCGTTTATTAACATTTAAACAAACAAAATCATGAAACAATAAACCCCGGAAGTGGGTGACCCTCGAAGCCCGAAACATATGTCCAACATTTTCCGCCAAACGTCCTGCCTATTTTGGCCTTATATCCGCCTTACCCCCAGCCGCTATGCACCAGCTCAGAGGCAAACTCCACCCGCCAGGCCAAACCCGTACACCTGTTTTGGTTCCCCTACTAATCCCTTCCTGGGATTATCTGTGCCCCTTTGACCAATTTCAAATCACCCAGGGGAGTCCAGGACCTATTGAGATCCCCCCCCCCCATACATCCGCCATTTTCCACTTCCACCAACTTCGAGGATCACCACCCCATGCCACGAACATAAAAGCCCTAAAACCTTAGACATTTATGTCCCGCCAAACCTTCAAAGCTGTTTCGATGCCCTCCTGGATCGCCAAACACCACATATCGGTACCAACAGCGTTCAAATGTACCCCATCCAATCTCCAATAACCTCCCGTACCGGACTCCAAGTTGACGTGCCGCACCACTACCGCACCGTTCCTTGCCATGAAACGCGAAACGGCTTTGTTCACCTTAATCCGTGCTTTGTTTATCCCCTCCAATGACCTAGCGCCCCGCCAAACCTTCCTCGGGACGATGTCCGACCACACTACCAAAACCTTAGGAAACATTGCCCACAACCTTAACATATCGAACTTAATGTCCTTTATAAGTTCTCTACACGGCCTCTTCCCCAAGTCATTACCTCCCAAGTGAATAACCAAAATTTGCGGGAACTGATCCCAGCGCACAAAACGATGAAACTCAGGTAAAAATTGGCTCCACATCATTCCCCTTTTTCCGATCCATCGTAAGGTTGCCACGTCACGTGAAAAACCCAACTGCTGACCATCAGGACGAACCGCTGCCCTCTCTGCCGCCCAGAACACAAGTGAATGTCCCATAATCCACACTAGCCTTGTGCCGTGTTCTGTAAGAGAATAAAGGAGAACATCTATCAAACTCGATACAAAAAGACCCCCAAACATTGGAACCATGCGGTTATATCAAACCCGGGCGAACATAAGACCGGAATCTGTTATGACCCCAATGGCAGAGGGTCTCAGGAATCAATACCAAGTCTGCAAACACAAAAAAACAGCTCATAGGGCAGTGGTAACTGGGCTGACCATATATCTAATCCTAGCACCACAAATAGAAGTAGCCGGGGAACGTGCCTACGTTGGTTCTAGACGTCTAGCGCCAGCCGGAGAACTAACTAACCCTAGAAGGGAAAAGAAAGACCTTTCTTGCCTCCAGAGAAAAGACCCCAAAAGTTGGATACAAGCCCCCAACAAATAATAACGGTGAGGTAAGAGGAAAAGACAAACATAAGAATGAGCTAGGTATTTAGCAAAGAGAGGCCCACTAGCTAATAGCAGAATATAGTAAGATGACTTATATGGTCAGCAAAAACCCTATTAAAACATCCACACTGGATATTCAAGAACCCCCGAACCATCTAACGGCTGGGGGAAGAACACCAGCCCCCTAGAGCTTCCAGCAAGGTCAGAAATCACATTTAGTACAAGCTGGATAAAAATAGTAGCAAGCAAGTAACTCAAAAAACAAAGAAGCAAGACTTAGCTTAATTTAGCAAGAGCCAGGACCAGCAGACAGGAGCAACAGAAGGATCTGATTACAACGATGCCAGGCACTGGACTAAGGATCCAGGAAGTTAATATAGCGACACCCCTGGACTAACGACCCAGGTGAGTGCCAAACAGAAAAAAGACAATCCCAGAGTCATACCACTAGTGACCACAAGAGGGAGCCAAAAAGTCTAATTCACAACAGTACCCCCCCCTTAAGGAGGGGTCACCGAACCCTCACCAAGACCACCAGGGCGATCAGGATGAGCAGCGTGAAAGGCACAAACTAAATCGGCCGCATGCACATCAGAGGCAACCACCCAGGAATTATCCTCCTGACCATAGCCCTTCCACTTGACCAGATACTGAAGCCTCCGCCTGGAGAGACGAGAATCCAAGATCTTCTCCACCACGTACTCCAACTCGCCCTCAACCAACACCGGAGCAGGAGGCTCAACAGAAGGAACCACAGGTACAACGTACCGCCGCAACAAAGACCTATGGAACACGTTGTGAATGGCAAACGACACAGGAAGATCCAAGCGAAAGGACACAGGATTAAGGATTTCCAATATCTTGTAAGGACCGATGAAGCGAGGCTTAAATTTAGGAGAGGAGACCTTCATAGGAACAAATCGAGAAGACAGCCATACCAAATCCCCATCACGAAGTCGGGGACCCACACCGCGGCGGCGGTTGGCAAAACGCTGAGCCTTCTCTTGTGACAACTTTAAGTTGTCCACCACATGATTCCAGATCTGCTGCAACCTATCCACCACAGAATCTACCCCAGGACAGTCAGAAGGCTCCACATGTCCCGAGGAAAAACGAGGATGGAAACCAGAGTTGCAGAAAAATGGCGCAACCAATGTAGCGGAACTAGCCCGATTATTAAGGGCAAACTCAGCCAACGGCAAGAAGGTCACCCAATCATCCTGATCCGCAGAAACAAAACACCTCAAATAAGCCTCCAGAGTCTGATTAGTTCGCTCCGTTTGTCCATTAGTCTGAGGATGAAAGGCAGAAGAAAACGACAACTCAATGCCCATCCTAGCAAAAAAGGATCGCCAGAACCTGGAAACAAACTGGGATCCTCTGTCAGACACAATATTCTCAGGAATGCAGTGTAAACGAACCACATTCTGAAAGAACACAGGAACCAGATCGGAAGAGGAAGGCAGCTTAGGCAAAGGTACCAAATGGACCATCTTAGAAAAGCGATCACATACCACCCAGATGACAGACATGCCGTGAGACACCGGGAGATCTGAAATGAAATCCATGGAAATGTGTGTCCAAGGCCTCTTCGGGACAGGCAAGGGCAAGAGCAACCCGCTGGCATGCGAACAGCAAGGCTTAGCTCGAGCACAAGTCCCACAGGACTGCACAAATGACCGCACATCCCATGACAAGGAAGGCCACCAAAAGGACCTAGCCACCAGATCTCTGGTGCCAAAAATTCCCGGATGCCCTGCCAACACCGAGGAATGAACCTCGGAAATGACTCTGCTGGTCCACTTATCAGGAACAAACAGTCTGTCAGGTGGACAAGAGTCAGGTCTACCAGCCTGAAATCTCTGCAACACACGTCGCAAATCCGGAGAAATGGCTGACAAGATAACTCCCTCTTTAAGAATACCAACTGGTTCTGCGACTCCCGGAGAGTCAGGCACAAAGCTCCTTGAAAGAGCATCAGCCTTCACATTCTTTGAACCTGGTAAATACGAGACCACAAAGTCAAAACGGGAGAAAAACAATGACCAGCGGGCCTGTCTAGGATTCAGGCGTTTAGCAGACTCGAGATACATCAAATTTTTGTGATCAGTCAAGACCACCACACGATGCTTAGCACCCTCGAGCCAATGACGGATCTCCTGGCGCTAGTGAGAAAGCCCAATCCTGGGGGTCGCCCCGTAAAAAAGAGATAACAATTTTAACTTGCTGAGCTGAGTCTCCAGATGAACGGGGTCTCAGAGATAGAAACAATTTACAATTATCCCTGAAATTCCTAAACTTAAATCGGTCTCCAGAAAACTGTTCAGGAATAGGTATTTTAGGTTCAGACATAGAACTACTGGTAACAAAATCTTGTATGCTTTGCACACGAGCAGCAAGCTGGTCCACACTTGTAATCAAGGTCTGGACATTCATGTCTGCAGCAAGCTCAAGCCACTCAGAGGTAAAGGGGAGGAAGAGAGGAAAAAAAAAAAAAAACTCAGAATTTCCTCTCCTATTATCCCACTTCTGCAATGCACCAAACATTCAATGTAGGCCTGGCATACTGTTATGACCCCAATGGCAGAGGGTCTCAGGAATCAATACCAAGTCTGCAAACACAAAAAAACAGCTCATAGGGCAGTGGTAACTGGGCTGACCATATATCTAATCCTAGCACCACAAATAGAAGTAGCCGGGGAACGTGCCTACGTTGGTTCTAGACGTCTCGCGCCAGCCGGAGAACTAACTAACCCTAGAAGGGAAAAGAAAGACCTTTCTTGCCTCCAGAGAAAAGACCCCAAAAGTTGGATACAAGCCCCCAACAAATAATAACGGTGAGGTAAGAGGAAAAGACAAACATAAGAATGAGCTAGGTATTTAGCAAAGAGAGGCCCACTAGCTAATAGCAGAATAAAGTAAGATGACTTATATGGTCAGCAAAAACCCTATTAAAATATCCACACTGGATATTCAAGAACCCCCGAACCATCTAACGGCCGGGGGAAGAACACCAGCCCCCTAGAGCTTCCAGCAAGGTCAGAAATCACATTTAGTACAAGCTGGACAAAAATAGTAGCAAGCAAGTAACTCAAAAAACAAAGAAGCAAGACTTAGCTTAATTTAGCAAGAGCCAGGACCAGCAGACAGGAGCAACAGAAGGATCTGATTACAACGATGCCAGGCACTGGACTAAGGATCCAGGAAGTTAATATAGCGACACCCCTGGACTAACGACCCAGGTGAGTGCCAAACAGAAAAAAGACAATCCCAGAGTCATACCACTATTGACCACAAGAGGGAGCCAAAAAGTCTAATTCACAACAGGAATCTCTCCGATTCCCACCGCGCGATTCGTTTAACCACCTCATCCCCTAAACCTCTCCTGGCCGCCTCCGTCGCAGCCCCAATACGAAATGAATGCCCGCTGTACTTCGCCGGTGAAATTCCCCCCAATTCCAAACATTTCCGAAATATCGAAACAAACTGGAAACGAGATAAAAAAGAACCATCCGCATGAACCAACAATGGGTCGGATAGAACCCCTTCTCTTCTCAGTAAGTTACTCACACAGATTACCGGGCACAACGGACAACTCGGAACTTCAAATAACACTATTTTACAACCTTTACCGGTAACGTCCGTCTTTGATGACCGAATAAACACCACCACCCTATCGGACGTAACATCAACGTCTTCTCTCCTCAAACCCCCTCCCTTGTATCTGGAAGGGCTAACCAACTCCCCCAAACGAAATGCTCCGAAAAAGGCTAACGAAAAAGCCGCATGGAACAACGTTACTTCCCATTCTGAGAAACAAACAGAACTCAGGTGTCCACCAATTATTAACAACACTTCGAAGGAAACCGGACGTCTGTCGTCCAACGGCTTCTGCCCTTTTTTCCAGCCTTTCACTAACTGCGCAACCAAAAAGGATTTCGTCTCATCCCGTAAACCTCTGGCCTTGAAGCCAAATGCTAGACCAGCTAGGAACTTACTCATCTTGGACACCGACCAACCCGACTCCCATACATGTCCTACCAACAATAACAGCTTATACTCATCATCCATACCAGCCCCATATGACCCCTTCCAATTCTCCCATGTGCTCCAAGCTTGATTATACTGCAACCAAGACCTATCCGAAAGTGATCTAGCAAACAACTCCCCTACAGCCCGAAGGGCAGGTTCCACAGTTCCGCTGGACAATCCTGGCCTGCCGAATCCAAGCAAAGTCTCAGCCCTTGAGACTGATGCCGCTGTGGATGGAAAAAGACATTATCAGCGTTAGTAGGCATAGTTGTCTTGCCATCTGCTACTATCCACAAATTAAACTTGAGGCCCAGGAACACCAGATGCTGCAGTACCCTGACCACTTCCGTAGATGCTGCAGATAGCGTATTGATGGCATCCACAACGCCCAAGTGTTCGCAGGAAAAGCGGATTTTTTTGTTCATCACCATACCACCCCAAACTGACAATGCCACTACACGAGGAAACAACTGTAGCAAAACCCAATTTTGCAACAAGCCTTGCTCACGCCACCTAGGTGGCCACTCTGCCACAACGCTCTGACCGCAACATTGCACATTGAAACCACACATTTCGCTCACGTTAATGCAAAAACCTAAATCCACTGCATTCTCCACTGTTTGAATCCAGATGGATCTGCCATTATAGTCCTCCAAGAACAGGGCCCATATCCTCAAGTCCTGTTTCAAATCCCTCGTCAATCTGATGAAGTGCAGCGGAGATTTCACTCCCACCGTAGCCAAAGACAAACGCCTACAAAATGGACGGCCCATCGGCATAATCCTGCAAGCAAAGTTCAGCTTGCCCAGCAAAGATTGTAAATCATGCAGCGTTATCTTACGCCATGTACACGCTTTCTGAACTTCCTCCCGAAAAGCAACTACCTTGTCCTCAGGCAATCTGCATTCCATCGCTATGGTATCAATTTCTATGCCTAGAAAACTCAGCGTGGTCATTGGCCCGACAGTCTTGTCCACCGCCAAAGGAACCCCGAATCCCCGAGCTACCCTCTCCATTGTGTGTAACAAAATCGAGCAAATTGCAGACTGCGGAGGGCCCACAAACATAAAATCATCAAGGTAATGTAAGCAGTAACTCAAGCCAGATACATCCTTAACGACCCATTCTAAGAATGTACTAAAAGCCTCGAAGTAGGCACATGATAGCGAACAACCCATGGGAAGACACCGATCAATGAAGAAACCTCCGTCCCAAAAACACCCCAACAAATGCATACTCTCCGGGTGTACTGGCAACAGGCGGAAAGCCGCTTCAATATCCGTCTTCGCCATCAGAGCCCCCCTACCACATAGCCGTACCAAATTCATTGCTGCGTCGAACGACATGTAAGAAACCGCACACAGTTGAGGGTCGATCCCATCATTCACTGACAGACCTTTCGGGAATGACAAGTGATGAATAAGCCTGAATTTGTTAGGTTCCTTTTTAGGAACCACTCCGAGCGGTGACACTCTCAGATTACTGAACGGAGCCAATGCAAAAGGTCCTGCCATCCGTCCTAACTCAACTTCTTTTTTTAACTTCTCAGAAACTACATCAGGAAACTGCAATGCCGACTTTAAATTCTTTTTTGACAAACAAACATCTTGCTCAATAAACGGAATTTTGAAGCCGTAACCAAAACCCTCCCTCAACAATGACGCTGCTGCTCTTTCAGGGTATCTATTTAGATACGCCTCCATCGCGTCCAGCCGCACCGGCATCTCCCCTTTTTTCAGCAACTTCCCCGCCTCTTGTTTTCCCCCCTCTGAAACATCTGGTTGCCCCATGTGTGCCCCCACAAGTAGAGCATTCGTGCTTAAACTTACACTTGCTCCCAAACCTACAGGTCCCCTCATTAAAGGAAAAACACAGTCCCTTCTGCATTGCGACCGAATGTCCCGACTGCCCTGAACTCCCGGCGCCCCCATGAAATGGCTGATTTCCTTGGTTTGCTCTGGCCGGTGCCATAACCCTCATCCATAACGCAATGTCCTTATGGTCCCAACGTATGCTCGAGCGGACCGCTTTACGCTGCCTGAACTGCTCGTCATATCGCAGCCAGCCTTGCCCTCCATACACCCTGTAAGCCTCACCAATTGCATCCATATAGCAAAAGAGACCGGAACAATTTTCCGGTGCCTTTTCCCCTATGATGCTCGCCAATATCGCAAAAGCTTGCAACCAATTCGAAAAAGAACGAGGGATCAGACGATACCTCTTCTTTTCCTCGTCCTCTTTTTTTGAATCATCTCTCCGTAACCTATCAAGATTGAATCTCTCTAACGGTAACAATGAAAAGATATCCACATAGTCCCCTTTCCAAATCTTCTCTTTCACCTCCCCCTTTAAATGTGACCCCAGCGGCCCCTCAAAGCACACGTATACCTCGCTCCTTGCTGAATCGTCCAAGCGCACTGCCTCCTCGTTTTCTTTTTCTTTACTAGCCTGTTGTGATTTTGCTTTTTGCTCCCTCTAGTGGTCATTAGTGATTTGACTCTGGAGCGTCTGTCTTTTCCTATATCCTCACCTGGGCCGTTAGTTCAGGGGCGTTGCTATATAAGCTCCCTGGACCTTCAGTTCAATGCCTGGCATCGTTGAAATCAGAGCTAATCTGTTGTGCTCTTGTCCTCTGATCCTGGTTCCTGTATTTCAAGCTAAGTCTGCTTCCTTGCTTTTTGCTTTTGTTTTGTTTGGTATTTTTGTCCAGCTTGTTCCAATCTGTATCCTGACCTTTGCTGGAAGCTCTAGGGGGCTGGTGTTCTCCCCCCGGACCGTTAGACGGTTCGGGGGTTCTTGAATCTCCAGCGTGGATTTTTATAGGGTTTTTGTTGACCAGATAAGTTATCTTGCTATATTCTGCTATTAGTAAGCTGGCCTCTCTTTGCTCAACCTGGTTCATTTCTGTGTTTGTCATTTCCTCTTACCTCACCGTTATTATTTGTGGGAGGCTTGTATCTTGCTTTGGGGTCCCTTTCTCTGGAGGCAAGAGAGGTCTTTGTTTTCTTCTCCTAGGGGTAGTTAGATTCTCCGGCTGGCGCGAGTCATCTAGCGATCACCGTAGGCATGATCCCCGGCTACTTCTAGTGTTGGCGTTAGGAGTAGCTATTTGGTCAACCCAGTTACCACAGCCCTATGAGCTGGATTTTTGTATCTCGCAGACTTACATGTTCCTCTGAGACCCTGTCCACTGGGGTCATAACAGTATGCCAGGCCAGTATTAAATGTTTAATGCATTGCAGAAGTGGGATTATAAGAAAGAAAATTTTGAGTTTTTTTTTTTTTCCTCTCTCATTTTTTTTTTTTTTTCTTTTCCCCTTTACCTCAGAGTGGCTTAAGCTTGCTTCAGACATGAATGTCCAGACCTTGATTACAAGTGTGGACCAGCTTGCCGCTCGTGTGCAGGGTATACAAGATTATGTTACCAGAAATCCTAGGTCTGAACCCAAAATACCGATTCCTGAACTGTTTTCAGGAGACCGATTTAAGTTTAGGAATTTCAGGAATAATTGTAAATTGTTTTTGTCCCTGAAACCTTGTTCGTCTGGAGACTCTGCTCAACAAGTAAAAATTGTTATTTCATTCTTACGGGGTGACCCTCAAGATTGGGCTTTTTCGTTGGCGCCAGGAGATCCGGCATTGGCTGATATTGATGCGTTTTTTCTGGCGCTCGGTTTACTTTATGAGGAACCCAATCTTGAGATTCAGGCAGAAAAAGCCTTGCTGGCGATGTCTCAGGGCCAGGACGAGGCTGAGGTGTATTGCCAAAAATTTCGGAAATGGTCCGTGCTGACACATTGGAACGAGTGTGCACTGGCCGCCAATTTTAGAAATGGCCTTTCTGAGGCCATTAAGAATGTTATGGTGGGTTTTCCCATTCCCACAGGTCTGAATGATTCTATGGCCCTGGCTATTCAAATTGACCGGCGGTTGCGGGAGCGCAAAACCGCAAATCCCCTCATGGTGTTGTCTGAACGGACACCTGATTTGATGCAATGTGATAGAATCCTGACTAGAAATGAGAGGAAAATTCATAGACGCCGGAATGGCTTGTGTTACTACTGTGGTGATTCTACACATGTTATCTCAGCATGCTCTAAACGTATATCTAAGGTTGTTAGTCCTGTCACCGTTGGTAATTTGCATCCTAAGTTTATTCTGTCTGTAACTTTGATTTGCTCACTGTCATCTTATCCTGTCATGGCGTTTGTAGATTCAGGTGCTGCCCTGAGTCTTATGGATCTCTCATTTGCTAAGCGCTGTGGTTTTATTCTTGAACCATTAGAAAATCCTATCCCTCTTAGGGGTATTGATGCTACGCCATTGGCAGAAAATAAGCCGCAGTATTGGACACAGGTTACCATGTACATGACTCCTGAACACCGCGAGGTGATACGTTTTCTCGTTCTACATAAAATGCATGATTTGGTTGTTTTGGGGCTGCCATGGTTGCAGACCCATAATCCAGTCCTTGACTGGAAGGCTATGTCAGTGTCTAGTTGGGGCTGTCGTGGTATTCATGAGGATTCCCTGCCCTTGTCTATTGCTTCTTCTACGCCTTCGGAAGTTCCGGAGTATTTGTCTGATTATCAGGATGTCTTTAGCGAGTCCAGGTCCAGTGCATTGCCTCCTCATAGGGAATGTGACTGTGCTATAGATTTGATTCCAGGCAGTAAATTTCCTAAGGGAAGACTGTTTAATCTGTCGGTACCTGAACATACCGCTATGTGTTCATATATCAAGGAGTCTCTGGAGAAAGGACACATCCGTCCGTCTTCTTCCCCTCTTGGTGCGGGATTCTTTTTTGTGGCTAAAAAGGACGGATCTTTGAGGCCTTGTATTGACTATCGGCTTTTAAATAAGATCACTGTCAAATTTCAGTATCCTTTGCCGCTGTTGTCTGACTTGTTTGCCCGGATTAAAGGTGCCAAGTGGTTCACCAAGATAGACCTTCGTGGTGCGTACAACCTTGTGCGCATTAAGCAAGGGGATGAATGGAAAACCGCATTCAATACGCCCGAAGGTCATTTTGAGTACTTGGTGATGCCTTTTGGGCTCTCTAATGCCCCTTCAGTTTTTCAGTCCTTTATGCATGACATTTTCCGGAACTATCTGGATAAATTTTTGATCGTTTATCTGGATGATATTCTGTTTTTTTCTGATAATTGGGACTCGCATGTGGAGCAGGTCAGGATGGTCTTTAAAATTTTGCGTGAGAATTCTTTGTTTGTCAAGGGCTCAAAGTGTCTTTTTGGTGTACAGAAGGTTCCCTTTTTGGGGTTCATTTTTTCCCCTTCTGCTGTGGAGATGGACCCAGTCAAGGTCCGAGCTATTCTTGATTGGACTCGGCCCTCATCAGTTAAGAGTCTTCAGAAGTTCTTGGGTTTTGCTAACTTCTACCGTCGTTTTATCGCTAACTTTTCTAGCATTGTGAAACCTTTGATGGATATGACCAAGAAGGGCTCCGATGTGGTTAATTGGGCTCCTGCTGCCGTGGAGGCTTTCCAGGAGTTGAAACGTCGGTTTACTTCGGCGCCTGTTTTGTGCCAGCCTGATGTCTCGCTTCCCTTTCAAGTTGAGGTGGATGCTTCGGAGATAGGAGCAGGGGCCGTTTTGTCGCAGAGAGGCCCTGGTTGCTCTGTTATGAGACCTTGCGCCTTTTTCTCTAGGAAGTTTTCGCCTGCGGAGCGAAATTATGATGTGGGCAATCGGGAGTTGTTGGCCATGAAATGGGCATTTGAGGAGTGGCGTCATTGGCTCGAGGGTGCTAAGCATCGTGTGGTGGTCTTGACTGATCACAAAAATCTGATGTATCTCGAGTCTGCTAAACGCCTGAATCCTAGACAGGCCCGCTGGTCATTGTTTTTCTCCCGTTTTGACTTTGTTGTCTCGTATTTACCAGGTTCAAAGAATGTGAAGGCCGATGCTCTTTCCAGGAGCTTTGTGCCTGATGCTCCTGGAGTCGCTGAACCTGTTGGTATTCTTAAGGATGGAGTTATCTTGTCAGCTATTTCTCCTGATCTGCGACGTGTGTTGCAGAGATTTCAGGCTGATAGGCCTGATTCTTGTCCACCTGACAGACTGTTTGTGCCTGATAAGTGGACCAGCAGAGTCATTTCCGAGGTTCATTCCTCGGTGTTGGCAGGTCACCCAGGAATTTTTGGCACCAGAGATCTGGTGGCCAGATCCTTTTGGTGGCCTTCCTTGTCTAGGGATGTGCGGTCATTTGTACAGTCCTGTGGGACTTGTGCTCGAGCTAAGCCTTGCTGTTCTCGTGCCAGCGGGTTGCTCTTGCCCTTGCCTGTCCCTAAGAGACCTTGGACACATATCTCCATGGATTTCATTTCTGATCTTCCGGTGTCTCAAGGGATGTCTGTTATCTGGGTGATATGTGATCGCTTCTCCAAGATGGTCCATTTGGTTCCTTTGCCTAAGCTGCCTTCCTCTTCCGATCTGGTTCCTGTGTTTTTTCAGAACGTGGTTCGTTTGCACGGCATCCCTGAGAATATTGTGTCAGACAGAGGATCCCAGTTCGTTTCCAGATTCTGGCGATCCTTTTGTAGTAGGATGGGCATTGACTTGTCGTTTTTGTCTGCTTTCCATCCTCAGACTAATGGACAGACGGAGCGAACTAATCAGACTTTGGAGGCTTATTTGAGGTGTTTTGTCTCTGCTGATCAGGACAATTGGGTGACCTTCTTGCCGTTGGCTGAGTTTGCCCTTAATAATCGGGCTAGTTCCGCCACCTTGGTTTCGCCGTTTTTCTGCAACTCTGGTTTCCACCCTCGTTTTTCTTCGGGTCATGTGGAACCTTCTGACTGCCCTGGGGTGGATTCTGTGGTGGATAGGTTGCAGCGGATCTGGAATCTTGTGGTGGACAACTTGAAGTTGTCACAGGAGAGGGCTCAGCGCTTTGCCAACCGCCGCCGCGGTGTGGGTCCCCGACTACGTGTTGGGGATTTGGTGTGGCTTTCTTCCCGCTTTGTTCCTATGAAGGTTTCCTCTCCCAAATTTAAACCTCGTTTTATTGGTCCTTACAAGATATTGGAAATCCTTAATCCTGTATCCTTTCGCCTGGATCTTCCTGTGTCGTTTGCTATCCACAACGTGTTTCATAGGTCCTTGTTGCGGCGGTACGTTGTGCCTGTGGTTCCTTCTGCTGAGCCTCCTGCTCCGGTGTTGGTTGAGGGCGAGTTGGAGTACGTGGTGGAGAAGATCTTGGATTCTCGTCTCTCCAGGCGGAGGCTTCGGTACCTGGTCAAGTGGAAGGGCTATGGTCAGGAAGATAATTCCTGGGTGGTCGCCTCTGATGTTCATGCGGCCGATTTAGTTCGTGCCTTTCACGCCGCTCATCCTGATCGCCCTGGTGGTCGTGGTGAGGGTTCGGTGACCCCTCACTAAGGGGGGGGGGTACTGTTGTGATTTTGCTTTTTGCTCCCTCTAGTGGTCATTAGTGATTTGACTCTGGAGCGTCTGTCTTTTCCTATATCCTCACCTGGGCCGTTAGTTCAGGGGCGTTGCTATATAAGCTCCCTGGACCTTCAGTTCAATGCCTGGCATCGTTGAAATCAGAGCTAATCTGTTGTGCTCTTGTCCTCTGATCCTGGTTCCTGTATTTCAAGCTAAGTCTGCTTCCTTGCTTTTTGCTTTTGTTTTGTTTGGTATTTTTGTCCAGCTTGTTCCAATCTGTATCCTGACCTTTGCTGGAAGCTCTAGGGGGCTGGTGTTCTCCCCCCGGACCGTTAGACGGTTCGGGGGTTCTTGAATCTCCAGCGTGGATTTTTATAGGGTTTTTGTTGACCAGATAAGTTATCTTGCTATATTCTGCTATTAGTAAGCTGGCCTCTCTTTGCTCAACCTGGTTCATTTCTGTGTTTGTCATTTCCTCTTACCTCACCGTTATTATTTGTGGGGGGCTTGTATCTTGCTTTGGGGTCCCTTTCTCTGGAGGCAAGAGAGGTCTTTGTTTTCTTCTCCTAGGGGTAGTTAGATTCTCCGGCTGGCGCGAGTCATCTAGCGATCACCGTAGGCATGATCCCCGGCTACTTCTAGTGTTGGCGTTAGGAGTAGCTATTTGGTCAACCCAGTTACCACAGCCCTATGAGCTGGATTTTTGTATCTCGCAGACTTACACGTTCCTCTGAGACCCTGTCCACTGGGGTCATAACACTAGCCCCTGTGCTCTGGGCCCCGCTTCCCAAATCGGCTGACCCAGACCCCCTTTCTGCATCGTTGCTGCCTCCCCCCGACGCAGCTGAGCCTGCCGTACCCCGGCCTCCACACTGCGAAAGTACTTCAGCGTCCGATAGCATACCTACACCCGTCGCCCTTTCTGCACCCCCTAGCCAAGCCGCTGTGGGTGACCCTACTCCAAAAGGACCCCCGTACCATATTCTAGCCAAATCTCTAAGGCCATGCAATATTAAACTCTTCCCCCCACTAGCCCCCCCCATAACTGCCTCCCGGTCCCTAACCACAGTAGGAGCTAAGCAGGGGTTAAATATAGAAAACTGCTGGCTCTCACCTGGCTGCCTGGGTGCTGTGAACCCAGCAGCCGCAGATCCTGGATCCTGATGAATGAGTACTGGTTCCATGCTGGGTCTGGATACCGCTGGCTCCGCAGCTCCCGGGTCAACCTGCCTCACCAGCTGCCCACCGCCAGAAGCAGGCAAACCGGTGATAGTGGCAGGGCCCCTCGGAGCTGCCGCCGCTGTCCACAGGGCGCCGCCATCTTGGGGAGGTCCTGGATCCTGGATTACAGATGTAGAACTCCAGGATGCAGCGCCATCTTGGTGAAGATCTTGATCACGTGACGCCGAGCTCCCTGCTGCGGCGCCATCTTGCCTGAGACTCCGGCCGTGTGGTGACACCGCAGCGCTGCTGACTGAGGCAGCCGACTGCTGCCCGCCTCTCACCGGAGCCGTTCTCGCTGTGTCCCGTCCCTGCTGACCGTCCTGCGCCACTCTCCCTGGCGCACTTGAAGACAAGCCGGCCGACTGCCGGCCGCTGGATCTCCTCCGCATGGGGGCCCTTCCCCTGGCTCCTCGCGCTCCTCCACGCCGAGCAGGGCCAGCCGGGACGCTAGCACCTGCCGCTCCCGGTCCTGAATCCTGACGCCTCTGTGCCGCGGGGGGGTGGGAACCCGGCCCCTGTTGTGGGTCCCGCCTGGTGGAAGGATTCCTCCCAGTCTGTGGGTGAGGGGCAGGGGGAGTGCGCCCGCCGGCCCTGGCTGGAGGGTCCCTGGAGGGGCTCCTAATGCGGCGCCGGACCCGGGGGGTAGCCTCAGGGCTTAAGCGCGCCGGAGGCCGGGACCTCCGCGGCCGGCGTCCTGCTGGAGGTGCGATGGAGGCTCCGGCTACCGACCCCTGGAGCAGGCTGGAAACCGAAGCCTGCAGCCAATCTGCGCCCTGAGTGCCCGCTGCGTCCCTCAACTGCTGCAGTAAGGCCTCCACATGCATCGTGGTGAGTACTCTGGAGCTTTCTTCTGTGGCTGGTGAGTACCCAAAATGGTTGCCCCACTCACGTGGCCGCCCCTTTTTGCAAGGTCCCCCCCCCCTGACCATAACCCCTCCTCCACTTTCAAATTCAAAAAACTCTTCCCCTCCCCTCAGCTCTTTTAACCTTGTCACCCCCAGCAGTCCTAAATAAGCTCACTTACGTCGCACGTTCCCCTGTCATGGCGGCCTCCCCTAATTGCCAGGGGCCCAGTACGGCCTTTCTTGAACATTCGTCAGACTGACAGAATGACTAAAGAGTCCAGAAAAACAGTGGAAGTGATGAAATATGGTTTCTTATACTCCATTTATCCCAGTATAAACGGCAGAAAAAAAGGAAAATGGTTGAATTACCACATAAGCGAGATATACGCAGGGTATCTCTCAATCTTGTGAACATTTATGAATGACAGATTAGCAAGATGTAGCTTGTGGCATTGTGATATAGGATGATGTATGGCCACTTATCCATATCACTGTAGCCTAGGGTTGAGCGAAACGGATCAGACAATTTCAAAAGGCGCTGACTTTTGGCAAAGTCGTTTTTTGCGAAACCCGACCCGATCCCACTGTGGGATCGGCCATGCAGTCGGCGATTTTCGCGCCAAAGTCGCGTTTCGTATGATGCTTAAAGCGCCATTTCTTAGCCAATGAAGGTGCACGCAGAGTGTGGGCAGCGTGATGACATAGATCTCGGTCCCCACCATCTTAGAGAAGGGCATGGCAGTGATTGGCTTGCTTTCTGCGGCGTCACAGGGGCTATAAAGGGGCGTGCACGCTGACTGCCATCTTACTTCTGCCGATCGTAGCATAGGGAGAGTTTGCTGCAGCTTCGTCAGAAGCAGGGATATTGTTAGGGAGGAAATATTAACCCCCAAACCGCTTGTGCTGTAGCGATTTCCACTGCCCAACACCACCTTTTCTTTGCAGGGACAGTGGAGGCTAGATTTCTGTGCATCAGCTCTGTAGCTTATAAGGTTCCCTGATAGCTACATTGCTGTTTGTACGCCGCTGTGCAAACCAACTGCTTTTTTAAAAGCAAAAATCCTGCTGCTCTTTCCTTTCTGCACAGTTCTCTTGTTTATTTGTCCAGACTTTTGTGTGCAGCAGTCCTTTTTATTGCTGGCTGACATACAGGTCCTTCTCAAAAAATTAGCATATAATGTTAAATTTCATTATTTACCATAATGTAATGATTACAATTAACCCCTTAGTGACAGAGCCAATTTGGTACTTAATGACCGAGCCAATTTTTACAATTCTGACCAGTGTCACTTTATGAGGTTATAACTCTGGAACGCTTTATCGGATCCCGCTGATTCTGAGATTGTTTTTTCGTGACATGTTGTACTTCAAGATAGTGGTAACATTTCTTCGATATTACTTGCGATTATTTATGAAAAAAATGGAAATATGGCGAAAATTTTTAAAATTTTGCAATTTTCAAACTTTGTATTTTTATGCCCTTAAATCAGAGAGATATGTCACAAAAAATAGTTAATAAATAACATTTCTCACATGTCTACTTTACATCAGCACAATTTTGGAAACAATTTTTTTTTTTGTTAGGGAGGTATAAGGGTTAAAAGTTGACCAGCAATTTCTCATTTTTACAACACCATGTTTTTTTTAGGGACCACATCACCTTTGAAGTGATTTTGAGGGGTCTATATGATAGAAAATAACCAAGTGTGACACCATTCTAAAAACTGCACCCTTCAAGCTGCTCAAAACCACATTCAAGAAGTTTATTAACCCTTTACGTACTTCACAGGAACTAAAACAATGTGGAAGAAAAAAATGAACATTTTACTTTTTTTTGCAAACATTTTACTTCAGAACCATTTTTTTTAATTTTCACAAGTGTAAAAACAGAAATTTAACCACAAATTTTGTTGTGCAATTTTTCCTGAGTACACCGATACCCCATATGTGGAGGTAAACCACTGTTTGGGCGCACTGCAGAGCTTGGAAGTGAAGGAGCACCGTTTGACTGTTTCAATGCAGAATTGGCTGGAATTGAGATCGGACGCCATGTCGCGTTTGGAGAGCCCCTAATGTGCCTAAACAGTAGAAACCCCCACAAGTGACCAAATTTTGGAAACTAGACCCCCTAAGGAACTTATCTAGATATGTGGTGAGAACTTTGAAAGCTCAAGTGCTTCACAGAAATTTATAATGCAGAGTAGTGAAAATAAAAAAATATATTTTTTTCCAACAAAAAAGATTTTTAGCCCCCAAGTTTTTATTTTCACAAGGGTAACAGGAGAAATTGGACCCCAAAAGTTGTTGTCCAATTTATCCCGAGTACGCTGATGCCCCATATGTGGGGGTAAACCACTGTTTGGGCGCACGGCAGAGCTCAGAAGGGAGGGAGTACCATTTGACTTTTTTAGCGCAAAATTGGCTGTCGTGTTTGGAGACCCCCTGATGTACCTAAACAGTGGAAACCCCCCAATTCTAACTCCAACCCTAACCCCAACACAGCCCTAACCCTAATCTCAACCCGATCCATAATCCTAATCACAACCCTAACGATAATCACAACCCTAACCCCAAAACAGCCCTAATCTCAACCCTAACCATAACCCTAATCAAAACCCTAAATCCAACACACCCCTAACCCTAATCCCAACCCTAACCCTAATCCCAACCCTAATCCCAAACGTAACACTAATCCCAACCCTAATCCAAACGCTAACCGTAATCCCAACTCTAACCCTAACTTTAGCCCCAACCCTAACTTTAGCCCCAACCCTAACCATAACTTTAGCCCCCGTCGTCACAAAAAAAGTTCAATGTAACCTTTTTTTTGTACGTCGCGTCCGCCATTTCCGCGGATGCGTGGCCGTAACTCTGCCCCCTCCTCCCCAGGACATAGACTGGGCAGCGGATGCGTTGAAAAACTGCATCCGCTGCCCACGTCGTGCACAATTTTCACAACGTGCGTCGGTACATCGGGCCGATGCATTGCGAGCGCCCCGTACCGATGCAAGTGTGAAAGAAGCCTAAGGCTACTTTCACACTAGCGTCGTACTCGGCCCATCGCAGTGTGTCGGGCCGACGTACCGACGCTAGCGTTGTAAGTGCCGCACAACGGGTGCAGCGGATGCTGTTTTTTCAACGCATCCGCTGCCCCATTGTGAGGTGCGGGGAGGCGGGGGCGGAGTTCAGGCCACGCATGCGCGGTCGGAAATGGCGGACACGTCGCACAAAAAAGTTACATGTAGTTTTTTTTGTGTCGACGGTCCGCCGAAGCACGACGCATCCGTCGCACGACGGATGCGACATGTGGCAATCCGTCGCAATGCGTCGCTAATGCAAGCCAATGGAGAAAAAACGCATCCTGCAAGCACTTTTGCAGGATGCGTTTTTTCTCCAACGACGCATTGCGACGGAAGCCAAAAAACGCTAGTGTGAAAGTAGCCTAACTCTAACCCTAGCCCTAACCCTAACCCTAAATTTAGCCCCAACCCTAACCCTAACCCTAACTCTAACCCTAACTCTAACCCTAACCCTAACTCTAACCCTAACCCTAACCCTAACTCTAACCCTAACTCTAACCCTAACCCTAACTCTAACCCTAACCCTAACCCTAACTCTAACCCTAACTCTAACCCTAACCCTAACCCTAACCCTAACTCTAACCCTAACTCTAACCCTAACCCTAACCCTAACCCTAACCCTAATTTTAGCCCCAACTTGTCTTCTCCTGCCGGCCGGCAGATGGCAGCAGATGGCGGGCGCACTGCGCATGCGCCCGCCATGATGAAAAAGCCGGCTGGCAGGAGAAGACAGAAGAGGACCCAGGGACCCCGGGTGAGTATGATAGGGTCCCCGAATCCCCCTATTTCTCTGTCCTCTGATGTGCAATCACATCAGAGGACAGAGAAATAACTGATCGCTTTTTTTTTTTTTTTTTTTTTTTTTGCGGTCGCCGGTAAACTGTTAATTACCGGCGATCGCAAAGCAGGGGTCGGTGCAAACCGACCCCGATCATGTTCTTTGGGGTCTCGGCTACCCCCGGCAGCCGAGACCCCAAAGAACATCCGGGTGCCGGGCGGCGGGCGCACTGCGCGTGCGCCCGCCATTTTTTCCCGGAAAAAAGATGGCGGCGCCCATGGGGAGACACGAGGAGCACCGGGGGAGGTAGCTAAGTATTGGGGGGCTATTGGGGGCCATCGGGGACCACATTTCTCTGTCCTCCGATGTGCGATCACATCGGAGGACAGAGAAATTAAACGGCAAATCGCGTTTTTTTTTTTTTGTTGCGACCGCCGGTAAACGGTTAATTACCGGCGATCGCAACTCGGGGGTCGGTAAAACCCCCCCGAATCATGTTCTCTGGGGTCTCGGCTACCCTCGGCAACCGAGACCCCAGAGAAAATCCGACTCTGGGGGGCGCTATTCACTTTTTCCACAGCGCCGTTAATTAACGGCGCTGTGGATTAAGTACCCTTAGCGGCCGCCGTTAAAAGGCGTATCGGCGGTCGTTAAGGGGTTAAACTTTCATATATTATAGATTCATTATCCACCAACTGAAATTTGTCAGGTCTTTTATTGTTTTAATACTGATGATTTTGGCCTACAACTCCTGATAACCCAAAAAACCTGTCTCAATAAATTAGCATATTTCAACCGTCCAATCAAATAAAAGTGTTTTTTAATAACAAACAAAAAAACCATCAAATAATAATGTTCAGTTATGCACTCAATACTTGGTCGGGAATCCTTTGGCAGAAATGACTGCTTCAATGCGGCGTGGCATGGAGGCAATCAGCCTGTGACACTGCTGAGATGTTATGGCGGCCCAGGATGCTTCAATAGCGGCCTTAAGCTCATCCAGAGTGTTGGGTCTTGCGTCTCTCAACTTTCTCTTCACAATATCCCACAGATTCTCTATGGGGTTCAGGTCAGGAGAGTTGGCAGGCCAATTGAGCACAGTAATACCATGGTCAGTAAACCATTTACCAGTGGTTTTGGCACTGTGAGCAGGTGCCAGGAAGCATGAAGTGCTCCAAAATCTCCTGATAGCTAGCTGCATTGACCCTGCCCTTGATGAAACACAGTGGACCAACACCAGCAGCTGACATGGCACCCCACACCATCACTGACTGGGTACTTGACACTGGACTTCAGGCATTTTGGCATTTCCTTCTCCCCAGTCTTCCTCCAGACTCTGGCACCTTGATTTCCGAATGACATGCAAAATTTGCTTTCATCAGAAAAAAGTACTTGGGACCACTTAGCAACAGTCCAGTGCTGCTTCTCTGTAGCCCAGGTCAGGCGCTTCTGCCGCTGTTTATGGTTCAAAAGTGGCTTTACCTGGGGAATGCGGCACCTGTAGCCCATTTCCTGCACACGCCTGTGCACGGTGGCTCTGGATGTTTCCACACCAGACTCAGTCCACTGCTTCCTCAGGTTCCCCAAGGTCTGGAATCGGTCCTTCTCCACAATCTTCCTCAGGGTCCGGTCACCTCTTCTCGTTGTACAGCGTTTTCTGCCACATTGTTTCCTTCCAACAGACTTACCATTGAGGTGCCTTGATACAGCACTCTGGGAACAGCCTATTTGTTGAGAAATTTCTTTCTGGGTCTTACCCTCTTGCTTGAGGGTGTCAATTATGGCCTTCTTGACATCTGTCAGGTTGCTAGTCTTACCCATGATGGGGGATTTGAGTAATGAACCAGGCAGGGAGTTTTTAAAAGCCTCAGGTATCTTTTGCATGTGTTTAGAGTTAATTAGTTGATTCAGAAGATTAGGGTAATAGGTCTTTAGAGAACCTTTTCTTGATATGCTAATTTATTGAGACAGGTTTTTTGGGTTATCAGGAGTTGTATGCCAAAATCATCAGTATTAAAACAATAAAAGACCTGACAAATTTCAGTTGGTGGATAATGAATCTATAATATATGAAAGTTTAATTGTAATCATTACATTATGGTAAATAATGAAATTTAACACTATATGCTAATTTTTTGAGAAGGACCTGTACTTGTCCTGACTGAGATCATTGTAGGGAGATTGTTATTGTAGTACAGTCCCTTTTTTATATATATATCTGCCAGCCACTGTCTGCCACTGAAACTGTGTAGTGTAATACAGTGGGCCAGATTTTTTTCTGCTGTCTCCCACACATAAAAAGGGAGATTTAAACTGCCACAAAGTGCATCAGCGTCAGTCCTGTTTGTGGCATATCTGCCAGCCACTGTCTGCCACTGAAACTGTGTAGTGTAATACAGTGGGCCAGATTTTTTTCAGCTGTCTCCCACACATAAAAAGGGAGATTGATACTGCCACAAAGTGCATCTGCGTCAGTCCTGTTTGTGGCATATCTGCCAGCCACTTTCTGCCACTCAAACTGTGTAGTGTAATACAGTGGTCCAGGTTTTTTTCTGCTGTCTCCCACACATAAAAAGGGAGATTTTTACTGCCACAAAGTGCATCTGCGTCAGTCCTGTTTGTGACATATCTGCCAGCCAAATTCTGCCACTTAAACTGTGTAGTGTAATACAGTGGGCCTGATTTTCCCAGCAGTTTCCCACACATTAAAAAGGGAGATTTATATTGCCACTGAGTGCATCTGCGTCAGTCCTGTTTGTGGCATATCTGCCAGCCACTTTCCGCCACTGAAACTTTGTAGTGTAATACAGTGGGCAAGATTTTTTTCTGCTGTCTCCCACACATAAAAAGGGAGATTTAAACTGCCACAAAGTGCATCAGCGTCAGTCCTGTTTGTGGCATATCTGCCAGCCACTTTCTGCCACTGAAACTGTGTAGTGTAATACAGTGGTCCAGGTTTTTTCTGCTGTCTCCCACACATAAAAAGGGAGATTTTTACTGCCACGAAGTGCATCTGCGTCTGTCCTGTTTGTGGCATATCTGCCAGCCAATTTCTGCCACTCAAACTGTGTAGTGTAATACAGTGGGCCTGATTTTTTCTGCTGTCTCCCACACACGAAAAGGGAGATTTTTACTGCCACAAAGTGCACCTGCGTCAGTCCTGTTTGTGGCATATCTGTCAGCCATTTTCTGCCACTCAAACTGTGTAGTGTAATACAGTGGGCCTGATTTTTTTCTGCATTCTCCCACACATAATAAAGGGAAATTTCTATTGCCACTGAGTGAATCTGTGTCGGTCCTGTTTGTGGCATATCTGCCAGCCAATTTCTGACACTGAAACTGTGTAGTGTAATACAGTGGGCCTGATTTTCCCAGCAGCCTACCACACCTATAAAGGGAGATTTATATTGCCACTGAGTGCATCTGCGTCAGTCCTGTTTGTGGTATATCCGCCAGCCTATTTCTGACACTGAAACTGTGTAATGTAATACAGTGGGCCAGATTTTTTCTGCATTCTCCCACACATAAAAAAGGGAGATTTATATTGCCACTGAGTGCATCTGCGTCAGTCCTGTTTGTGGCATATCTGCCAGCCACTTTCTGCCACTCAAACTGTGTAGTGTAATACAGTGGGCCTGATTTTTTCTGCATTCTCCCACACATAAAAAAGGGAAATTTCTATTGCCACTGAGTGCATCTGCGTCAGTCCTGTTTGTGGCATATCTGTCAGCCAATTTCTGACACTGAAACTGTGTAGTGTAATACAGTGGGCCTGATATTTTCTGCACTCTCCCATACATAAAAAAGGGAGATTTATATTGCCACTGAGTGCATCTGCGTCAGTCCTGTTTGTGG
This sequence comes from Ranitomeya variabilis, assembly GCF_051348905.1. Lineage (NCBI taxonomy): Eukaryota > Metazoa > Chordata > Amphibia > Anura > Dendrobatidae > Ranitomeya > Ranitomeya variabilis. The sequence goes on along the minus strand of NC_135233.1, from coordinate 514,225,042 downwards.
CATATCTGCCAGCCACTTTCTGCCACTCAAACTGTGTAGTGTAATACAGTGGGCCTGATTTTCCCAGCAGTCTCCCACACCTATAAAGGGAGATTTATATTGCCACTGAGTGCATCTGCGTCAGTCCTGTTTGTGGCATATCTGTCAGCCACTTTCTGCCACTGAAACTGTGTAGTGTAATACAGTGGTCCAGGTTTTTTCTGCTGTCTCCCACACATAAAAAGGGAGCTTTTTACTGCCACAAAGTGCATCTGCGTCAGTCCTGTTTGTGGCATATCTGCCAGCCAATTTCTGCCACTCAAACTGTGTAGTGTAATACAGTGGGCCTGATTTTCCCAGCAGTTTCCCACACCTATAAAGGGAGATTTATATTGCCACTGAGTGCATCTGCGTCAGTCCTGATTGTGGCATATCTGTCAGACACTTTCTGACACTGAAACTGTGTAGTGTAATACAGTGGACCAGATTTTTTCTGCATTCTCCCACACATAAAAAAGGGAGATTTAAACTGCCACAAAGTGCATCAGCGTCAGTCCTGTTTGTGGCATATCTGCCAGCCACTTTCTGCCACTGAAACTGTGTAGTGTAATACAGTGGTCCAGGTTTTTTTCTGCTTTCTCCCACACATAAAAAGGGAGATTTTTACTGCCACAAAGTGCATCTGCGTCGGTCCTGTTTGTGGCATATCTGCCAGCCAATTTCTGACACTGAAACTGTGTAGTGTAATACAGTGGGCATGATTTTTTCTGCATTCTCCCACACATAAAAAGGGAGATTTATATTGCCACTGAGTGCATCTGCATCAGTCCTGTTTGTGGCATATCTGCCAGCCACTTTCTGACACTGAAACTGTGTAGTGTAATACAGTGGGCCTGATTTTCCCAGCAGTCTCCCACACCTATAAAGGGAGATTTATATTGCCACTGAGTGCATCTGCGTCAGTCCTGTGTGTCGCATATCTGTCAACCACTTTCTGACACTGAAACTGTGTAGTGTAATACAGTGGGCCTGATTTTTTCTGCATTCTCCTGTTGTGAATTAGACTTTTTGGCTCCCTCTTGTGGTCACTAGTGGTATGACTCTGGGATTGTCTTTTTTCTGTTTGGCACTCACCTGGGTCGTTAGTCCAGGGGTGTCGCTATATTAACTTCCTGGATCCTTAGTCCAGTGCCTGGCATCGTTGTAATCAGATCCTTCTGTTGCTCCTGTCTGCTGGTCCTGGCTCTTGCTAAATTAAGCTAAGTCTTGCTTCTTTGCTTTTTGATTTACTTGCTTTGCTACTATTTTTGTCCAGCTTGTACTAAATGTGATTTCTGACCTTGCTGGAAGCTCTAGGGGGCTGGTGTTCTCCCCCTGGCCGTTAGACGGTTCGGGGGTTCTTGAATATCCAGCGTGGATATTTTAATAGGGTTTTTGCTGACCATATAAGTCATCTTACTATATTCTGCTATTAACTAGTGGGCCTCTCTTTGCTAAATACCTAACTCATTCTTATGTTTGTCTTTTCCTCTTACCTCACCGTTATTATTTGTTGGGGGCTTGTATCCAACTTTTGGGGTCTTTTCTCTGGAGGCAAGAAAGGTCTTTCTTTTCCCTTCTAGGGTTAGTTAGTTCTCCGGCTGGCGCGAGACGTCTAGAACCAACGTAGGCACGTTCCCCGGCTACTTCTATTTGTGGTGCTAGGATTAGATATATGGTCAGCCCAGTTACCACTGCCCTATGAGCTGTTTTTTTGTGTTTGCAGACTTGGTATTTATTCCTGAGACCCTCTGCCATTGGGGTCATAACATTCTCCCACACATAAAAAGTGAGATTTCTATTGCCACTGAGTGCATCTGTCTCGGTCCTGTTTGTGGCATATCTGTCAGCCACTTTCTGACACTGAAACTGTGTAGTGTAATACAGTGGGCCTGATTTTTTCTGCATTCTCCCACAAATAAAAAGGGAGATTTATATTGCCACTGAGTGCATCTGCATCAGTCCTGTTTGTGGCATATCTGCCAGCCAATTTCTGCCACTCAAACTGTGTGGTGTAATACAGTGGGCCTGATTCTCCCAGCAGTCTACCACACCTATAAAGGGAGATTTATATTGCCACTGAGTGCATCTGCGGCAGTCCTGTTTGTGGCATATCTGTCAGACACTTTCTGACACTGAAACTGTGTAATGTAATACAGTGGGCCAGATATTTTCTGCATTCTCCCACAAATAAAAAAGGGAGATTTATATTGTCACTGAGTGCATCTGCGTCAGTCCTGTTTGTGGCATATCTGCCAGCCACTTTCTGCCACTCAAACTGTGTAGTGTAATGCAGTGGGCCTGATTTTCCCAGCAGTCTCCCACACCTATAAAGGGAGATTTATATTGCCACTGAGTGCATCTGCATCAGTCCTGTTTGTGGCATATCTGTCAGCCACTTTCTGATACTGAAACTGTGTAGTGTAATACAGTGGGCCTGATTTTTTTCTGCATTCTCCCACACATAAAAAGGGAGAATTATATTGCCACTGAGTGCATCTGCGTCAGTCCTGTTTGTGGCATATCTGCCAGCTACTTTCTGCCACTCAAACTGTATAGTGTAATACAGTGGGCCTGATTTTCCCAGCAGTCTCCCACACCTATAAAGGGAAATTACGTCACGGCTTGCTGTGATTGGTCGCGTCGCGGTCACATGGGCGACGCGACCAATCACAAGCCGTGATGTCACGGGAGGCAGGAAACACGCGCATTTTAAAATTACGTCACGGCTTGTGATTGGTTGCGTGCCGCCCATGTGACCGCGACGCGACCAATCACAGCAAGCCGTGACGTAATTTCAGGTCCTGAATGCCTAATTCTGCATTCAGGACCTGAAAATTACGTCACGGCTTGCTGTGATTGGTCGCGTCGCGGCCACATGGGCGGCATGCGACCAATCACAAGCCGTAACATCACGGAAGGCAGTAAACACGCGCATTTTAAGCAAAGAACGCTGCCGGTTCCCTCGGTAAGGTCCAGGCTGCGTCGGAGAGGTGAGTATAGCAATATTTTTTATTTTAATTCTTTCTTTTACACATTAATATGGATCCCAGGGCCTGAAGGAGAGTTTCCTCTCCTTCAGACCCTGGGAACCATCAGGGATACCGTCCGATACTTGAGTCCCATTGACTTGTATTGGTATCGGGTATCGGTATCGGATTAGATCCGATACTTTGCCGGTATCGGCCGATACTTTCCGATACCGATACTTTCGGTATCGCTCAACACTACTTACCGGTTGGTTGAAAGCGAAGCTTTCAAAGCCCTGATGGCCTATGCAGTACCACGCTATGACCTACCCAGTCGACAACTCTTTGCGAGAAAAGCCATCCCAGCACTCCACCAACATGTCAAAGAACGCATTGTCCATGCACTGAGGCAATCGGCAAGTAGAAAGGCGCACATAACAACTGATGCATGGACCAGTAGGCATGGCCAAGGACGTTACGTGTCCATCACGGCACACTGGGTTAATGTGGTGGATGCAGGGTCCACAGGGGACAGCCATAGTGGCACAGTTCTGCCTAGCCCATGGTCTAGGAAACAGTTGGCTGTAGGCGTTTGCACCTCCTCCTCCTCCTCCTCCAGAAGCGAAAGCTCATCCACAGAGCTCAGTCGCACGAAAACTCTATCCGCAGCTGCAGGTGTTGCACCCGTGGTGTCCCATTATGGAACAGCTTGTGGTAAGCATCAGCATGCTGTGCAGCAAATGAAGTGTTTCAGTGACAACAGACACACCGCGGAAGTACTGGCCAAGTAAGCAGCAAGAAACTCAGTCATGGCTGGGCAGTGTACATCTTGAGGCAGGCAAGGTAGTCAGTGATAACGGAAGGAATTTTATGGCTGCCATAGCCCTTTCCGAAATGAAACACATACCTTGCCTGGCTCACACCTTGAACCTTGTGGTGCAGTGCTTCCTCAAGAATTACCCTGATTTACCAGCCCTGTTCCTGAAGGTGCACAGACTTTGCTCGCACATCCGCCGGTCGTCCGTACACTCCAGCCGTATGCTTAACCATCAGCAATCACTGAATCTTCCCCAGCACCGCCTAATAATAGACGTTGCAACAAGGTGGAACTCTACACTGCACATGCTTCAGAGGCTGTGCGAGCAGAGGCGTGCTGTCATGTATTTGTGGGAGGATACACATACACGGGCAGGCAGTTGAATGGCAGACATGGAGTTGTCTGGTGTGCAGTGGTCGAAGCTCTAAGACCTCTGTCAAGTCCTTCAGTGTTTTGAGGAATGCACACCGCTGTTCAGTGCGGACGACGCCATCATAAGCATGAGCATCCCACTAATGCGTCTGCTGATGCAAAGTTTGACGCACATCAAGGAGCAGGCGTCTGCGGCCGAGGAGGAGGGAAGCCTTGATGACAGTCAGCCATTGTCTGGTCAGGGAAGTCTCCGGGACGAGTTGGCGGATGAAGAGGAGGAGGAGGATGATGTGGCTGAATATTTATGAGAGGAGGATGCTTCTCAGGGGACAATAGAAACTGGTGGCATTGCAAGGTCAGGTACAGGGTTTTTGCGGGCCACAGGTGAGGTAGATTTTCAAGAAAGTGCTCCTCAACCCAGCACAAGCAGTGAATTGACACCTGGAACTTTGGCCCACATGGCAGAGTATGCCTTGCGTATCCTAAAACGGGACCCCCGCATTATCAAAATGATGACCGATGACGATTACTGGTTGGCCTGCCTCCTGGATCTACGATACAAAGGCAAATTACAAAATATCATGCCACATGAGAACCTTGAGCAAATATTGGCTACCAAACAAGCAACTCTTGTAGACCGTTTGGTTCAGGCATTCCCAGCACACAGCGGCGCTGATGGTTCTCACACGAGCTGTAGGGGGCAACATGGCAGAGGTGCTAGAGGTAAACAAAGCCGAAGTGGCATTGGACAGAGGGGATTTCTCACCAGGTTGTGGAGTGATTTCGCATTGACCGCAGACACGGCAGGTACTGCTGCATCAATTCAAAGTGACAGGAGACAGCTTTTGTCCAGTATGGTTACCAATTTTTCCGCCATTATCGATGTTCTCCCTTTGCAGGTCATTCCCCTTTGAGTACTGGGCATCTAAACTAGACACCTGGCCCGAATTGGCAGAATATGCATTACAGGAGCTCGCTTGCCCAGCTGCTAGTGTGCTCTCAGAAAGAGTCTTCAGTGCTGCTGGTTCAATACTGACCGAAAAAAGGACACGTCTGGCTCCCCGAAATGTTGATGATCTAACCTTCATTAAAATGAACCAATCATGGATTTTGAATTATTTTGCCCCACCTTCCCCTGCTGACACGTAGCTTGCCAGAAAAATGTATTGTTTTTGGCCTCTTCTTACTGACTGCTCCAATTCCACCATTTACAGGTGCCGAATGACCACCATAGGCCATTTGTATACCTCCCTAAATGGGCTGACTCCCCCCACAGGGCCGTGGTCACAACGTGGCGTAAGCACCCGTGCGAGTGCCGTTTGCCTGGACAGGTGGGTGTGCCCACTCTTGGACCTCAGCACTGGCACAGGGTCCCTCATAGTACAATGAAGTGTATCTGACGGTGGTGGTGCACAACCAACGTCAGACACACCGTCGTAATATGAGGGGCCCTGGGCCAGTACCGCCGCCCACGAGAGAGTGTTCCCCCCCAGCTCTAACTGTGCTCTACTACTTGCAAAACTTTCCTCTCCCTGCCCCACCACTGTGTAGTCTGTGCTGTTAAATCCTTAAATGGCACTGCCATAACAAGTTTGTTGCAATGATAGATGATAGTAAAAATATACAGGGGCCCTGGCCTCCATTTAGACCCCTTAATACTTTGCGCCAACTACCCCTGTCTGCAAATCTGCAGAGGAGCCCACCACTGTACCTCACTATGCCACCAGTTTATTTATGACCAATTCCTTGGCTGACATTTAGCCCACTTTAGTATTTTGGCCTACTAACTGTGTCAGCCACTTCTAACAGTTGACCTCCGCTGAACAAAGCTATGCCACCTCTGTACTCCTGTTACCAATTGTGAACTGCATGTAGCCAACGTACTTATTTGTGCCTAGTAACTGTGTCAGCCTCTCATAACAGTTGTCCTCCCACGCTGAAACAAGCTAGGCCACCAGGTTAGTCCTGCTAGCAGTTTAGAACTGCATGAAGCCACCGTTTTTTATTTTAGGCCTCTCTCTGTCTGTCTGTCTGTCGGTGCCACACATTACAACTGTCCCCCCCTGAAACAAGCTAGGCCGCCAGGTTACTCCTGCTAGCAGTTTTTGAACTGCATTTAGACACCTTTTTTTAGGTTAGGCCTCTGTATGTCTGTCTGTCTGTCGGCGCCACACATTACAACTGTCCCCCCCTGAAACAAGCTAGGCCGCCAGGTTAGTCCTGCTAGCAGTTTTGAACTGCATTTAGCCACCTTTTTAAATTGTAGGCCTACCTTGTCTGTCTGAGCCACTTATTACAGTTGTCCTCCGCTGAACAAAGCTATGTCACCTGTGTACTCCACTAACCAATTTTGAACTGCATTTTGCCTACTTTCTTATTTATGCCTACTAACTGTGTCTGCCTCCCATTACAGTTGTTCTCCACTCAAAAAAGCTGAGCCTCAGTTTTCATCCGATGTCAGATATTTAACTGCATTTGGCCTACTTGTTTGGTTGGGCCCTAGTAACGGTGTCTGCTGCTCCTTGGTGTTCTCCTCCACTGAACAAAGCTGAGCTTCAATCTTCAGGCTGTCGGCCTATAGGAAATTTTAAACTGCATTTGGGCTACTACTTTGGTTGGGCCCTAGTAACGGTGTCTGCCGCTCCTTGGTGTTCTCCTGTGCTTTTCTCCTGCGCTTCAATCTTCAGGCTTTCGGCCTGTATTTAGAATTTTAAAGTGCATTTGGGCTACTAGTTTGGTTGGGCCCTACTAATGGTGTCTGCCGCTCCTTGGTGTTCTCCTCCACTGAACAAAGCTGAGCTTCAATCTTCAGGCTGTCGGTCTGTATTTAGAATTTTAAACTGCATTTGGGCTACTAGTTTGGTTGGGCCCTACTAACGGTGTCTGCCGCTCCTTGGTGTTCTCCTGTGCTTTTCTGCTGAGCTTCAATCTTCAAGCTTTCGGCCTGTATTTAGAATTTTAAACTGCATTTGGGCTACTAGTTTGGTTGGGCCCTACTAACGGTGTCTGCCGCTCCTTGGTGTTCTCCTGTGCTTTTCTCCTGAGCTTCAATCTTCAGGCTTTCGGCCTGTATTTAGAATTTTAAACTGCATTTGGGCTACTAGTTTGGTTGGGCCCTAGTAACGGTGTCTGCCGCTCCTTGGTGTTCTCCTGTGCTTTTCTCCTGAGCTTCAATCTTCAGGCTTTCGGCCTGTCTTTAGAATTTTAAACTGCATTTGGGCTACTAGTTTGGTTGGGCCCTACTAATGGTGTCTGCCGCTCCTTGGTGTTCTCCTCCACCGATTAAAGGGCCACTGTCACCCCCTCCAGCCGTTATAAACTAAAAGAGCCACCTTGTGCAGCAGTAATGCTGCAGTCTAACAAGGTGGCTCTTTTAGTTTTTGATTCATTTATTACCTCAATAAAGCGTTTTAAAAATTGGCCACAAATACCAGATATTGTATCTGGAGGCGGTCCGAATCGTCCTCTATGAATCTCCCAACTGCCATCACTCTTCTCTTCAGGGGCGATGGTCGCCGCCCCCTTCGCGCTGTTGCTTCTTAAATCCGGCGCCTGCGCTGTGCGTGCCTGCCTGGGGCAGGCGCAGTCTTCATTGTCAGTCACAGCTCAGACGCAGGGTGCCTGACTGCGCCTGTGCGGGCAGTGCGGCCACCCTGTTCCTGAATCCCCGCCCCACACTGTCTTATTCATTATGCACAGTGCGGGGCTGGGGTTCCTGAGCATGCGCACTGCGCTTGTCAGGCGCTCCACCGGTCCCCCGCCTTCCAGCATTGCCGGAATATACAGGTTTCATTGCCGACGTTTTGAACAGCCACAAAGAACAACGCTGGAAGGCGGGGGACCGGGGGAGCGTCTGACAAGCGCAGTGCGCATGCCCAGGAACCCCAGCCCCGCACTGTGCATAATGAATAACACAGTGCGGGGCGGGGATTCAGGAACAGGGTGGCCGCACTGCCCGCACAGGCGCAGTCAGGGCCCTACTAACGGTGTCTGCCGCTCCTTGGTGTTCTCCTGTGCTTTTCTGCTGAGCTTCAATCTTCAGGCTTTCGGCCTGTATTTAGAATTTTAAACTGCATTTGGGCTACTAGTTTGGTTGGGCCCTACTAACGGTGTCTGCCGCTCCTTGGTGTTCTCCTGTGCTTTTCTCCTGAGCTTCAATCTTCAGGCTTTTGGCCTGTACTTAGAATTTTAAACTGCATTTGGGCTACTAGTTTGGGTGGGCCTACTAAATGTCTGCCACTCATTGCAGTTGTCCTCCACTGAACAAAGCAATGCCGCCTGGTTAGTCCTGTTACCAATTTTGAACTGCATTTAACCCTCTTTATTATTTGGGCCTATATCTGTGTTTCCTCCTCATCCTGCCCATTGCCCAGCTACTGCTACATGAGTCTGCTGGTACATTGACCCAGACCACTACATTCCCCTTGCATTCTACACAGCCAGAATCTGACCCTGCTGAAAGTCAGGTTCCCTGTTATGACCCCAATGGCGAGGGTCTCAGAGGAACGTGGAAGTCTGCAGAATACAAAAATCCAGCTCATAGGGCAGTGGTAACTGGGTTGACCATATATCTACTCCTAACGCCAACACTAGAAGTAGCCGGGGATCATTCCTACGTTGATTCTAGATGACACGCGCCAGCCGGAGAATCTAGCTACCCCTAGTAGAGGAAAACAAAGACCTTTCTTGCCTCCAGAGAAGGGGACCCCAAAGCTGGATAGAAGCCCCCCACAAATAATGACGGTGAGGTAAGAGGAAATGACAAACACAGAAATGAACCAGATTTAGCACAGAGAGGCCCGCTTACTGATAGCAGAATAAAGAAAGGTAACTTATATGGTCAACAAAAACCCTATCAAAATCCACACTGGAAATTCAAGAACCCCCGAACCGTCTAACGGTCCGGGGGGCGAACACCAGCCCCCTAGAGCTTCCAGCAAAGGTCAGGATATAGATAAGGAACAAGCTGGACAAAAATACAAAACCAAAACAAATAGCAAAAAGCAAAAGGCAGACTTAGCTGATATAACTGGAACCAGGATCAGTAGACAAGAGCACAGCAGACTAGCTCTGATAACTACGTTGCCAGGCATTGAACTGAAGGTCCAGGGAGCTTATATAGCAACACCCCTAACTAACGACCCAGGTGCGGATAAAAGGAATGACAGAAAAACCAGAGTCAAAAAACTAGTAACCACTAGAGGGAGCAAAAAGCAAATTCACAACAGTACCCCCCCCTTAGTGAGGGGTCACCGAACCCTCACCACGACCACCAGGGCGATCAGGATGAGCGGCATGAAAGGCACGAACTAAATCGGCCGCATGAACATCAGAGGCGACCACCCAGGAATTATCCTCCTGACCATAGCCCTTCCACTTGACCAGGTACTGAAGCCTCCGCGAGAATCCAAGATCTTCTCCACCACGTACTCCAACTCGCCCTCAACCAACACCGGAGCAGGAGGCTCAGCAGAAGGAACTACAGGCACAATGTACCGCCGCAACAAGGACCTATGAAATACATTGTGAATAGCAAACGACACAGGAAGATCCAGACGAAAAGATACAGGATTAAGGATTTCCAATATCTTGTAAGGCCCAATAAAACGAGGTTTAAATTTGGGAGAGGAGACCTTCATAGGAACAAAGCGGGAAGAAAGCCATACCAAATCCCCAACGCGTAGTCGGGGACCCACACCGCGGCGGCGGTTGGCAAAGCGCTGAGCCTTCTCCTGTGACAACTTCAAGTTGTCCACCACATGATTCCAGATCTGCTGCAACCTATCCACCACGGAATCTACCCCAGGACAGTCAGAAGGCTCCACATGACCCGAAGAAAAGCGAGGATGGAAACCAGAGTTGCAGAAAAAAGGCGAAACCAAGGTGGCGGAACTAGCCCGATTATTAAGGGCAAACTCAGCTAACGGCAAGAATGTCACCCAGTCGTCCTGATCAGCAGAGACAAAACACCTCAAATAAGCCTCCAAAGTCTGATTGGTTCGCTCCGTCTGTCCATTAGTCTGAGGATGGAAAGCAGACGACAACGACAAATCAATGCCCATCCTACTACAAAAGGATCGCCAGAACCTGGAAACGAACTGGGATCCTCTGTCTGACACAATATTCTCAGGGATGCCGTGCAAACGAACCACGTTCTGGAAAAACACAGGAACCAGATCGGAAGAGGAAGGCAGCTTAGGCAAAGGAACCAAATGGACCATCTTGGAGAAGCGATCACATATCACCCAGATAACGGACATGCCCTGAGATAGCGGAAGATCAGAAATGAAATCCATGGAGATATGTGTCCAAGGTCTCTTCGGGACAGGCAAGGGCAAGAGCAAACCGCTGGCACGAGAACAGCACGGCTTAGCTCGAGCACAAGTCCCACAGGACTGCACAAATGACCGCACATCCCTTGACAAGGAAGGCCACCAAAAGGACCTGGCCACCAGATCTCTGGTGCCAAAAATTCCCGGGTAACCTGCCAACACCGAGGAATGAACCTCGGAAATGACTCTGCTGGTCCACTTATCCGGGACAAACAGTCTGTCAGGTGGACAAGACTCAGGCCTATCAGCCTGAAATCTCTGCAACACACGTCGCAGATCCGGAGAAATAGCTGACAAGATAACTCCATCTTTAAGAATACCAACAGGATCAGCGACTCCAGGAGCATCAGGCACAAAGCTCCTAGAAAGAGCATCGGCCTTCACATTCTTTGAACCTGGTAAACACGAGACAACAAAATCAAAGCGGGAGAAAAACAATGACCAGCGGGCCTGTCTCGGATTAAGGCGTTTAGCAGACTCGAGATACATCAGATTTTTGTGATCAGTCAAGACCACCACACGATGCTTAGCACCCTCGAGCCAATGACGCCACTCCTCAAATGCCCATTTCATGGCCAACAACTCCCGATTGCCCACATCATAATTTCGCTCGGCAGGCGAAAACTTCCTAGAGAAAAAGGCACAAGGTTTCATAACAGAGCAACCAGGGCCTCTCTGCGACAAAACGGCCCCTGCCCCAATCTCCGAAGCATCCACCTCAACCTGAAAGGGAAGTGAGACGTCAGGCTGGCACAAAACAGGCGCCGAAGTAAACCGGCGTTTCAACTGCTGGAAAGCCTCCACAGCAGCAGGAGCCCAGTTAGCTACATCGGAGCCCTTCTTGGTCATATCCGTCAAAGGTTTCACAATGCTAGAAAAATTAGCGATAAAACGACGGTAGAAGTTAGCGAAGCCCAAGAACTTCTGAAGACTCTTAACTGACGAGGGCTGAGTCCAATCAAGAATAGCTCGGACCTTGACTAGGTCCATCTCCACAGCAGAAGGGGAAAAAATGAACCCCAAAAAGGGAACCTTCTGTACACCAAAGAGACACTTTGAGCCCTTGACAAACAAAGAATTTTCACGCAAAATTTTAAAGACCAACCTGACCTGCTCCACATGCGAATCCCAATTATCAGAAAAAACCAAAATATCATCCAGATAAACAATCAAAAATTTATCCAGATACTTCCGGAAAATGTCATGCATAAAGGACTGAAAAACTGAAGGCGCATTGGAGAGCCCAAAAGGCATCACCAAGTACTCAAAATGACCTTCGGGCGTATTGAATGCGGTTTTCCATTCATCACCTTGCTTAATGCGCACAAGGTTGTACGCACCACGAAGGTCTATCTTGGTGAACCACTTGGCACCCTTAATCCGGGCAAACAAGTCAGACAACAGCGGTAAAGGATACTGAAATTTGACAGTGATCTTATTTAAAAGCCGATAATCAATACAAGGTCTCAAAGATCCGTCCTTTTTTGCCACAAAAAAGAATCCCGCACCAAGAGGGGAAGAAGACGGACGAATATGTCCTTTCTCCAGAGACTCCTTGATATATGAACGCATAGCGGTATGTTCAGGTACCGACAGATTAAACAGTCTTCCCTTAGGAAATTTACTGCCTGGGATCAAATCTATAGCACAGTCACAGTCCCTATGAGGAGGCAGTGCACTGGACTCAGACTCACTGAAGACATCCTGATAATCAGACAAATACTCCGGAACTTCCGAAGGCGTAGAAGAAGCAATAGACACAGGCAGGGAATCCCCATGAATACCACGACAGCCCCAACTTGAGACTGACATAGCCTTCCAGTCCAGGACTGGATTATGGGTCTGTAACCATGGCAGCCCTAAAACAACCAAATCATGCATTTTATGTAAAACCAGAAAACGTATCACCTCGCGGTGTTCAGGAGTCATGCACATGGTAACCTGTGTCCAATACTGCGGTTTATTTGCTGCCAATGGTGTAGCATCAATACCCCTAAGAGGAATAGGATTTTCTAATGGTTCAAGAGTAAAACCACAGCGCTTAGCAAATGAGAGATCCATGAGACTCAGGGCAGCACCTGAATCTACAAACGCCATGACAGGATAAGATGACAGTGAGCAAATCAAAGTTACAGACAGAATAAATTTAGGTTGCAAATTACCAACGGTGACAGGACTAACAACCTTAGCTATACGTTTAGAGCATGCTGAGATAACATGTGTAGAATCACCACAGTAGTAGCACAAGCCATTCCGGCGTCTATGAATTTTCCGCTCATTTCTAGTCAGGATTCTATCACATTGCATTAAATCAGGTGTCTGTTCAGACAACACCATGAGGGAATTTGCGGTTTTTCTATCACATTGCACCGAATTAGGTGTCTGTTCAGACAACACCATGAGGGGATTTGCGGTTTTGCGCTCCCGCAACCGCCGGTCAATTTGAATAGCCAGTGCCATAGTATCATTCAGACCTGTGGGAATGGGAAAACCCACCATAACATTCTTAATGGCTTCAGAAAGGCCATTTCTAAAATTAGCGGCCAGTGCACACTCGTTCCAATGTGTCAGCACGGACCATTTCCAAAATTTTTGGCAATACACTTCAGCCTCGTCCTGCCCCTGAGACATAGCCAGCAAGGCCTTTTCTGCCTGAATCTCAAGATTGGGTTCCTCATAAAGTAAACCGAGCGCCAGAAAAAACGCATCAAGATCAGCCAATGCCGGATCTCCTGGCGCCAGCGAAAAAGCCCAATCCTGAGGGTCGCCCCGTAAGAACGAAATAACAATTTTTACTTGCTGAGCAGAATCTCCAGATGAACAGGGTCTCAGGGACAAAAACAATTTACAATTGTTCACGAAATTCCTAAACTTAAACCTGTCTCCGGAAAACAGTTCAGGAATCGGTATTTTAGGTTCTGACCTAGGATTTCTGATAACATAGTCTTGTATGCCCTGCACACGAGTAGCCAGCTGGTCCACACTTGTAATCAAGGTCTGGACATTCATGTCTGCAGCAAGCATAGCCACTCTGAGGTAAAGGGGAAGAAGAAAAAAAAAACTCAGAATCTTCTTTCTTATAATCCCTCTTCTGCAATGCATTAAACATTTAATACTGGCCTGGCAAACTGTTATGACCCCAATGGCGAGGGTCTCAGAGGAACGTGGAAGTCTGCAGAATACAAAAATCCAGCTCATAGGGCAGTGGTAACTGGGTTGACCATATATCTAATCCTAACGCCAACACTAGAAGTAGCCGGGGATCATTCCTACGTTGATTCTAGATGACACGCGCCAGCCGGAGAATCTAGCTACCCCTAGTAGAGGAAAACAAAGACCTTTCTTGCCTCCAGAGAAGGGGACCCCAAAGCTGGATAGAAGCCCCCCACAAATAATGACGGTGAGGTAAGAGGAAATGACAAACACAGAAATGAACCAGATTTAGCACAGAGAGGCCCGCTTACTGATAGCAGAATAAAGAAAGGTAACTTATATGGTCAACAAAAACCCTATCAAAATCCACACTGGAAATTCAAGAACCCCCGAACCGTCTAACGGTCCGGGGGGCGAACACCAGCCCCCTAGAGCTTCCAGCAAAGGTCAGGATATAGATAAGGAACAAGCTGGACAAAAATACAAAACCAAAACAAATAGCAAAAAGCAAAAGGCAGACTTAGCTGATATAACTGGAACCAGGATCAGTAGACAAGAGCACAGCAGACTAGCTCTGATAACTACGTTGCCAGGCATTGAACTGAAGGTCCAGGGAGCTTATATAGCAACACCCCTAACTAACGACCCAGGTGCGGATAAAAGGAATGACAGAAAAACCAGAGTCAAAAAACTAGTAACCACTAGAGGGAGCAAAAAGCAAATTCACAACAGTTCCCCTTCCCGCATACTATACCACCTTACACGGGGACAAAGAGGAAGGCGCAGATGAAAGTGCAGGTTCCTTCATCAGGTGGGGAGGGCATACTCGATGGCGACGTCACTGTCACAGGGCCCCTCATAGTACACAAAAGTGTCTCTGCCGGTGGGAGGCGCCCCCGCCGTCAAACACAACGCCGTACTTTGAGGGGCCCTGTGCCAGTGTCAATGTGAACGAGTGGGCCCCCCCTGCTTGCTCAGGATCACAGAACTTGCAAAGTTGAAATACTGACCTCTCCCAGCTCCACCACCGTGATGTAGTCCGCGTTTCCTGGGCCCACGAAAAACTTGAGCCAGCCCTACCCCCCCACAACTTTAGCCAAATGACCCCCAGTTTTCAATGCCTAACTATTATTGTAAGGTAAATTAAGATTCACAAGCTTAAGTGACATGAATTGATGTTTTGACATTAAAATGGGCACTGTAGGTGTTTTCCTGTCCTCCACATACTGCCGACTTTGGTCCCCCATTGACTTACATTGGGTTTCGTGTTTCGGTCGATCCCCGACTTTGCGCGATAATCGGCCGATTTCACTCGACTCGACTTTTGACAAAGTCGGGTTTCGCAAAACCCGACTCGATCCTAAAAAAGTAAAAGTCGCTCAACCCTACTGTACCCTATTAAAGTGTTTCCCGTCCATTCACTGCCAGAGGCATTTGAAATCTCCTCCATATTAAAGATGAATATACTGAATATATATATATATATATATATATATATATATATATATATATATACATAAAAATCACAGCAGCACATGTACATGAATCGGCCATGTGAAAACACAGACAAATGTACATTTCTCAAAAATATTTTTTCATAAAAATGTTCTCAAAAATTTTTTTTTCATAAAACTTACAGTTAAATGGAGATTCTTAGCGCATAAATTGGCCAATTCATGTATGCCCATCAACCACGGCAAGGTGATCTCCCCCTGATGGGTCCTACTCTACTGTACATGCCACTCTTGGGCCACCAGCCTACAACTCTGGACAAAACAGGTCACTCTGGGCTAAGCCTACAATTTATGGGCAGGTAGAGTTGATTACCGCCACCTGCAAGGTCAATGGGAGGAGTGCAAGATAAGTCTGGATGCTGCCACATCCATACAAAAAGAGGAAAAAAAAAACAATGAGCACTCCAAATGTGAACATGTGCACGCTGCAAACTGCAACACATGGATAAAAAAATCACAGCAGCACATGTACATGAATCGGCCATGTGAAAACACAGACAAATATACATTTCTCAAAAATATTTTTTCATAAAAATTTTCTCAAAAATTTTTTTTCATAATACTTACAGTTAAATGGAGATTCTTAGCCCATAAATTGGCCAATTCATGTATTGCAGTTTGCAGCGTGCACATGTTCACATTTGGAGTACTGATTGTTTTTTTTTCCTCTGTTTGTATGGATGTGGCAGCATCCAGACTTATCTTGCACTCCTCCCATTGACCTTGCAGGTGGCGGTAATCAACTCTACCTGCCCATAAATTGTAGGCTTAGCCCAGAGTGACATGTTTTGTCCAGAGTTGTAGGCTGGTGGCCCAAGAGTGGCATGTACAGTAGAGTAGGACCCATCAGGGGGAGATCACCTTGCCGTGGTTGATGGGCACACATGAATTGGCCAATTTATGCGCTAAGAATCTCCATTTAACTGTAAGTTTTATGAAAAAAAAATTTTTGAGAAAATTTTTATGAAAAAATATTTTTGAGAAATGTATATTTGTCTGTGTTTTCACATGGCCGATTCATGTACATGTGCTGCTGTGATTTTTTTATCTATGTGTTGCAGTTTGCAGCGTGCACATGTTCACATTTGGAGTGCTGATTGGTTTTTTTTCCTCTGTTTGTATGGATGTGGCAGCATCCAGACTTATCTTGCACTCCTCCCATTGACCTTGCAGGTGGCGGTAATCAACTCTACCTGCCCATAAATTGTAGGCTTAGCCCAGAGTGACATGTTTTGTCCAGAGTTGTAGGCTGGTGGCCCAAGAGTGGCATGTACAGTAGAGTAGGACCCATCAGGGGGAGATCACCTTGGTTGATGGGCATACATGAATTGGCCAATTTATGTGCTAAGAATCTCCATTTAACCCCTTCATGACCCAGCCTATTTTGGCCTTAATGACCTTGCCATTTTTTGCAATTCTGACCAGTGTCCCTTTATGAGGTAATAACTCAGGAACGCTTCAATGGATCCTAGCGGTTCTGAAATTGTTTTTTTCGTGACATATTGGGCTTCATGATAGTGGTAAATTTAGGTCGATAATTTCTGCGTTTATTTGTGAAAAAAATGGAAATTTGCCGAAAATTTTGAAAATTTTGCAATTTTCACATTTTGAATTTTTATTCTGTTAAACCAGAGAGTTATGTGACATAAAATAGTTAATAAATAACATTTCCCAGATGTCTACTTTACATCAGCACAATTTTGGAAACAACATTTTTTTTTGCTAGGAAGTTATAAGGGTTAAAATTTTACCAGTGATTTCTCATTTTTACAACAAAATTTACAAAACCATTTTTTTTAGGGACCACCTCACATTTGAAGTCAATTTGAGGGTTCTATATGGCTGAAAATACCCAAAAGTGACACCATTCTAAAAACTGCACCCCTCAAGGTGCTCAAAACCACATTCAAGAAGTTTATTTACCCTTCAGGTGTTTCACAGCAGCAGAAGCAACATGGAAGGAAAAAATGAACATTTAACTCTTTAGTCACAAAAATGATCTTTTAGCAACAATTTTTTTATTTTCCCAAGGGTAAAAGGAGAAACTGGACAACGAAAGTTGTTGTCCAATTTGTTCTGAGTACGCTGATACCTCATATGTGGGGGTAAACCACTGTTTGGGCGCACGGCAGAATTCGGAAGGGAAGGCGCGCCATTTGACTTTTTGAATGGAAAAGTAGCTCCAATCGTTAGCAGACACCATGTCGCGTTTGGAGAGCCCCCGTGTGCCTAAACATTGTAGCTCCCCCACAAGTGACCCCATTTTGGAAACTAGACCCCCCAAGGAACTTATCTAGATGCATAGTGAGCACTTTAAACCAATAAGTGCTTCACAGAAGTTTATAACGCAGAGCCGTGAAAATAAAAAATAATTTTTCTTTCCTCAAAAATGATTTTTAGCCCAGAATTTTTTATTTTCCCAAGGGTAACAGGAGTTTTGGACCCCAAATGTTGTTGTCCAGTTTGTCCTGAGTACGATGATACCCCATATGTGGGGGTAAACCACTGTTTGGGTGCACGGCAGGGCTTGGAAGGGAAGGCACGCCATTTGGCTTTTTGAATGGAAAATTAGCTCCAATCATTACACCATGTCGCGTTTGGAGAGCCCCTGTGTGCCTAAACATTGGAGCTTCCCCATAAATGACCCCATTTTGGAAACTAGACCTCCCAAGGAACTAATCTAGATGTGTGGTGAGCACTTTGAACCACAAAGTGCTTCACAGAAGTTTATAACGCAGAGCCATGAAAATAAAAAATAATTTTTCTTTTATCAAAAAAAATTTTTTAGCCCTGAATTTTTTATTTTCCCAAGGGTAACAGGGGAAATTTGACCCCAATAGTTGTTGTCCAGTTTCTCCTGAGTACGCTGATACCCCATATGTGGGGGTAAACCACTGTTTAGGCACACGTCGGGGTTCGGAAGGGAAGTAGTGACGTTTTGAAATGCAGACTTTGATGGAATGCTCTGAGGGCGTCACGTTGCGTTTGCAGAGCCCCTTATGTGCCTAAACAGTAGAAACCCCCCAGAAGTGACCCCATTTTGGAAACTAGACCCCCAAATGAACTTATCTAGATGTGTGGTGAGCACTTTGAACCCCTAAGTGCTTCACAGAAGTTTATAACGCAGAGCCGTGAAAATAATAAATACGTTTTCTTTCCTCAAAAAAAAAAATTTTAGCCCTGATTTTTTTATTTTCCCAAGGGTAACAGGAGAAATTTGACCCCAAGAGTTGTTGTCCAGTTTCTCCTGAGTATGCTGATACCCCATATGTGGGGGTAAACCACTGTTTGGGCACATGCCGGGGCTTGGAAGTGAAGTAGTGATGTTTTGAAATGCAGACTTTGATGGAATGCTCTGCGGGCGTCACGTTGCGTTTGCAGAGCCCCTGATGTGCCTAAACAGTAGAAACCCCCCAGAAGTGACCCCATTTTGGAAACTAGACCCCCAAATGAACTTATCTAGATGTGTGGTGAGAACTTTGAACCCCTAAGTGCTTCACAGAAGTTTATAACGCAGAGCCGTGAAAATAATAAATACGTTTTCTTTCCTCAAAAATAATTTTTTAGCCCGCAATTTTTTATTTTCCCAAGGGTTACAGGAGAAATTGGACCCCAAAAGTTGTTGATCAGTTTCTCCTGAGTACGCTGGTACCCCATATGTGGGGGTAAAGCACTGTTTGGGCACACGTCGGGGCTCGGAAGGGAGAGAGCACCATTTTACTTTTTCATCGCAAGATTGGCTGGAATCAATGGTGGCGCCGTGGCGCGTTTGGAGACCCCCTGATGTGCCTAAAAAGTGGAAACCCCTCAATTCTAACTCCAACACTAACCCCAACACACCCCTAACTCTAATCCCAACCCTAACCACAACCCTAACCCCAACACACCCCTAACCCTAGTCTTACCCCTAATTCCAACCCTAAGGCTCTGTGCTCACGTTGCGGATTTGTGTGGATTTTTCCGCAGTTTTTGAAAAATCTGCAGGTAAAACGCACTGCGCTTTACCTGCCGATTTACCGCGGATTTCCAGTGTTTTTTGTGTGGATTTCACTTGCGGATTCCTATTATGGAGCAGGTGTAAAACGCTGCGGAATTGCACAAAGAATTGACATGCTGCGGAAAATACAACGCAGCGTTTCCGCGCTGTATTTTACGCACCATGGGCACAGCGGATTTGGTTTTCCATAGGTTTACGTGGTACTGTAAACGTGATGGAAAACTGATACGAATCCGCAGCGACCAATCCGCTGCGGATCCGCAGCCAAATCCGCACCGTGTGCACATAGCCTAATTCTAACCCTAATTCCAACCCTAACCCTAATTCTAACCCTAATTCTATCCCTAGCCCTACGTGCAACCCTAGCCCTAAGTGCAACCCTAGCCCTAAGTGCAACCCTAGCCCTAAGTGCAACCCTAAGTGCAACCCTAGCCCTAAGTGCAACCCTAAGTGCAACCCTAGCCCTAAGTGCAACCCTAAGTGCAACCCTAAGTGCAACCCTAGCCCTAAGTGCAACCCTAAGTGCAACCCTAAGTGCAACCCTAGCCCTAAGTGCAACCCTAAGTGCAACCCTAGCCCTAAGTGCAACCCTAAGTGCAACCCTAAGTGCAACCCTAGCCCTAAGTGCAACCCTAGGTGCAACCCTAAGTGCAACCCTAGCCCTAAGTGCAACCCTAAGTGCAACCCTAAGTGCAACCCTAGCCCTAAGTGCAACCCTAAGTGCAACCCTAAGTGCAACCCTAGCCCTAAGTGCAACCCTAAGTGCAACCCTAAGTGCAACCCTAGCCCTAAGTGCAACCCTAAGTGCAACCCTAAGTGCAACCCTAAGTGCAACCCTAGCCCTAAGTGCAACCCTAAGTGCAACCCTAGCCCTAAGTGCAACCCTAAGTGCAACCCTAAGTGCAACCCTAAGTGCAACCCTAGCCCTAAGTGCAACCCTAAGTGCAACCCTAGCCCTAAGTGCAACCCTAAGTGCAACCCTAGCCCTAAGTGCAACCCTAAGTGCAACCCTAAGTGCAACCCTACCCCTAACCCTACCCCTAACCCTACCCCTAACCCTACCCCTAACCCTAACCCTAATGGAAAAACAAAAATAATTATATTTTCTGTATTTTATTATTGTCCCTACCTATGGGGGTGATAAAGGGGGTGATTTATTTACTATTTTTTTTATTTTGATCGCTGTGATAGAACTTATCACAGCGACCAAAATGTGCAGGAACGAATCTGCCGGCTGGCAGGTTCGGCGGGCGCACTGCGCATGCGCCCGCCATTTTCCAAGATGGCGGCGCCCATGAAGCAGACCGCCGGACACCGGGAGGGACATCGGAGCTAGGTAAGTATGGGGGGGTGGGACCGGAACACGGGGGGGGGATCGGAAGACCTGGGCAGCGGACAGGAGGACCGGGGGAGCCGACAGGAGAGAGGAGGGGAGCGGAACAGAGATCGGGGCAAAAAGGACGACTGGGGAGGCGATCGGTGGGGTGGGGTGGGGGCAGATCGGGGTCTCCAGCCATGGCAGATGCTATTGCAGCATCGGCCATGGCTGGATTGTAATATTTCACCATTTGAAACCAGGTGAAATATTACAAATCGCTCTGATTGGCAGTTTCATTTTCAACAGCCAATCAGAGCGATCGTAGCCACGGGGGGGTGAAGCCACCCCCCCTGGGCTGAAGTACCACTCCCCCTGTCTCTGCAGATCGGGTAAAATGGGAGTTAACCCCTTCACCCGATCTGCAGGGACGCGATCATTCTGTGACACAGCATATGCGTCACAGGTCGGATTGGCACCGACTTTCATGACGCATACGCTGTGTCACAGGTCGGGAAGGGGTTAACTGTAAGTTTTATGAAAAAAAAAATTTTGAGAAAATTTTTATGAAAAAATATTTTTGAGAAATGTATATTTGTCTGTGTTTTCACATGGCCGATTCATGTGCATGTGCTGCTGTGATTTTTTTATCTATGTGTTGCAGTTTGCAGCGTGCACATGTTCACATTTGGAGTGCTGATTGTTTTTTTTTCCTCTGTTTGTATGGATGTGGCAGCATCCAGACTTATCTTGCACTCCTCCCATTGACCTTGCAGGTGGCGGTAATCAACTCTACCTGCCCATAAATTGTAGGCTTAGCCCAGAGTGACATGTTTTGTCCAGAGTTGTAGGCTGGTGGCCCAAGAGTGGCATGTACAGTAGAGTAGGACCCATCAGGGGGAGATCACCTTGCCGTGGTTGATGGGCATACATGAATTGGCCAATTTATGCGCTAAGAATCTCCATTTAACTGTAAGTTTAATGAAAAAAAATTATTTGAGAATTTTTATGAAAAAATATTTTTGAGAAATGTATATTTGTCTGTGTTTTCACATGGCCGATTCATGTACATGTGCTGCTGTGATTTTGTTATCTATGTGTTGCAGTTTGCAGCGTGCACGTGTTCACATTTGGAGTGCTGATTGTTTTTTTTTCCTCTGTTTGTATGGATGTGGCAGCATCCAGACTTATCTTGCACTCCTCCCATTGACCTTGCAGGTGGCGGTAATCAACTCTACCTGCCCATAAATTGTAGGCTTAGCCCAGAGTGACATGTTTTGTCCAGAGTTGTAGGCTGGTGGCCCAAGAGTGGCATGTACAGTAGAGTAGGACCCATCAGTGGGAGATCACCTTGCCGTGGTTGATGGGCATACATGAATTGGCCAATTTATGCGCTAAGAATCTCCATTTAACTGTAAGTTTTATGAAAAAAAAATTTTTGAGAAAATTTTTATGAAAAAATATTTTTGAGAAATGTATATTTGTCTGTGTTTTCACATGGCCGATTCATGTACATGTGCTGCTGTGATTTTTTTATCTATGTGTTGCAGTTTGCAGCATGCACATGTTCACATTTGGAGTGCTGATTGGTTTTTTTTTTCCTCTGTTTGTATGGATGTGGCAGCATCCAGACTTATCTTGCACTCCTCCCATTGACCTTGCAGGTGGCGGTAATCAACTCTACCTGCCCATAAATTGTAGGCTTAGCCCAGAGTGACATGTTTTGTCCAGAGTTGTAGGCTGGTGGCCCAAGAGTGGCATGTACAGTAGAGTAGGACCCATCAGGGGGAGATCACCTTGCCGTGGTTGATGGGCATACATGAATTGGCCAATTTATGCGCTAAGAATCTCCATTTAACTGTAAGTTTTATGAAAAAAAAAATTTTGAGAAAATTTTTATGAAAAAATATTTTTGAGAAATGTATATTTGTCTGTGTTTTCACATGGCCGATTCATGTACATGTGCTGCTGTGATTTTTTTATCTATGTGTTGCAGTTTGCAGCGTGCACATGTTCACATTTGGAGTGCTGATTGGTTTTTTTTTCATATATATATATATATATATATATATATATATATATATATATATATACTCAATGTGCGTGTTTGTATATACACACTGAACTAAAATATAAATGCAACACTTTTGTTACATTCCCATTTTTCATAGGCTGAGCTCAAAGATCTAAGACTTTATCAATTTGCATAAAAGGCCTTTTTCTCTCAAATATTGTTCACAAATTTGCCTAAATCTGTTAGGCCCCTTTCACACATCAGTTTTTTGCCGTCAGTCACAATCCGTTGGCTCAACGGATCGACGGATCCATCGCAGATTGTGAAAAACTGATGTGACGGATTTGTTTTTTCGACGGATCAGACTAGCAGATCTGGCTAATTGGATCAGAGCATGTTCAGTTAAAAAAAACGGAATCCGTCACCAGATTTTGTCATTTGATGGATCCGGCGCCATAGTCTTCCATTCTAGCAAACGACGAACGGCGACGGATCCATCGCTGTCCTTTTTTTCGACGCACACAAAAAACGTTACTTTGTCCCGTTGTCTCTGGCTGCTGGAGAAACAATTTTCAACAGATACGGCGAACGACAGATGAAGCGTGAGGCCATCCGTTGCAATCTGTCGCTAATACAAATTCGACAGATTGCGACTGATGGCAAAAAATTGATGTGTGAAAGGGGCCTTAGGCCAGTTTCACACGTCTTGATATTTCCGGTACTGGTAAACAAGGAACCAGAGATATCCGTGTCCATGTGCCACATCCGTGTGGCACACGTGCTGCAGCCGTGTGGCGCCCGTGTGCTGCATCAGGACCACACTGACGGCCACCGGGAATCAGCGCTACAGTTAGCACTGTTCCCCTGCATGTGGTGCTGAAGCCGGCTGTCATCCCTTCTCCCCTTCTCGGCCGGCGAGCAGTGCAAGCCGGGGAGAATGAATGAAAGCATAACCGACGTGGGATCCCCCCTATATTTTACAACCAACCCAACAAAACTCACTGGTGCGGGCTACTATTCTCAGGCTAGTAAGGGGCCATGGATATGGCCCCCCCAGCATAAAAACAGCTGCCCGCAGCTGCCCAGAAAAGGCGCATCTATTAGATGTGCCAATTCTGGAGCTTAGCCTGGTTCTTCCCACTGCCTTGTAGCTACAGTATGCCATATGGGGTAATAAGGGGTTAATATCACCTCCTATTGTAAGTTGACATTAGGGCAGCTTAGTAATGGAGAGGTGTCAATAAGACACCCATTCATTACTAATCCTACAGTTGTTAAAGGGTTAATAAAACAAACACACAATAAGAAAAAAGTATTTTAAGGAAATAAAACAATATTCATGGCCCCTTAACAACCAGAGAATAGCAACCCGCACCTGTGAGTTTTGCTGAGTTGGTTGTAAAATATAGGGGGGACCCCACGTCAGTTTTGCTTTCATTCATTCTCCCCAGCTTGCGCTGCTGCAGGCAGAGCAGACTACAATGGATGAAAGCTGGCTTCAGCACCACGCGCAGGGGGACAGCGCTTACAGTAACGTTGCTTCCCCCCGCAGCTGTCCATGCGAGTGGAGGACAGTGTATACTGTTCTTCATGTGCACGTGTGCGGGACGTTTGGTGGGCCGTGTGTAAAAACGGACATGTCTGCGTGCTTTGTACATAGACACATGGTCCAGCAAAACATGATGACATCTGCATAGACCCATTCATTTGAATGGGTCTACATGTGTCAGTGTCTCCGGGACGTGAGAAAACTGTCACTACATATACCTGAGGCACTGATGTGTGAAACCAGCCTTAGTGAGCACTTCTCCTTTGCCAAGATCATCCACCCCACCTCAGAGGTGTGGCATATCAAGATGCTGATTGGACACATGATTATTGCACAAGTGTGGCTTACACTGGCCATAATAAAAGACCAGTCTAAAATGTCCACTATTATCAAACAGTACTATGCCAAAGATGTTGCAAGTTTTGAGGGAGCATGCCATTGGCATGCTGACTGCGGGAATGTCCACCAGAGCTGTGCCTGAGAATTGAATGTTCATGTATCTACCATAAGCCGTCTCCCAAGGTGTTTCAGAAAATTTGGTAGTACATTGAACAGCATCACAACTATAGACCACGTGTACCACCCCAACTCCGAACCCCACCATCCAGCATCTTCACCTCCAAGATCATCTGAGACCAGCCGCCCAGACAGATGCTGCAACAGTCGGTTTGTATAACCAAAGAATCTCTGCACAAACTGTAAGAAAGTGTTTCATGGACGCTCATCTGCATGCTCATAGTTCTTATCGGTGTTCCCACCAGACTGCAGTTTGTTGTCGTAACTAGTGTTGAGCATTCCGATACTGCAAGTATCGGGTATCGGCCGATATTTGCTGTATCGGATTTCCGATACCGAGATCCGATATTTTTGTGATATCGGGTATCGGTATCGAAACAACATTAATGTAAAAATGTGTAAAAGAGAGAATTAAAATAAAAAATATTGCTATACTCACCTCTCCGACGCAGCCTGCACCTTACCGAGGGAAGCGGCAGCGTTCTTTGTTTAAAATTCGCGCTTTTCTTTCCTTTACGTGAGTCCCGGCTTGTGATTGGTTGCGTGCCGCCCATGTGACCGGGACGCAACCAATCACAGCAAGCCGTGACGTAATTTCAGGCCCTTCAGGATTTTAAAATTACGTTCCGGCGTTGTGATTGGTTGCGTCGCAGTCACATGGGCGACGCAACCAATCACAGCAAGCCGTGACGTAATTTCAGGTCCTTAAGGATTTTAAAATTACGTCCCGGCTTTGTGATTGGTTGCGTCGCAGTCACATGGGAGACGCAACCAATCACAAGCCGTGACGTCACGGGAGGCTGGACACGCGCGCATTTTAAAATGGGCGCGTGTCCAGCCTCCCGTGACGTCCCGGCTTGTGATTGGTTGCGCCGCGATCAACCAATCACAAGCCGGGAGGCTGGACACGCGCGCATTTTAAAATTTTAAAATGCGCGCGTGTCCAGCCTCCCGGCTTGTGATTGGTTGACCGCGGCGCAACCAATCACAAGCCGGGACGTCACGGGAGGCTGGACACGCGCCCATTTTAAAAAGCGCGCGTGTCCAGCCTCCCGTGACGTCACGGCTTGTGATTGGTTAATGGCGGCCATGTTGCCGGGACGCGGACCAATCACAGCAAGCCGTGACGTAATTTCGTCACGGCTTGCTGTGATTGGTCCGCGTCCCGGCAACATGGCGCCGTGACCAATCATAAGCCGGGACGTCACTGGAGGCTGGACACGCGCGCTTTTTAAAAAGCGCGCGTGTCCAGCCTCCCGTGACGTCACGGCTTTTGATTGGTTAATGGCGGCCATGTTGCCGGGACGCGGACCAATCACAGCAAGCCGTGACGTAATTTCGTCACGGCTTGCTGTGATTGGTCCGCGTCCCGGCAACATGGCCGAACTGACCAATCACAAGCCGGGACTTCACGTAACCAAGTAAAAGCGCGAATTTTAAACAAACAACGCTGCCGGTTCCCTCGCTGAGGTCCAGGCTGCGTCGGACAGGTGAGTATAGCGATATTTTTTATTTTAATTCTTTCTTTTACACATTTATATGGATCCCAGGGCCTGAAGGAGAGTTTCCTCTCCTTCAGACCCTGGGAACCATCAGGAATACCGTCCGATACTTGAGTCCCATTGACTTGTATTGGTATCGGGTATCGGTATCGGATTGGATCCGATACTTTGCCGGTATCGGCCGATACTTTCCGATACCGATACTTTCAAGTATCGGACGGTATCGCTCAACACTAGTCGTAACCTGCTTGAGTGGGCAACTGCTTATATTCTATAGCAACTGGTATGTTGGAGAGGTGTTTTCTTTGTGGATAAATCTCAGTTATCACTGTACAGGGTAGATGGCAGACTGAATGTATGGCGTCCTGTGAGTGAACGGTTTGGTGAGTGCCCAAGGTGGGGGTCGGGTTAATGTATGGGTAGGTGCATGTTAAGTACAATGAACACAGGTGCATTTTATTGATGCGATTTCGAGTGCAGTGATACTGTGATGAGATTCTGTCATGTCGGACGTTATTCACACTAGGGCTTCCGACAGACAGCGGTAATTCCACATTCGTCCAATATACGCTCAGTGGCGTCGGCTAGACTTTATCCAGGTTTTCCGGGGTTAATCTAGCTGGTAATCGGGTTGGAGGCTGGGTCACGCCCATGGCCTTTAAATAGTCATTCTGGACTTTGGGCGTCGCCGATTATAGCTTGTGTCTTGTGCCTGGTGATCTCGGTCTGGAGTGGTGGTCTAGGAGAAGAAATATCGTATCTGGTGGTGTATTATCCTTTGTCATATTTCTCCTTCCTATATTTGTATTTGTTTTGCCCTGTGCACATTATAGTGTTTTCCTGTGTGTCTGTGGCGTGGTGCGTTTTTAGTTTTCCCTGTCTGTGCTTTCTGTAGGGGTTGGTGTGTGGTCTTATCACTGGGTGGCGGGTGGAGGTTTCAGCATAGGACTGAAACAGGAGTCGGGGTCAGGCCTGGCAGCCCAGACAAGTACACCATCAGTGTAAATTCTGGGAGAGGGACAGACAGGGTTTTCCATTGTCTGAGGGATATCGCAGGGGCCCGGGTAATCAGCTGGAGTCTACCCAGTACCCCCGTGACATTATAATCGGCCTAAATAAATTTTGGATGCCATGGATCCCATGACTTCCATAACCCACCAGTTGGAGGTGCTGTCCTTACAGGTCACTGAGTTGAAGGGGGCAGTTCAGCAACAGGGTCTTATAGTATCTAATGTGCAAGCTGAAACTGCAGGTAGAGTTGCAAAGCCAAAGATTCCTTTACCTGAGAAGTTTGCTGGTGAACGCAATAAATTTGTTGTTTTTCGTGAAGCTTGCAAATTATATTTTCATATGCGACCGGTTTCCTCAGGTAATGAGGCTCAGCGTGTGGGCCTGGTATTGTCATTACTGAACGCAGCCCCCCAAGCATGGGCATTTTCATTACCATCTGATTCAGTGCATTTAACTCAGTGGAGATTTTTTTTCTGCTCTTGGGCTCATATGTGATGATCCTGACAGATTGACTCTAGCAAAATCTAAAATATGCGCTCTCCGCCAGGGGGAGCGAATGGAGGAGGATTACTGTTCTGAATTTCGCCACTGGGCAGTGGACACACAATGGAATGACCCGGCGCTGCGGAGTCAGTTTGTACATGGGGTTTTGAGAAGGGTTAAACAAGCCCTCCTGATGTATGAGACTCCTGCTTCTCTAAAGTCTGCCATGAGTCTTGTTGTCCGCATTGATCACTATTTGCGTCAGGGGGTGCAAGAGACGCCGCTTATGGGGGAGGGCATAGGTGAACGTGAGGTTGCTGCAGGTGAGCCCACGGAGCCTATGCAAATCGCAGGGGTGTCACGTCATCGAGCCCTCTCACTCAGGAAGCAGGGAGCCTGTTTTTGCTGTGGTAAAAAAGGGCATTATGTTAATGCTTGTCCTCTGTTTTCTAAGAAAAGCGCAATGGCGGAAAACTACTAAGCTCAGAGGGTGTGGAGGAGGCCAATCTGAGCTTATGCATATCCTCCATGGTGGTCTCTCAATGTATGCTTCCTGCCAGAGTTATGGTCGCTGGCAGAGAGCTGCCAATCACTGTTTTTGTGGATAGTGGGTCGGCTACTAATCTCATTGATGAGGAGTTTGTGCACACGGCCGGGTTCACGGTCGAAAAACTGCCTCATCCTTTCCGGGTGGTCACCATCAATGCTACTCCACTCCCACAGGTGGAGATTACTGAGTTTGTGGCTGAGGTTAAACTCCACATTGGGGTCCTACATTCTGAGCAAGTTACATGTAGGGTGCTCAGTAATCTTCCTGCACAAATGGTTCTGGGTTTTCCATGGTTGTCTATGCACAACCCGGTGATTGACTGGAAAACTCAGGACATAATTCAGTGGAGCGGATTCTGCCAGGAGAATTGCCTGGCCACATGTGTTTCCACTGTGACTCCTACTATTCCTGAGTCACTGCTGGATTTCGCAGATGTGTTCTCTGAGAAGGGTTGCTCAGAATTGCCACCACATCGATCCTATGACTGTACTATTAGGTTTAAACCAGGGGCCAAATTACCGAAAGCTAGGATGTTTAACATATCTGGTCCTGAGAGGCAAGCTTTAAAATACATTGCTGAGAGCTTGAGCAAAGGGCACATCAGGCCTTCGTCCTCGCCGGTGGCAGTGGGGTTCTTCTTCGTTAAGAAGAAAGATGGCGGACTATGCCCGTGTCTGGATTTCAGGAAGTTAAACCAGATTACGGTCCATGATCCATACCCTATGCCACTGATACCTGGTTTGTTCAACCAGGTGGCTGGTGCTAAGTGGTTTTCCAAGCTTGACCTCAGGGGGGCGTACAAACTCATAAGAGTCCGTCAAGGTGATGAGTGGAAGACGGCTTTTAACCCCTTCCCGACCTTTGATGCATACACTGCGTCATGAAAGTCGGTGCCAATCCGACCTGTGACGCAGCGTATGCGTCATGGAATGATCGCGTCCCTGCAGATCGGGTGAAAGGGTTAACTCCAATTTCACCCGATCTGCAGGGACAGGGGGAGTGGTGCTTCAGCCCAGGGGGGGTGGCTTCACCCCCTCGTGGCTACGATCGCTCTGATTGGCTGTTGAAAGTGAAACTGCCAATCAGAGCGATTTGTAATATTTCACCCAAAAAAACGGTGAAATATTACAATCCAGCCATGGCCGATGCTGCAATATCATCGGCCATGGCTGGAAAACCTGATCTGCCCCCCCCCACCACCACCACCGATCGCCCCCCCAGTCCTCCGTTATGTGGTCCGGTCCCCTCCGTCCACCTGCCCGCTCCCCCGTCCTCCTGTCCGCTCCCTCCTTGCTCGGATCCACCCCCCTGTGCTCCGATCACCCCCCCTGTGCTCCGATCCACCTCCCCACCACCCCTTCATACTTACCGATCCTCCCGGTGTCCGTACGTCTCCTCGCTGGGCGCCGCCATCTTCCAAGATGGCGGGCGCATGTGCAGTGCGCCCGCCGAATCTGCCAGCCGGCAGATTCGTTCCATGTACATTTTGATCACTGTGATAAAACCTCACAGTGATCAAAATAAAAAAAATAGTAAATGACCCCCCCTTTATCACCCCCATAGGTAGGGACAATAATAAAAAAAAGAAAATATTTTTTTTTTCTTTTTCCACTAGGGTTAGGGTTAGAACTTGGGTTAGAACTAGGGTTAGGGTTAGGGTTAGGGGTAGGGTTAGGGGTAGGGTTATGGCATGTGCACACAGTGCGGATTTGGCCGCGGATCCGCAGCGGATAGGCCGCGGATCCGCAGCGGATTGGCCGCAGATCCGCAGCGGATTGGCCGCGGATCTGCAGCGGATTGGCTGCTGCGAATTCGTAGCAGTTTTCCATCAGGTTTACAGTACCATGTACACCTATGGAAAACCAAATCCACTGTGCCCATGGTGCGGAAAATTCCGTGTGGAAACGCCGCATTGTATTTTCCGCAGCATGTCAATTCTTTGTGCGGTTTCCGCAGCGTTTTACACCGGTTCCTGAATAGGAATCCGCAGGTGAAATTCGCACAAAAAAACACTGGAAATCCGCTGTAAATCTGCAGGTAAAACGCAGTGCCTTTTACCTGCAGATTTTTCAAAAATCGTGCGGAAAAATCTCACACGAATCCGCAACGTGGGCACATAGCCTTAGGGTTAGGGTTGGAATTAGGGCTAGGGTTGGAAATAGGGTTAAGATTAGGCTTGTGGTTAGGGTTACGGATAGGGTTATGAGTGTGTTGGGGTTACAGTTGTGGTTAGGGTTGGGATTAGGGTTAGGGTTGTGATTAGGGTTACGGGTGTGTTGGGGTTAGGGTTGTGATTAGGGTTAGGGCTACAGTTGGGATTAGGGTTAGGGGTGTGTTGGGGTTAGTGTTGAAGTTAGAATTGAGGGGTTTCCACTGTTTGGGCACATCAGGGGTCTCCAAACGCAACATGGCACCACCATTGATTCCAGCCAATCTTGCTTTCAAAAAGTCAAATGGTGCTCCCTCCCTTCCAAGCCCCGACGTGCGCCCAAACAGTGGTTTACCCCCACATATGGGGTACCAGCGTACTCAGGACAAACTGGGAAACAACTATTGGGGTCCAATTTCTCCTGCTACCCTTGTGAAAATAAAAAATTGCTTGCTAAAACATCTTTTTTGAGGACAGAAAAATGATTTTTTATTTTCACGGCTCTGCGTTGTAAACTTTTGTGAAGCACTTGGGGGTTGAACGTGCTCACCACACATCTAGATAAGTTCTTTGGGGGGTCTAGTTTCCAAAATGGGGTCACTTATGGGGTGTTTCTACTGTTTAGGCACATCAGGGACTCTGCAAATGCAACATGACACCCGCAGACCATTCCATCAAAGTCTGCATTTCAAATGTCACTACTTCCCTTCCGAGCCCTGACGTGCGCCCAAACAGTGGTTTACCCCCACATATGGGGTACCAGCGTACTCACAACAAACTGGGCAACAAATATTGGGGTCCAATTTCTCCTGCTACCCTTGTGAAAATAAAAAAATTGCTTGCTAAAACATCTTTTTTGAGGACAGAAAAATGATTTTTTATTTTCACGGCTCTGCGTTGTAAACTTCTGTGAAGCACTTGGGGGTTGAACGTGCTCAACCCACATCTAGATAAGTTCTTTGGGGGGTCTAGTTTCCAAAATGGGGTCACTTATGGGGTGTTTCTACTGTTTAGGCACATCAGGGGCTCTGCAAACGTAACATGATGCCCGCAGACCATTCCATCAAAGTCTGCATTCCAAATCGTCACTACTTCCCTTCCGAGCCCTGGCATGTGCCCAAACAGTGGTTTACCCCCACATATGGGGTATCAGCGTACTCAGGAGAAACTGTACAACAAAGTTTGTTGTCAAATTTCTCCTGTTACCCTTGGGAAAATTAAAAAATTCTGGGCTAAAAAAATATTTTTGAGGAAAGAAAACACATTTATTATTTTCACGGCTCTGCGTTATAAACTTCTGTGAAGCACTTGGGGGTTCAAAGTGCTCACCACACATCTAGATAAGTTCCCTTGGGGGTCTAGTTTCCAAAGTGGGGTCACTTGTGGGGAGTTCCTACTGTTTAGGCACATCAGGGGCTCTGCAAACGCAATGTGACGCCCGCAGAGCATTCCATCAAAGTCTGCATTTCAAAACGTCACTACTTCCCTTCCAAACCCCGACGTGTGCCAAAACAGTGGTTTACCCCCACATATGGGGTATCAGCGTACTCAGGAGAAACTGGACAACAACTTTTGGGGTCCAATTTCTCCTGTTACCCTTGGGAAAATAAAAAATTGTGGGCTAAAAAATCATTTTTGAGAAAAGAAAAATTATTTTTTATTTTCATGGCTCTGCGTTATAAACTTCTGTGAAGCACTTGGGGGTTCAAAGTGCTCACTATGAATCTAGATTAGTTCCGTGGGAGGTCTAGTTTCCAAAATGGGGTCATTTGTGTGGGAGCTCCAATGTTTAGGCACACAGGGGCTCTCCAAACGCGACATGGTGTCCGCTAATGATTGAAGCTAATTTTCCATTAAAAAAGCCAAATGGCGTGCTTTCCCTTCCGAGCCCTGCCGTGCGCCCAAACAGTGGTTTACCCCCACGTATGGGGTATCATCGTACTCAGGACAAACTGTACAACAACATTTGGGGTCCAATTTCTTCTATTACCCTTGAAAAAATAAAAAAATTGTTGCGAAAAGATTATTTTTGAGGAAAGAATTTTTTTTTTTTTTCATGGCTCTGCGTTATAAACTTCTGTGAAGCACCTGGGGGTTTTAAGTGCTCACTATGCATCTAGATAAGTTCCTTGGGGGGTCTAGTTTCCAAAATGGGGTCACTTGTGGGGGAGCTACAATGTTTAGGCACACGGGGGCTCTCCAAACCTGACATGGTGTCCGCTAGCGATGGAGATAATTTTTCATTCAAAAAGTCAAATGGCGCTCCTTCCCTTCCGAGCCTTACCATGTGCCCAAACAGTGGTTTACCCCCACATGTGAGGTATCTGTGTACTCAGGAGAAATTGTCCAACAAATTTTAGGATCCATTTTATCCTGTTGCCCATGTGAAAATGAAAAAATTGAGGCTAAAATAATTTTTTTGCGAAAAAAAAGTACTTTTTCATTTTTACGGATTAATTTGTGAAGCACCTGGGGCTTTAAAGTGCTCACTATGCTTCTAAATAAGTTCCTTGGGGGGTCTAGTTTCCAAAATGGGGTCACTTGTGGGGGTGCTCCAATGTTTAGGCACACGGGGGCTCTCCAAACGCGACATGGTGTCCGCTAAAGATTGGAGCCAATTTTTCATTCAAAAAGTCAAATGGCACTCCTTCCCTTCCGAGCCCTGCCGTGCGCCCAAACAGTGGTTTACCCCCACATATGAAGTATCAGCGTACTCAGGACAAATTGGACAATAACGTTCGTGGTCCAGTTTCTCCTTTTACCCTTGGGAAAATAAAAAAATTGTTGCAAAAAGATCATTTTTGTGACTAAAAAGTTAAATGTTATTTTATTCCTTCCATGTTGCTTCTGCTGCTGTGAAACACCTGAAGGGTTAATAAACTTCTTGAATGTGGTTTTGAGCACCTTGAGGGGTGCAGTTTTTAGAATGGTGTCACTTTTGGGTATTTTCAGCCATATAGAACCCTCAAATTGACTTCAAATGTGAGGTGGTCCCTAAAAAAAATGGTTTTGTAAATTTTGTTGTAAAAATGAAAAATCACTGGTCAAATTTTAACCCTTATAACTTCCTAGCAAAAAAAAAAAATCTGTTTCCATAATTATGGTGATGTAAAGTAGACATGTGGGAAATGTTATTTATTAACTATTTTGTGTCACATAACTCTCTGGTTTAACAGAATAAAAATTCAAAATGTGAAAATTGCAAAATTTTCTAAATTTTCGCTAAATTTCCATTTTTTTCACAAATAAACTCAGAAATTATCGACCTAAATTTACCACTAACATGAAGCCCAATATGTCACGAAAAAACAATCTCAGAATCGCTAGGATGCGTTGAAGCGTTCCTGAGTTATTACCTCATAAAGGGACACTGGTCAGAATTGGAAAAAACGGCAAGGTCATTAAGGCCAAAATAGGCTGGGTCATGAAGGGGTTAATACTCCTGAGGGTCATTTTGAAAATTTGGTGATGCCATTTGGGTTGACAAACGCGCCTGCTGTATTTCAACATTTCATAAATGATGTGTTCTCGCATGTACTGGGGAAATTCGTTATTGTGTACCTAGATGACATTCTCATTTATTCTTGTGACCGTGATACTCATTTAGAGTATGTGAGGCAGGTGTTACAGCTACTCAGAGAAAATAAGCTCTATGCAAAACTGGAGAAATGTGTTTTTTCGGTTCAGGAGTTGCCTTTCTTGGGTTATATTGTGTCTGCTTCAGGGTTTAAAATGGACGCCGCTAAGGTGCAAGCCGTGTTGCATTGGGAACGGCCTGATAACCTAAGAGTAGTGTTGAGCATTCCGATACCGCAAGTATCGGGTATCGGCCGATACTTAGCAGTATCGGAATTCCGATACCGAGTTCCGATACTTGGCGCGTATCG
Organism: Ranitomeya variabilis; assembly: GCF_051348905.1. NCBI lineage: Eukaryota > Metazoa > Chordata > Amphibia > Anura > Dendrobatidae > Ranitomeya > Ranitomeya variabilis. The sequence goes on along the minus strand of NC_135233.1, from coordinate 514,190,894 downwards.
GATACCGGAATCGGAAGTTCCCAGGATTCAAACTGCACAAATTTGCACGAAATCAGCCAATGAGAATGATTCCAAGTGTGGGCACATCCTGTTCAGCACGGAGGGCATGAAACTACTGGCAAGGCTGTGATTGGCTGCTGAAATGATGTCATGATGCAGTTTAAAAGTCGCTGGCGCCATTTTTCGCTCACTCTGCTGTGAATTCAGTTAGTGACAGGACGCTGTTTGCTGACTGAGGGCCAGTTTAGAGATAGCGATTTGCTTCTTTGTGCTTTTCTAAAGGCTAATTTAGCAACCGCTGTGTTCACCTACTAATCACCTTGCTTTTGCCTTGCAGCGCTGTTTTCACAGCGATCTGCAAGGTCTGTGTGTGTGTGTGTGAGTGCAGCCCACTCTCTAGTCTGTGTGCAGCCATAGGCCATTCATAGCTGGTTGTATTCAGTTCAGGGAGGGTGGTTCATTGCCTCATACTGTTCTTTTTTTTTTTTTTTTTTTTTCAAGTAGTGTAGTCTGCTGCTCATTTTTTCTAATAATTCCTATTAGTGACTTTCCACCCGTATCCAGCTAAATTGTGGAAAAACACTACATAGGATAAAGTAGAGGAGGTTTTTTGGGCCTTGCAGCGCCGTTTACGGCTGTCTGCACGGTCTCCGTGTGACTGCAGCTCGCCCTGTAGTCTGTGAGCAGCCATAGCCTGGTGGTATCCAGCTCAGGGTTGTTCACTGCGTCATACCGTAAAATCAATTTTCCTTTTGTTTTAAGTAGTGCAGGCTGCTGCACATTTTTTCAAAAAATTCCTATTAGTGTCTTTCCACCCGTATCCAGCTAACTTGTGGAAAAACACTACATAGGATAAAGTAGAGGAGGTTTTTTGGGCCTTGCAGCGCCGTTTACGGCTGTCTGCACAGTCTCCGTGTGACTGCAGCTCTCTCTGTTGTCAGTTCAGCCCCCAAAAAATAAATAAATAATAAAGTTCACCAAACACACCACTTTACATTTCTGTAGGCCACATTAGCACTTATTAAAGTCTAGTCCACACTTTAGAAAATTAGTGTTTCCTATACCTGTTAGGACTCGGAGCTGTTCAGGAATAAGCACACAAAGCCGTTAGTACTTTTCTGCTTATCTTTATCAGTCAACCAAGATGAAGAAGGCAGGGAGTAAGGCACGTGGGCGTGGGCGCGGAGCAGGGAGAGGACGTGGGGATTCTGTGCCTGCTGCGGGCACCGGTGACTCCTCAGCACCCAGTTTCACCAGGGAACAGTCTTTCATGCGCAGCTTTGTCGCAGAGCGCCGTACACCACTGCTGCGTGAAGACCAAATTGAAGCCGTTGTCGGATGGATGGCAGCTAACGCATCGACTTCAATTAGTGCCACATCCTCACAGACACAGAGCACTGGAGAGCAGCCATCTGTCTCTTCACCACCTGCCAAATTGGCCAGGCAGACAGAGAGCCCAGGACAGGAGCAATCTCTACTTCTGTTCTCTGAATCTCTTGGCTTGGAAACAGGGGGCCAGCTGTTATGATCCTTAGTGGCTGAGGATCACGAATAGACCAGCAAGTGAATAAACTAAGGACAAGCTCTAGGGAGATGGTAACTGGACTAATCGCAAATCTGAACCTATCCAACACAACTAGAGGTAACCGGTGAACGTGCCTAAAAAATTCCTAGACGTCTCGAGCCAGCCTGAGGAACTAGCTACCCCTAAAGAGAAAGAAAGACCCCGCTTGCCTCCAGAGAAATAATCACCAAAGATATAGAAGCCCCCAACAAATATTAACGGTGAAGTAAGAAGAAGGCACATACGTAGGGATGAAATCAGATTCAGCAAAAGAGGCCCACTAGTACTAGAAAGCAGAAAATAGAGCAGGGGTCTATGCGATCAATAAAAAACCCTTACAAAATATCCATCCTGAGATTTCAAGAACCCACGCACCAACTAATGGTGTGTGGGGAGAAACTCAGTCCACTAGAGCATCCAGCAAGCGAGGGAATCACAGTTTAGCAAGCTGGACAAGAAAACATGATAAACACTGCTGATCAAAAAATGAGCAAACAAAACTTAGCTTGTCCTGGATGGACTGGGAGCGAGGTAGTCAGATAGAATCTGAGTAGCACTGATTACATTGACAGCCGGCAACAAGTGGAAGTGAAACAGGGCTATATAGGAACCTCCCAGAGGATAACGAACCAGCTGATAGCCAGAGACCAGCAGGATAACAAACAAAGCCACCAGGGGGAGCCCAAAGCAAAAGTCACACCATACCACCAGTGACCACAAGAGAGAGCCCGAACACAGAGTTCACAACAGTACCCCCCCCTTAAGGAGGGGTCACCGAACCCTCATGAAAACCCCCAGGGTGATCAGGATGAGCCACATGAAAGGCACGAACCAAATCGGCCGCATGAACATCAGAGGCGACAACCCAAGAATTATCCTCCTGACTATAGCCCTTCCACTTGACCAAATACTGGAGCCTCCGTCTAGAAATACGAGAATCCAAGATCTTCTCCACCACGTATTCCAATTCTCCCTCAACCAGCACCGGGGCAGGAGACTCAACCGGAGGAACCACAGGTACCACATACCTCCGCAACAACGAGCGATGGAACACATTATGAATAGCAAATTATGCCGGGATGTCCAGACGAAATGACACAGGGCCAAGGACTTCCAGAATCTTATAAGGACCGATAAACCGAGGCTTGAACTTAGGAGAGGAGACCTTCATAGGAACGAAGCGAGAAGACAACCACACCAAGTCCCCAACGCGAAGTCGGGGACCCACACAACGACGGCGGTTGGCAAAGAGCTGAGCTTTCTCTTGTGACAGCTTCAAATTGTCCATCACATGATTCCAAATCTGATACAACCTATCCACCACAACATCCACTCCAGGACAGTCAGAAGGCTCCACCTGACCCGAGGAAAAACGAGGATGAAGCCCCGAATTACAAAAAAAAGGAGAAACCAAAGTAGCAGAACTAGCCCGATTATTAAGGGCAAACTCGGCCAACGGCAAAAAAGTAACCCAGTCGTCCTGGTCAGCAGAAACAAAACATCTTAAATAAGTCTCCAAGGTCTGATTAGTTCGCTCGGTTTGGCCATTCGTCTGAGGATGGAAGGCCGACGAAAAAGACAATTCAATGCCCAACTTAGCACAAAAGGTCCGCCAAAATCTAGACACAAACTGGGATCCTCTGTCAGAAACAATGTTCTCAGGAATCCCGTGCAAACGAACCACATTTTGAAAAAACAGTGGAACCAACTCGGAGGAGGAAGACAACTTAGGCAAGGGCACCAAATGGACCATCTTAGAAAAACGATCACACACCACCCAGATGACAGACATTCTCTGAGAGACAGGGAGATCTGAAATAAAATCCATGGAAATGTGCGTCCAAGGCCTCTTCGGGACAGGCAAAGGTAACAGCAAACCACTGGCACGAGAACAGCAAGGCTTAGCCCGAGCACAAATTCCACAAGACTGCACAAAGGAACGCACATCCCGCGACAAGGAAGGCCACCAAAAAGACCTGGCCACCAAGTCTCTGGTACCAAATATTCCAGGATGGCCCGCCAACACCGAAGAATGAACCTCGAAGATGACTCTGTTGGTCCATCTATCCGGGACAAACAGTCTCTCCGGTGGACAGCAGTCAGGTTTATCCGCCTGAAACTCTTGCAGCACACGTCGCAAATCTGGGGAGATGGCAGACAAAGTCACCCCTTCTCTAAGGATACCAGCCGGCTCTGAATCTCCAGGAGAGTCAGGCACAAAACTCCTAGAAAGAGTATCAGCCTTCACATTCTTCGAACCCGGCAGGTACGAGACCATGAAATCAAAATGAGAGAAAAACAACGACCAACGAGCCTGTCTGGGATTCAGCCGCTTGGCCGACTCGAGATAAATCAAATTCTTGTGATCAGTCAAGACCACCACACGATGTTTAGCTCCCTCGAGCCAATGTCGCCACTCCTCAAATGCCCACTTCATAGCCAACAGCTCCCGATTACCGACATCATAATTCCGCTCGGCAGGCGAAAACTTTCTTGAAAAGAAAGCACATGGCTTCATCACAGAGCCATCGGGGCTTCTCTGCGACAAAACAGCCCCCGCTCCAATCTCGGAAGCATCAACCTCCACCTGGAAGGGAAGTGAGACATCTGGCTGACATAAGACCGGAGCCGAAGAAAACCGACGCTTCAGCTCCCGAAAGGCCTCCACAGCCGCAGAAGACCAATTAGTCACATCAGAACCCTTCTTGGTCAAATCCGTCAAAGGCTTAACAACGCCAGAAAAATTAGCTATGAAGCGACGGTAAAAATTAGCAAAACCCAAGAACTTCTGAAGACTCTTAACAGATGTAGGCTGCGTCCAGTCATGAATAGCCTGAACCTTGACTGGGTCCATCTCAATAGTAGAAGGAGAAAAAATGAAACCCAAAAAAGAAATCTTCTGGACTCCAAAAAGACATTTTGAGCCCTTCACAAATTACGCATTGTCACACAGGACCTGAAAGACCATCCTGACCTGCTTAACATGAGACTCCCTATCATCCGAAAAAAACAGAATATCATCAAGATACACAATCATAAACTTATCCAGATATTCACGGAAGATGTCATGCATAAAGGACTGAAAGACTGAAGGAGCATTAGAAAGTCCAAAAGGCATCACCAAGTACTCAAAATGGCCTTCAGGCTTATTAAATGCAGTTTTCCATTCATCACCCTGTTTTATACGCACAAGGTTATACGCACCACGAAGATCTATCTTGGTGAACCAACTAGACCCCCTAATGCGAGCAAACAAATCAGTTAACAATGGCAAAGGATACTGAAATTTGACCGTGATTTTATTCAAAAGGCGATAATCAATACAGGGTCTCAGGGAACCATCCTTTTTAGCCACAAAAAAGAATCCTGCACCAAGAGGGGATGAGGACGGGCGAATATGTCCCTTCTCTAAAGACTCCTTTATATAACTCCGCATGGCAGCATGCTCCGGCACAGATAAATTGAAATGTCGTCCCTTAGGAAACTTACTACCAGGAATCAAATTTATAGCACAATCACAGTCCCTATGAGGAGGTAGAGAATTGAGTTTGGGCTCCTCAAATACATCCTGGTAGTCTGACAAAAACGTAGGGACTTCAGAATGAGTGGACGAAGCAATTGACACCACAGGAGCGTCACCATGAATTCCCTGACAACCCCAACTTGACACCGACATAGCTTTCCAATCCAGGACTGGATTATGAGTCTGCAACCATGGTAGACCCAACACGACGACATCATGCAAACTATGCAGTACAAGAAAGTGAAGCACCTCCTGATGAACAGGAGTCATGCACATGGTCACTTGTGTCCAGTACTGAGGTCTATTCGTAGCCAATGGTGTAGAATCAATTCCCCTTAGTGGAATAGGGAATTTTAAAGGCTCCAAATCAAAACCACAGCGCCTGGCAAATGACCAATCCATCAGACTCAGGGCGGCACCTGAATCTACAAAAGCATTAACCGGGTAAGATGACAGGGAACAAATCAGGGTAACAGACAAAATGAACTTAGGCTGTAAAGTACCAATGGTGACAGATTTATCAACCTTTTTTTTGCGCTTAGAGCATGCTGAGATAACATGAGCTGAGTCACCACAGTAAAAGCACAACCCATTTTGCCGTCTATAATTTTGCCGTTCACTTCTGGTCAAAATTCTGTCACATTGCATAGATTCAGGTGTCTGTTCAGAAGACACCGCCAAATGGTGCACAGGTTTGCGCTCCCGCAAACGCCGATCAATCTGAATGGCCAGAGTCATTGACTCATTCAGGCCTGCAGGCGTAGGGAACCCCACCATGACATTCTTAATGGCTTCAGAAAGATCTTCTCTGAAATTTGCAGCCAGGGCACACTCATTCCACTGAGTAAGCACCGACCATTTCCGAAATTTCTGGCAGTACACCTCTGCTTCATCTTGCCCCTGCGAGAGGGCCAATAACGTCTTTTCAACCTGGTTCTCAAGATTAGGTTCCTCATAGAGCAATCCAAGGGCTAGAAAAACCGCATCTACACTAAGCAATGCAGGATCCCCTGGCGCCAATGCGAAGGCCCAATCTTGAGGGTCACCACGCAAGAAGGAAATGATAATCTTAACTTGCTGAACGGCATCACCAGAGGAACGAGGTTTCAAAGAAAGAAACAACTTACAATTGTTCCTAAAATTCAGGAACCTAGATCTATCTCCAGAAAACAACTCCAGAATAGGTATTCTAGGCTCTGACATAGGACTGTGAACAACAAAATCCTGAATACTTTGAACCCTAGCAGCAAGATGATCCAGACTGGAAGCCAAGCTCTGGACATCCATGTCAGCAGCTGAACTCAGAGCCACACCAAGATTAAGAGGAGGAGAGAAGCTAGCCACAGCAGCTAGACACACGGCAACAACAAAAAAAAAAAAAAAAAATTTCTCAAGGCTTCTTTTCTCCTGCTTCTGCCATGCAGTTAACACTTTACTGGCCGGCTGTACTGTTATGATCCTTAGTGTCTGAGGATCACGAATAGACCAGCAAGTGAATAAACTAAGGACAAGCTCTAGGGAGATGGTAACTGGACTAATCGCAAATCTGAACCTATCCAACACAACTAGAGGTAGCCGGTGAACGTGCCTAAAAAATTCCTAGACGTCTCGAACCAGCCTGAGGAACTAGCTACCCCTAAAGAGAAAGAAAGACCTCGCTTGCCTCCAGAGAAATAATCCCCAAAGATATAGAAGCCCCCAACAAATATTAATGGTGAAGTAAGAAGAAGGCACATACGTAGGGATGAAATCAGATTCAGCAAAAGAGGCCCACTAGTACTAGAAAGTAGGGTTGAGCGACTTTTATTTTTATAGGATCGGGTCGGGTTTCACGAAACCCGACTTTCTCAAAAGTCGGGTCGAGTGAAATCGTCCGATCCTATAAAAAAGTCGGGGTCGGCCGAAACGCAAAACCCAATGCAGTGCAATGGGATACTATGGTTCCCAGGGTCTGAAGGAGAGGAAACTCTCCTTCAGGCCCTGGGATCCATATTTACGTGTAAAATAAAGAATTAAAATAAAAAAAATTGATATACTCACCCTCTGACGCACCCTGGTAGTAACCGGCATCTTCCGTTCCTAAAAATGGCGCTTGAAAGACCTTTCGAATGCTTCACGGCTTGTGATTGGTTGCGGCGGCCCACGTGACCGCTGAGCGACCAATCACAAGCCGGTGACGTTTTTCTCAGGTCCTGTTCTGGTTCTCAGGTACATGAGAATTAGGTCACGGCTTGTGATTGGTCGCTGAGTGGTCACGTGGGCCTCCGCGACCAATCACAAAGCCGTGACGTCATCGGAAGGTCCTTCACGCGTTCATTCTTAAGAAGGAAGGCTGCCGGAAAGAAGCAGGGCACGTACGAGAGTGAGTATATACCTAATAGGAATATACTCACCCTCGGCTTCTTTCCGGCAGGGTGCAGTGATGCCCAACAGCTTTTTCTCTCTGAGTCTGAAGAGGCGGGTGGGCCAGTGCCTCCGGTCACCACATTGCAGGCCGCATCCGCTGATGATGACACTCAGGTGCCACTTTCTGGTGCGTGCTCTGCTGCTGAGACTACCCAGGAGGAGCAGTTGGTGGCAGAGGGTAGTGTAGATGATGAGGTCCTTGACTCATCGTGGCGTGAGGGACAGGAAGGTGGTGGGAGCAGCTCCGAGGAAGAGATTCCTAGAACGGGCCAAAGAGGTAGAGGGAGGGGGAAGACTGCGCAGCCTGTAGCCTCCACTTTGGCACCCGTTAGGAGCATGTCTGTTCCAAAAGCCAAAAAGGGCGCTCCCAAGACAGTTGCAGATGACATTTGCTATGTCAAATGCAAGGTGTGTCATCACAAAGTCAAAAGAGGTCGAAATGTCAGCAACCTCAATACCTCCAACATGTGGAAACATGTGCGCAACAGGCACGCGGTGGAGTTAGAAAAACACACTGAAGAGCTTGGCCAACCAACAGCGGCAGCTACCACTTCTCCAGCTCGTGTTGCCTCTTCCTCCAGCTCACACGCAGCTGGTTCGGCTTCCTCCCAGGATCACCGTGGAAGAACCTCTGGCCCTGTTGTCCAGAGACCCACTGTAATTCCACCCGCAGCACCACTTTCCCAGTCATCCACACACTCCCAGCCCAGTCTACAGCCATCGGTAGTACAGGCATGGGAGAAAAGGCGGCCTTTCTCGTCAAACCACCCACGAGCACAGGCTCTGACTGCAGGCATTGCCAAACTTCTGTCACTGGAAATGCTGTCATTCAGGCTGGTGGAGACTGACAGCTTCCGTGACTTGATGTCATTGGCAGTCCCACAGTACAATGTGCCCAGCCGCTTTTACTTCAGCAGGCAAGCTGTCCCTGCCCTGCACAAGCATGTGAAGGGACACATAAAACACGCACTACTGAACGCCGTCAGTAGCAAGGTCCACCTCACCACCGATGCGTGGACCAGTCAACATGGACAGGGGCGATACCTTTCCCTCACTGCCCATTGGGTTAATGTCATTGAGCCGGGTACAGATCGTGCGAGTGGCGCAGGACGTGTCCTGCCCACTCCAAGGATTGCAGGAATCCATTCTGTACGCATTGACTCCTCCTCTTACACCAGTTCCTCAGAATCATCGCTGCAGGAGCCGTCACAGTCCACCTCCACATGGACCCGTGATGAACGTTTACCTGTTACGACCGACATGAGCACAGCTGTGGCCAAACGTCAACAGGCCGTCTTGAAATTAATTTCTTTGGGGAATCGAAGCCACACAGCGCAGGAGCTCTGGAATGCCATCAAGCAGGAGAGCGATGTGTGGTTTGTGCCAGCGAATCTCCAGCCAGGCATGGTAGTGTGTGATAATGGCCGAAATCTGGTGGCAGCTCTGGGCCTCGGCAACCTCACTCACATCCCATGTCTGGCACATGTGCTCAATTTGGTCGTGCAGAGTTTTTTGAGGGACTATCCGGATCTTGATGCACTGCTGCACAAGGTCCGCCTAGAGTGTGCTCACTTGCGGCGTTCCAGCACGGCAAAATCGCGCATTGCAGCTCTGCAGCGCCGACACCGCCTGCCGGAGCATCGCATCATATGTGACCTACCTACCAGGTGGAATTCCACGTTACATATGTTGGAGCGGTTGTGTGAGCAGCAGCAAGCTGTAATGGAGTACCAGCTGCATCAGGCGCAAAGAAGTCGCACTCCGCGCCGTTCAGACTTCACAACCACAGAGTGGGCCACTATGAAGGACGTCTGCCAGGTTTTGTGTCCCTTCGATTATTCCACGTGGATGGCGAGTGCAGATGATGCACTAGTCAGCATGACTGTCCCCCTTATCTGCCTGCTTGAAAAATCACTGCAAGCGCTAAGGGATGATGTTGTGGAAGAGGTGGAGGATGAGGATTCACCATTTCCATCATCTTCTGGACAGTCAGCGCCACGTGGTTCCTCACAAACGCGTAGGCAGGGGACACTTTGTGTGGAGGATGAGGAGGAGTCAATGGAGGAGGAAGACATCCGTCCAGAGGAGGGAGTTACACAATTGTCCAGTACTCAGTGTGTACAGCGAGGGTGGGGTGATGACGAGCGGGCAGAGATCACGCCTCCAGCAGGGGACACCGTTTCTTGGCCAGTTGGCAGTCTGCAGCACATGGTGGATTACATGCTGCAGTGCCTGAGAAACGACCGCCGCATCGCCCACATTCTCAACATGTCTGATTATTGGGTGTTCACCCTCCTCGATCCTCGCTACCGGGACAACGTAGAAAGCCTCATCACACCGTTGAACCGGGAGCGAAAAATGCGGGAGTACCAAGACACACTGGTGAATTCCATCATCTTCTCCATTCCAACTGAGAGAAGTGCTGCTAGTGCATTACAAAGCAGCTCAGTGCGTCCAGGCAGTGGAGGAGGCTCTGCACAAAGAGGGAGCAGAAGCAGTGCCTCTGCCCAAGGCAAGACCAGTATGGCCCAACTGTGGCACAGTTTTTTGTGCCCGCCACATAAGTCTACACCATCACAGACGGCTCCAGTCAGCAGGAGGCAACGGTTCCGTCAGATGGTGACAGACTACATGTCTTGCCCTCTTGCTGTACTCCCAGACGGCTCTTCCCCTTTCAAGTTTTGGGTCTCAAAGCTGGATACATGGCCAGAGCTAAGCCAGTATGCATTGGAGGTGCTGGCTTGCCCTGCGGCTAGTGTATTATCGGAACGCGTCTTTAGTGCTGCAGGTGGTGTACTAACTGACCGTCGCATGCGACTATCCTCCGATAACGTGACCGGCTTACTTTCCTGAAAATGAACAAGGCCTGGATCTCGCAGGAATTTGCCACTCCTCTTCCTGATTAAATAATTAGGTGACTTTCTACAGTATCCAGGTCTCCTGTTGTGTTCATCTTTCTACCACCTGAACTTTAATTCCTGGGCTCCAACAACGCCAGTTGAGGCTCAGAAGTGCCGTCTGCACAATCAAAACATACGACCCAGTGTTATTGGGTTTCAGTAACGTCAGCTGATCCCCAGCTGTGTAGCCGGCAATGTGTCCTGCGACCGCCACGCTGACACAACAACTGAAATGTAAGGGAACCTGTCCCCCCCCCAAGGCGTTTGTTACTGAAAGAGCCAACTTGTGCAGCAGTAATGCTGCACAAGGAAAAGGTAGCTATTTTTGTTTAGCTCCTTGCACACGCAGAACTTAACACTTATAAAATGTGTCCACTGATACCGTAAAACAGTCCCGGAGGTGGGACTTTCCTTCGTAATATGACGCAGCACAGCTGTCATTCCTACCCCCTTGGCGCCGTGCCCCGGCTCCTCAGCGTTGTTTGATTCCGTCCCGGAGCCTGCGCTGTTATGTTAGCCCTTGTCCATGCACACATTTTGCGCTGCCCATCTTCTGACATCATTTGGTGTCAGGCTGACTGCGCCTGGGCGGCCGCGCTGGCCGAGAGCCCGCCTCGCAGTGTCTTCTGATTTAATCCCACTGGGGGCCTGAGATCCATGGACATGCGCAGTGCATATCTGAACCTCCGCCTCTCACTCATCTCCCTACGCCTTCTTCAGACTGTGCGCCGTCAGCTGATCCCTAATAGCATGCCACGGCCGTGACGCCGCACAGTCTGAAGAAGCCGTAGGGAGGGGAGTGAGAGGCGAGCATATGCACTGCGCATGGCCATGGATCCCATGCCCGCGGTGGGATTACATTAGACGACACTGCGAGGCGGGCTCTCGGCCAGCGCGGCCGCACAGGCGCAGCCAGCCTGACACCAAAAGATGTCAGAAGATGGGCAGCGCTAAGTGTGCCTGGCCAAGGGATAACATAACAGCGCAGGCTCCGGGACGGAATCAAACAACGCTGAGGAGCCGGGGCACGGCGCCAAGGGGGTAGGAATGACAGCTGTGCTGCGTCATATTACGAAGGAAAGTCCCACCTCCGGGACGGTCTCACGGTATCAGGGGACGCATTTTATAAGTGTTTAGTTCTGTCTTTGCAAGGAGCATAATGAAAAGAGCCACCTTTTCCTTTTGCATCCTTTGTGCTACACAAGCTGGCTCTTTCAGCTACAAACGCCTTGGGGGGGGGTTAAAGGTTCCCTTTCGACTTTCTCCAATCAGGCTTCGGCCTACACTGTGTTCCTCTGCTCCTCCTGCTGTCCCTGGGCTCCAACACCGGTAGTTGTTGCCTGGTAGTGCTGTACGCACAGTCAACAGTCGCTTCTCTGTTATTGGGGTTCAGTAACGTCAGCTGTTCCCCAGCTGTGTGTGTGGCAATCCCTCCTATCTCCTCCACCTCCTCCTCCTGCTGTTCCTTGGCTACAACACCGCTAGTTGTTACCTGGTAGTGCTGTACGCACAGTCAACAGTAGCTCCTCTGTTATGATTTTCCCAATGGCAGGGAAATCAAAATAACAACGGACTAGCTCTCGGGTGATGGGAACTAAAGTGACCGTGACCTGAACCTGACACGACACTGGAAGTAGCCGGGGAGTGTTTCCTACGATGCCCTAGACACCACGCGCCAGCCGGAGATCTAACTACCCCTATCAGAGGAATATACAGGCCTGCCTTACCTCCAGAGATGAACCCCAAAAGGAGATAGCAGCCCCCCACAAATATTGACGGTGAGTCAAGAGGAAAAGACATACGTAGGATGAACAGCAGATTTAGCACAGTGAGGTCCGCTTACTAGATAGCAGAAGTACAGGAAAGAGTCACTTCACGGTCAACTTCAAAACACTACTCAAAAACACCATCCTGAAATTACTTTAAAACTCCAGTGACAACTCATGCCACTGGAGTGGCAATTTCAGTCCACGAGAGCTTCCAGCTACAGAGAGTCACATTGCAAATAGCTGGACAAAAATAGCATAAACTAGAAACAAAATTCAACTTAGCTGAACAGGATCTTGAGGCAGGAGAATGCAACAGAATGCTACTGATACATTGATAGCCGGCATCAGACCAGCAGCCAAGCAGCCTTAAATAGGAAACTCCCCTAATGGGTGTCAACAGGTGATCAAGGATAGAAGAAGGCAAATAAGTGGCACTACCATAAAACACCACCGGGGGAGCACACAAACAGAATTCACAACAGTACCCCCCCCTTAAGGAGGGGGCACCGAACCCTCACCAGAACCACCAGGGCGATCTGGATGAGCACTATGAAATGCACAAACCAAATCAGGAGCATGAACATCAGATGCTGTCACCCAAGAATTATCCTCCTGACCATAGCCTTTCCACTTAACCAGATACTGAAGTTTCCGTCTGGAAACACGGGAGTCCAAGATCTTTTCCACCACATACTCCAACTCACCCTCAACCAGCACAGGAGCAGGAGGATCAGCAGACGGAACAACCGGCACCTCATACCTCCGCAACAATGACCGATGAAAAACATTATGAATAGTAAAAGATGCTGGGAGGTCCAAACGAAAGGACACAGGATTGAGAACCTCCAGAATCCTATAAGGGCCGATAAACCGAGGCTTAAACTTAGGAGACGAGACCTTCATAGGAACAAATCGAGAAGACAACCAAACCAGGTCCCCAACACAAAGACGAGGACCGACACGCCGATGACGATTAGTGAACTGTTGAGTCTTCTCCTGTGACAACTTCAGATTGTCCACAACCTGTCCCCAAATCTGATGCATTCTATCAACCACAGCATCTACTCCAGGACAATCCGAAGACTCCAATTGACCGGACGAAAAGCGAGGGTGAAACCCTGAATTACAAAAAAATGGAGAAACCAAAGTGGCAGAACTGGCCCGATTGTTAAGGGCAAACTCTGCCAATGGCAAAAAATCAAGCCAATCGTCCTGATCAGCGGACACAAAACACCTCAAGTAAGTCTCCAAGGTCTGATTAGTACGCTCAGTCTGGCCATTAGTCTGAGGATGGAATGCAGACGAAAAAGACAAGTCGATGCCCATCCTGGCACAGAACGCCCGCCAAAATCTAGACACAAACTGAGTACCCCTGTCAGACACTATATTCTCAGGAATACCATGCAAACGCACAACATTCTGAAAAAATAGAGGGACCAGCTCAGAGGAGGAGGGCAATTTGGGCAAAGGTACCAAGTGAACCATCTTGGAAAAACGGTCACACACCACCCAGATGACGGACATCCTACGAGAAACAGGAAGGTCAGAAATAAAGTCCATAGAGATGTGCGTCCAAGGCCTCTTAGGAATAGGCAAGGGCAACAACAACCCGCTGGCCCGGGAACAGCAGGACTTAGCCCGAGCACAAACATCACAAGACTGCACAAAAATACGTACATCTCGAGACAAGGAAGGCCACCAGAAGGACCTAGACACCAGATCCCTGGTGCCAAAAATTCCAGGATGACCTGCCAACGCGGAAGAGTGAACCTCCGAAATAACTCTACTGGTCCAGTCATCAGGGACAAACATTCTACCAGGCGGACAGCGATCAGGCCTATCCACCTGAAACTCCTGCAAAGAGCACCGCAGGTCTGGGGAGACAGCTGACAATATCACCCCATCCTTCAGGATGCCAGTAGGTTCGGAATCACCAGGCGAGTCAGGCTCAAAACTCCTAGAGAGGGCATCCGCCCTCACATTCTTAGACCCAGGCAGATATGAAACCACAAAGTTAAATCGAGAGAAAAACAACGACCAGCGCGCCTGTCTAGGATTCAGACGCCTGGCTGACTCAAGATAAATTAGATTTTTGTGGTCAGTCAAGACCACCACCTGGTGTCTAGCACCCTCAAGCCAATGACGCCACTCCTCAAATGCCCACTTCATGGCCAAGAGCTCCCGATTTCCAACATCATAATTTCGCTCAGCGGGCGAAAACTTTCGAGAGAAAAACGCACATGGTCTCATCACTGAGCAGTCAGGACCTTTCTGCGACAAAACTGCACCTGCTCCGATCTCGGAAGCATCTACTTCAACCTGGAACGGGAGCGAAACATCAGGCTGGCGCAACACAGGAGCAGAAGAAAAGCGGCGCTTAAGCTCCCGAAAGGCCTCCACAGCCGCAGAGGACCAATTAGCAACATCAGCACCCTTCTTGGTCAAATCAGTCAAAGGTTTAGCAATGGCAGAAAAACCCGCTATGAATCGGCGATAGAAATTAGCAAATCCCAAGAATTTCTGAAGACTCTTTAGAGAAGTAGGTTGTATCCAATCACAAATAGCCTGAACCTTAACAGGGTCCATCTCCATAGATGAAGGGGAAAAAACATATCCCAAAAAGGAAATTCTCTGAACCCCAAAAATACACTTTGAGCCCTTCACAAATAGAGAATTAGCTCGTAAAACCTGAAAAACTCTCCTGACCTGTTGAACATGAGATTCCCAGTCCTCCGAAAAAATCAAAATATCATCCAAGTACACAATCATAAATTTATCCAGATATTCACGGAAAATATCGTGCATAAAGGACTGAAAAACGGAAGGGGCATTCGCGAGACCGAAAGGCATTACCAAATATTCAAAATGGCCTTCAGGCGTATTAAATGCGGTCTTCCACTCATCCCCCTGCTTAATCCGCACCAAATTATACGCACCACGTAGATCGATCTTAGTGAACCACTTCGCCCCCTTTATGCGAGCAAAAAGATCAGTCAGTAAAGGTAACGGGTACTGGTATTTAACTGTAATCTTATTCAGAAGTCGATAGTCGATACAAGGTCTCAATGAACCATCCTTTTTACCCACAAAGAAAAACCCTGCCCCCAGTGGAGACAAAGAGGGGCGAATATGACCCTTTTCCAAAGACTCTCTGATATACTCCCGCATAGCAGTATGTTCAGGTACAGACAAATTAAACAAGCGACCCTTAGGAAATTTACTACCGGGAATCAACTCAATAGCGCAGTCACACTCTCTGTGAGGGGGGAGAGAATCAGTTTTAGGCTCCTGAAAGACATCATAAAAATCTGACAGAAATGCTGGGATCTCAGAGGGAGTAGATGAAGAAATGGGAACCAAAGGTGCATCCCCATGAATCCCCCGACATCCCCAGCTCAGCACAGACATTGATCTCCAGTCCAAGACTGGATTATGAATTTGTAACCATGGTAATCCAAGTACTAATACGTCATGTAGATTATATAACACAAGGAAACGAATAATCTCCTGATGGTCTGGGGAAAGATGCATAGTCACTTGTGTCCAATATTGTGGTTTATTGCTAGCCAAAGGTGTAGAATCAATACCCTTTAAGGGAATAGAAACCTCCAGAGGCTCTAAATCAAACCCACAACGCTTGGCAAAGGACCAATCCATGAGACTCAGAGCGGCGCCAGAATCCACATAAGCATCCACAGTAACAGATGATAAAGTACAAATCAATGTCACGGACAAAAGAAATTTAGACTGCAAGGTACCCATAGAAAAAGATTTATCAACCTTTTTATCAACCTTCTTTATGCGTTTAGAGCATGCTGATATAACATGAGCTGGATCTCCACAATAGAAGCACAACCCATTTTTGCGCCTGTAATTCTGTCGTTCGCCTCTAGACAATACACTATCGCATTGCATATGCTCTGGTGCCTTTTCAGAGGTCACCGCCAAATGATGCACAGGTTTTTACTCAGAAGATACCGCCATATGGTGCACAGGTTTTTGCTCAGAAGATACCGCCATATGGTGCACAGGTTTTTGCTCAAAAGATACCGCCATATGGTGCACAGATTTTTGCTCAGAAGATACCGCCATATGGTGCACAGATTTGCGCTCCCGTAAACGCCGATCAATCTGGATAGCCAATTTCATGGCATCATTCAGACCTGTAGGCACAGGGAACCCCACCATGACATCCTTCACGGCATCAGAGAGACCTTCTCTGAAATTAGCTGCTAGAGCGCACTCATTCCATTTAGTAAGCACCGACCATTTACGAAATTTTTGGCAGTATATCTCAGCTTCATCTTGCCCTTGGGAAAGAGCTATCATGGCTTTCTCAGCCAAAATCTCTAAATTAGGTTCTTCATAAAGCAACCCCAAAGCCAGAAAAAACGCATCTACATTTAATAACGCAGGATCCCCTGGCGACAATGCAAATGCCCAACTTTGTGGGTCACCCCGCAATAGAGAAATAACAATTTTAACCTGTTGCGCAGGATCACCAGCAGAGTGAGATTTCAGAGACAAAAACAATTTACAATTCTCTCTGAAATTCAAAAAACGGGATCTGTCTCCGGTAAAAAATTCAGGCATAGGGATCTTAGGTTCAGACATTGGAGCACGTATAACAAAATCTTGTAAGTTCTGGACCT
This sequence comes from Ranitomeya variabilis, assembly GCF_051348905.1. Classification (NCBI taxonomy): domain Eukaryota; kingdom Metazoa; phylum Chordata; class Amphibia; order Anura; family Dendrobatidae; genus Ranitomeya; species Ranitomeya variabilis. The sequence goes on along the minus strand of NC_135233.1, from coordinate 514,174,080 downwards.
TTGTAGCCAGGTTATTCAGACCTGCAACCAAACTCTGTGGATCCATGATTCAAACAGGTGTAACCAAAGCCATTCAGAGATTAAGAGGAGAGGAAAAAAAAAAAGGCTGAAGACTGCAGTTTAAGCAAGGAGTACAAATAAGCACTAAGGTGCACTTTCCAAACACAGAAGGAAAAAAAAACCTTTTCATATCCTTTCCTGCTTTAGTGCATAGTTTTAACACATGCAGGCCGGCCAAACTATTATGATTTTCCCAATGGCAGGGAAATCAAAATAACAACGGACTAGCTCTCGGGTGATGGGAACTAAAGTGACCGTGACCTGAACCTGACACGACACTGGAAGTAGCCGGGGAGTGTTTCCTACGATGCCCTAGACACCACGCGCCAGCCGGAGATCTAACTACCCCTATCAGAGGAATATACAGGCCTGCCTTACCTCCAGAGATGAACCCCAAAAGGAGATAGCAGCCCCCCACAAATATTGACGGTGAGTCAAGAGGAAAAGACATACGTAGGATGAACAGCAGATTTAGCACAGTGAGGTCCGCTTACTAGATAGCAGAAGTACAGGAAAGAGTCACTTCACGGTCAACTTCAAAACACTACTCAAAAACACCATCCTGAAATTACTTTAAAACTCCAGTGACAACTCATGCCACTGGAGTGGCAATTTCAGTCCACGAGAGCTTCCAGCTACAGAGAGTCACATTGCAAATAGCTGGACAAAAATAGCATAAACTAGAAACAAAATTCAACTTAGCTGAACAGGATCTTGAGGCAGGAGAATGCAACAGAATGCTACTGATACATTGATGGCCGGCATCAGACCAGCAGCCAAGCAGCCTTAAATAGGAAACTCCCCTAATGGGTGTCAACAGGTGATCAAGGATAGAAGAAGGCAAATAAGTGGCACTACCATAAAACACCACCGGGGGACCCCACAAACAGAATTCACAACACTCCTCTGTTATTGGGGTTCAGTAACGTCAGCTGTTCCGCAGCTGTGTGTGTGGCAATCCCTCCTATCTCCTCCACCTCCTCCTCCTGCTGTCCCTGGGCTCCAACACCGCTAGTTGCCTGGTAGTGCTGTACGCACAGTCAACAGTCGCTCCTCTGTTATTGGGGTTCAGTAACGTCAGCTGTTCCCCAGCTGTGTGTGTGGCAATCCCTCCTATCTCCTCCACCTCCTCCTCCTGCTGTCCCTGGGCTCCAACACCGCTAGTTGTTGCCTGGTAATGCTGTACGCACAGTCAACAGTCGCTCCTCTGTTATTGGGGTTCAGTAACGTCAGCTGTTCCCCAGCTGTGTGTGTGGCAATCCCTCCTATCTCCTCCACCTCCTCCTCCTGCTGTCCCTGGGCTCCAACACCGCTAGTTGTTGCCTGGTAGTGCTGTACGCACAGTCAACAGTCGCTCCTCTGTTATTGGGGTTCAGTAACGTCAGCTGTTCCCCAGCTGTGTGTGTGGCAATCCCTCCTATCTCCTCCACCTCCTCCTCCTGCTGTCCCTGGGCTCCAACACCGCTAGTTGTTGTCCAGAAGTGCTGTCCGCACAGTGCCAAACACCTCGCCAATGTGTTAGTGGGGTTCAGTAATGCCTGCTGCTCCCCTGTTGTGTATACGGCAACGTGTCATGCGACCGCCACGCAGGCACAACAACTTAAATTTAAGGGAACCTGTCCCCCCCCCAAGGCGTTTGTTACTGAGAGAGCCACCTTGTGCAGCAGTAATAATGATGCAAAAGGAAAAATTGGCTCTTTTTGTGGTGCACCTTGCACACGCTGAACTTGACACTTATGAAATGTGTCCCCTCACACCGTTAAACCGTCCGATCGGAGGGACTTTCCTTTGTCATGTGACGCAGCACAGCTGTCATTCTTACCCCCTTGGCGCCGTGCGCCGCCTCCTCAGCGTTGTTTGAATCTGTCCTGGAGCCTGCGCTGTTATGTTAGCCCTTGTCCATGCACACATTTTGCGCTGCCCATCTTCTGACATCATTTGGTGTCAGGCTGGCTGCGCCTGTGCGGCCGCGCTGGACGAGATCCCGCCTCGTAGTGTCTTCTGATTTAATCCCACTGCGGGCCTGTGATCCATGGACATGCGCAGTGCATATCTTAACCTCCGCCTCTCTCTCATCTCCCTCAGCCTTCTTCAGACTGTGCACCGTCAGCTGATCCCTAATAGCATGCCACGGCCATGACGCCGCACAGTCTGAAGAAGCTGGAAGGAGGGGAGTGAGAGGCAAGGATATGCACTGCACATGCCCATGGATCACAGGTCCGCAGAGTGATTACATTAGATGACACAGCGAGGCGGGATCTTGGCCAGCGCAGCCGCACAGGTGCAGCCAGCCTGACACCAAATTATGTCAGAAGATGGGCAGCGCAAAATGTGTGCATGGACAAGGGCTAACATAACAGCGCAGGCTCCGGGACAGATTCAAACAACGCTGAGGAGGCGGCGCACGGCGCCAAGGGGGTAAGAATGACAGCTTTGCTGCGTCACATGACAAAGGAAAGTCCCTCCGACCGGACGGTTTAACGGTGTGAGGGGACACATTTCATAAGTGTCAAGTTCAGCGTTTGCAAGGACCATAATTAAAAGAGCTAAGTTTACCTTTTCCAGCATTAGTGCTGTACAATATGGCTCTTTCAGCTACAAACCCCTGGGGGGGGGTTTAAGGGTTCCCTTTCAACTTGCTCCAGTGCAGGCTTCGGCCTACACTATGCTCCTCCTGCTGACCCTGGGCTCTAACACCGCCAGTTGGCGCCCAGAAGTGCTGGCTGCACAGAGCCAAACACCTCGGCAATGTGTCAGTGGGGTTCAGCAATGCCAGCTGTTCCCCTGCTGTGTAGCCGGCATCGTGTCCTGCAACAGCCACGCAGACACAAGAACTGAAATTGAAGGAAACTTGTCCCCCCTCCCCCAGGCGTTTGTATGTTTCACAGCCACCTTGTACAGCAGTAATGCTGCATGTGTGCAAGGTGGCTCAGAAACTTATTCCCCTTGCACACGTGGAACTGAACATGTCTAAAATGTGTCCTCTGTGACCATTAAACCGTCCCTGAGGTGTGACTTTCCTTTGTAATGACACGCAACAACCCCCTTGGTAGCACAGCCCTTCTTCTGACATCATTGTTTGGCTGGCTGCGCCTCTGCGGCCGCCCTGCCTGACACAACGCCCCTCGGTGTCTTATTTATTTTGACTGTGAGGGTGTGATTGACGGGCATGAGCAGTGCATATCTTTGCCAGGCTGTCACTCAGCTCCTTCCGCCATCTTCAGACTGTGCGGCTTCATGGCCGTGGCATGTGATAAGGGATCAGCTGACGCCGCACAGTCTGTAGCAGGTGTAAGGACTCGAGCGAGAGGCGAACATATGTACTGCACCAGGCCATGAATCCCAGCCCCGCAGTGTGAAACACTGCAAAGACACTGCGGGGCTGGGATTCATGGGCATCGCGAACCACACCAGCCGACATGAAATGATGTCAGAAGACGGGCAGCGCATGGCCAAGGGATAACGCAACAACGCAGACTCCTGTACAGCAAAATGCGATGCTCAGGAGGCCACGCCAAGCACCAAGTTGGTATTTTTGCCAGCTGTGCTGCATCTCATTACAAAGGGAACTCCCGCCTCCAAGACAGATTGACTCTATAAGGGCCAAAATGTTGTACGTGTTTCATTCAGCTTGTGCAAGGAACAAAATTAAAAGAGCAACCTTTGACTTGTGCAGCATTACTGCTGCCCAAGCTGTGGCTCTTGTAGTTTGTAACCCCTGAGGGGGGGTTAAAGGTTACCTTTAAAATCGGTTCCATTAGGCTTCGGACTACACTCTGCTCCACCTGCAGAGCCCGGGCTCCAACACCGCTAGTTGCTGTCCGGAAGTGCTGGCTGCACAGAGCAAAACACACACCACTCTGTCAGTGGGGTTCAGCACCGCCAGCTGTTCCCCTGCTGTGTAGCCGGCATCGTGTCCTGCAACAGCCACGCAGACACAAAGCTGCCGCCAGTGCAGGCTTCGGCCTACACTCTGCTCCCTCTCCTCCTGCTGACCCTGGGCTCTAACACTGCCAGTTGGGGCCCGATACTGCTAGCTGCACAGAGAAAAACACCAGCCAATGTGTCAGTGGGGTTCAGCACCGCCAGCGGTTCCCGTGCTGTGTAGCCGGCAACATGTCCTGCAACAGCCACGCAGACACAAGAACTGAAATTGAAGGGAACCTGTCCCCCCTCCCCCAGGTGTTTGTATGTTTTACAGCCACCTTGTACAGCAGTAATGCTGCATGTGTGCAAGGTGGCTCATAAACGTATTCTCCTTGCACACGTGGAACGGAACACGTCTACAATGTGTCCCCTGAGACCATAAAAACGTCCCTGAGGTGTGACTTTCCTTTGTAATGACACGCAACAACCCCCTTGGAAGCACAGCCCTTCTTCTGACTTCATTGTTTGGCTGGCTGCGCCTCTGCGGCCGCCCTGCCCGACACAACGCCCCTCGGTGTCTTATTTATTTTGACTGCGAGGGTGTGATTGACGGGCATGAGCAGTTCATATCTTCGCCAGGCTGTCACTCAGCTCCTTCCGCCTTCTTCAGACTGTGCGGCTTCATGGCCGTGGCATGCGATAAGGGATCAGCTGACGCCGCACAGCCTGTAGCAGGTGTAAGGACACGAGCGAGAGGCGAACATATGTACTGCGCCAGGCCATGAATCCCAGCCCCGCAGTGTGAAACACTGTAAAGACACTGCGGGGCTGGGATTCATTGGCATCGCGAACCGCACCAGCCGACATGAAATGATGTCAGAAGACGGGCAGCGCATGGCCAAGGGATAACGCAACAACGCAGACTTCTGTGCAGCAAAATGCGATGCTCAGGAGGCCGCGCCAAGCACCAAGTTGGTATTTTTGCCAGCTGTGCTGCGTCTCATTACAAAGGGAACTCCCGCCTCCAAGACAGATTGACTCTATAAGGGCCAAAGTGTTGTACGTGTTTCATTCAGCTTGTGCAAGGAACAAAATTAAAAGAGCAACCTTTGACTTGTGCAGCATTACTGCTGCCCAAGCTGTGGCTCTTGTAGTTTGTAACCCCTGAGGGGGGGTTAAAGGTTACCTTTAAAATCGGTTCAATTAGGCTTCGGCTTTCACTCTGCTCCACCTGCAGAGCCCGGGCTCCAACACCGCTAGTTGCTGTCCGGAAGTGCTGGCTGCACAGAGCAAAACACATGCCACTCTGTCAGTGGGGTTCAGCACCGCCAGCTGTTCCCCTGCTGTGTAGCCAGCATCGTGTCCTGCAACAGCCACCCAGACACAAAGCTGCCGCCAGTGCAGGCTTCGGCCTACACTCTGCTCCCTCTCCTCCTGCTGACCCTGGGCTCTAACACCGCCAGTTGGGGCCCGATACTGCTAGCTGCACAGAGAAAAACACCAGCCAATGTGTCAGTGGGGTTCAGCACCGCCAGCGGTTCCCCTGCTGTGTAGCCGGCAACGTGTCCTGCAACAGCCACGCAGACACAAGAACTGAAATTGAAGGGAACCTGTCCCCCCTCCCCCAGGTGTTTGTATGTTTTACAGCCACCTTGTACAGCAGTAATGCTGCATGTGTGCAAGGTGGCTCATAAACTTATTCTCCTTGCACACGTGGAACGGAACACGTCTACAATGTGTCCCCTGAGACCATTAAAACGTCCCTGAGGTGTGACTTTCCTTTGTAATGACACGCAACAACCCCCTTGGTAGCACAGCCCTTCTTCTGACATCATTGTTTGGCTGGCTGCGCCTCTGCGGCCGCCCTGCCCGACACAACGCCCCTCGGTGTCTTATTTATTTTGACTGCGAGGGTGTGATTGACGGGCATGAGCAGTGCATATCTTCGCCAGGCTGTCACTCAGCTCCTTCCGCCTTCTTCAGACTGTGCGGCTTCATGGCCGTGGCATGCGATAAGGGATCTGCTGACGCCGCACAGTCTGTAGCAGGTGTAAGGACACGAGCGAGAGGCGAACATATGTACTGCGCCAGGCCATGAATCCCAGCCCCGCAGTGTGAAACACTGTAAAGACATTGCGGGGCTGGGATTCATCGGCATCGCGAACCGCACCAGTCGACATGAAATGATGTCAGAAGACGGGCAGCGCATGGCCAAGGGATAACGCAACAACGCAGACTCCTGTACAGCAAAATGCGATGCTCAGGAGGCCGCGCCAAGCACCATGTTGGTATTTTTGCCAGCTGTGCTGCGTCTCATTACAAAGGGAACTCCCACCTCCAAGACAGATTGACTCTATAAGGGCCAAAATGTTGTACGTGTTTCATGCAGCTTGTGCAAGGAACAAAATTAAAAGAGCAACCTTTGACTTGTGCAGCATTACTGCTGCCCAAGCTGTGGCTTTTGTAGTTTGTAACCCCTGAGGGGTGGTTAAAGGTTACCTTTAAAATCGGTTCAATTAGGCTTCGGCCTACACTCTGCTCTGTTATGACCCCAATGGCAGAGGGTCTCAGGAATAAATACCAAGTCTGCAAACACAAAAAACCAGCTCGTTGGGCAGTGGTAACTGGGCTGACCATATATCTTATCCTAGCACCACAAATAGAAGCAGCCGGGGAACGTGCCTACGTTGGTTCTAGATGTCTCGCGCCAGCCGGAGAACTAACTAACCCTAGAAGGGAAAAGAAAGACCTTTCTTGCCTCCAGAGAAAAGACCCCAAAAGTTGGATACAAGCCCCCAACAAATAATAACGGTGAGGTAAGAGGAAAAGACAAACATAAGCATGAGCTAGGTATTTAGCAAAGAGAGGCCCACTAGCTAATAGCAGAATATAGTAAGATGACTTATATGGTCAGCAAAAACCCTATTAAAATATCCACACTGGATATTCAAGAACCCCCGAACCGACTAAAGGCCGGGGGGAGAACACCAGCCCCCTAGAGCTTCCAGCAAGGTCAGAAATCACATTTAGTACAAGCTGGACAAAAATAGGAGCAAGTAAATAACTCAAAAAACAAAGAAGCAGGACTTAGCTTAATTTTGCAAGAGCCAGGACCAGCAGACAGGAGCAACAGAAGGATCTGATTACAACGATGCCAGGCACTGGACTAAGGATCCAGGAAGTTAATATAGCGAAACCCCTGGACTAACGACCCAGGTGAGTTCCAAACTGAAGAAAGACAACCCCAGAGTCATACCACTAGTGACCACAAGAGGGAGCCAAAAAGTCAATTCACAACACTGCTCCACCTGCAGAGCCCGGGCTCCAACACCGCTAGTTGCTGTCCGGAAGTGCTGGCTGCACAGAGCAAAACACACGCCACTCTGTCAGTGGGGTTCAGCACCGCCAGCTGTTCCCCTGCTGTGTAGCCGGCATCGTGTCCTGCAACAGCCACGCAGACACAAAGCTGCCGCCAGTGCAGGCTTCGGCCTACACTCTGCTCCCTCTCCTCCTGCTGACCCTGGGCTCTAACACTGCCAGTTGGGGCCCGGTACTGCTAGCTGCACAGAGAAAAACACCAGCCAATGTGTCAGTGGGGTTCAGCACCGCCAGCGGTTCCCCTGCTGTGTAGCCGGCAACGTGTCCAACACCGCTAGTTGGGGCTCTAGGAAGACAAGCTTGAATAGGTCCCCATCCTGGTTCCAGCACCGTCAGCTGGTTCCGGGCAGAGCCTTTGGCTTAGGTGCCTCCCTCTGGGTATCCGAGTTCCACCAACGTCAGGTGGTCCTTGGTAGTGCTTTCATGCACGGGTACCTCCTGCTTAGTAACCGGGTTCCAGTAACGTCAGCTGGTCCTCGGTAGTTCCATTGGCTCTTGGACCTTCGGCTACCCATCCGGGTTCCAGTACCGTCAGCTGGTTCTCGGCAGTGTCTTTTGCTCTTGTACCTTCTGCTCCCCATCCTGGTTCCAGTACCGTCAGCTGGTTCCGGGCAGAGCCTTTGGCTTAGGTGCCTCCCTCTGGGTATCCGAGTTTCACCAACGTCAGGTGGTCCTTGGTAGTGCTTTCAGGCACGGGTACCTCCTGCTTAGTAACCGGGTTCCAGTAACGTCAGCTGGTCCTCGGTAGTTCCATTGGCTCTTGGACCTTCGGGTAGCCATCCGAGTCCCAGTTCCATCAGCTGTTTCTCGGCATTTTCTCAGCCTACTTGTACCTTCTGCTACATTTCCAAGTTCAAGACCCTAAAGACGACGACCCGGAAGACCACCCCTAAGATGACGACGACACCAGAGATGACAACCACTGAGATGACGACGACCCTGGAGACGATGACCCTGAAGACCACCCCGATGACGACGACCCCGGAGACGACGACCCTGGAGACGACGACGACCTGGAAGACCGAGAAGCAGAAGAACAAGAGGCTGCAGAACAAAGAGCAGAAGAACATTAAGCATAAGACTAAATATCAGAGCAAAAGATATTGTCTAAATTATAAGCAGAAGAAGACTAGGCAGTGTATGGGGGTGAGTCCGTTCCTCCTCGTGGTGCCCCTGGATAAAGCCTGATGCTGCAGGCCAAACTGAACGCGGACAAATGTAACTGTTTTGTGACAGGCAGAACGGAAGGTGTAATCTTCAAACTTTTATAGATAACAACTACGGGAATGCCTGTCACAAATAAGAATATGATGAAGAAGTTGAATATGAAGAAGATAATAGTAAAATAAAAATAATATGAACAATGTAACAAAAAAAAATAATAGGTAGAAGATGAAGAAGAAGATGAATAACGTGAAGAAGTTGATGTCAAAGAAGCTGATGATGAGGATAATGAAGAAGAAAGTGTGGGAGAAGTAAAAAAGAAGGTGAAGAGCGTGGAAGTAGTGAAACATCAATATCTGACAAAATAAAAAAAAAAATTAACATAGTCAAAATCTTTCTAACGCCGAACGTCATAAAAAACAAAACAAAATCCTGCTATTCTATTAGATTGGGCTAAACCTCTGTGCCTTTAATGTCTCCGCCACGGGGAGTTGTTGGTTATCAAGTTGGCTTTTGAGGAATGGCGACACTTCTTGGAGGGGTCGGTCCACCAGGTTAGGCTAGTTTCACATTTGCGTTTAAATCCGCAGCGTTTAAAACGCATCCGCAAGTGGTGGAAAAAACGCATATAAACGCGTACAAATGCGGCGCTTTTTAGACGCATGCGGGTAAAAAAAGCCGCGTTTGTACTCGTTTATATGCGTTTTTTCCTGCGTTTGCGTTTTTGGTACGCATGAAGAGAAATTTCACAAGAGAAAAAAATTAAGATAACCAGACACCGCCAATGGGCCTACAGAGGGCGTGTATTATGACGAAACGCGGAACGGTATAAATGGCCCCCCAAAAGAAATTCATGAATAGCTGGTTTTTGTTCATTCTGCTTCACAAAAATCGGAATAAAAAGCGATCAAAAATGTCACGTGCCCGAAAATGTTACCAATTAAAATGTCAACTCATCCCGCAAAAAAACAGACCTCACATGACTCTGTGGACCAAAATATGGAAAAATTGTAGCTCTCAAAATGTGGTAACGTAAAAAATATTTTTTTGGAATAAAAAGCGTCTTTAGAGTGTGACAGCTGCCAATCATAAAAATCCACTAGAAAACCCCTATAAATAGAAAGCAAACCCCCTTCATCAACTCCTTAGTTAGGGAAAAATAAAAAAAAATAAAAAATTTATTTATTTCCATTTTCCCATTAGGATTAGGGCCAGGGTTAGGGTTAGGGCTAGGGTTAGGGCTAGGGTTAGGGCTAGGGTTAGGGTTAGGGCTAGGGTTAGGGAAAAGGGTTAGGGCTAGGGCTAGCGTTAGGGTTAGGGCTAGGGCTAGGGTTAGGGCTAGGGTTAGGGTTAGGGCTAGGGTTAGGGTTAGGGCAAGGTTTAGGGCTAGGGTTAGGGCTAGGGTTAGGGCTAGGGTTAGGGCTAGGGCTAGGATTAGGGCTAGGGTTAGGGTTAGGGTTAGGGTTAGGGCTAGGGTTAGGGCTAGTGCTAGGGCTAGGGTTAGGGCTAGGGTTAGGGCTAGGGCAAGGGCTAGGGTTTAGGGCTAGGGTTAGGGCTAGGGTTAGGGTTAGGGCTAGGGTTAGGGCTAGGGTTAGGGCTAGTGCTAGGGCTAGGGCTAGGGTTAGGGCTAGGGTTAGGGCTAGGGCTAGGGCTAGGGTTAGGGTTAGGGTTAGGGCTAGGGTTAGGGTTTGGGCTAGTGCTCGGGTTAGGGCTAGGGTTAGGGCTAGGGTTAGGGTTAGGGCTAGGGCTAGGGTTAGGGCTAGGGTTAGGGCTAGGGTTAGGGCTAGGGTTAGGGTTAGGGCTAGGGCTAGGGTTAGGGCTAGGGTTAGGGCTAGGGTTTGGATCCCTTTATCACCTTGATGGTGGGGGGTGGCTTATCAGTGTCTAAACTTGTTTTTCTCTATTGAAATGCATGCGTTCAAAAACGCAACCAAACGCATGTGCTTAAAAACGCATGCGTTTACATAAACAGCAATGCGTTTTTTTGTCGCAATCCTTGCGCAATCGACCGCATGCTTTTCCTGGCGGCAAATAGATGCCTCTAGAAATTACTACATGTTGCATTTCCACGCCAAGCCGCAAACGACGAAAAAACGCATGCGTCGTCAAACGCGGCAAAACGCGAGAAAAAAAAACGCATGCGTTTTTAATGTTAAATATAGGAAAACAAAACGCATGCGTTTATATGCGGTACAAACGCTGCGGTAACAACCGCAAATGTGAAACGAGCCTTACAGTTATCACCGACCATAAAAATCTTCTTTATTTAGAGTCAGCCAAGCGTCTGTCCCCCAGGCAGACTCGCTGGGCATTGTTTTTCACGCGATTCAACTTTTTTTATTATGTACCGACCGGGGTCTAAGAACACTAAGGCAGATGCTTTATCTAGGTGTTTTCCGGGGGGAGAACCTTGGGAAGATCCGGTACCCATCCTCCAAAAGGATGTAGTGGTCTCGGCTCTCACGACAGAGGTTGAGGCTGAGATTGCCGAGGCTCAGGAGGAAGTACTACCAGAGCTTCCCATTAACAAATCATTTGTACCGCTTCATCTTCGCCTAAAGGTGTTGGGTGAGCATCATGATGCTGTTCTGGCTGGCCATCCAGGGGTTAGGGGTACCTTGGAGTTGGTGTTGCGTCGGTTTTGGTGGCCCAAAATCCGACAGGACGTGGTCTCGTGGTACATGCTGATATGTACGTGTGCTAGGGCTAAGACACCTCGCTCCCGTCCTGCTGGCACATTACATCCTCTAGGGGTACCCAGTAGGCCATGGACGGAGATCTCCATGGATTTTATTACAGACCTGCCCTCCTCAGCTGGGAGCACGGTCATCTTGGTGGTTGTTGATCGGTTCTCAAAGATGTCGCACTTTGTGTCCTTGCCTTCATTGCCTAACGCGAAGACTCTGGCTCAGGTTTTTGTGCAGGAGGTGGTCAGACTTCAAGGGGTCCCGTCTGACGTAGTGTCGGATAGGGGTACTCAGTTTGTGGCAAAGTTTTGGAAAGCGTTTTGCTCACGGCTGGGGATCAAGTTGTCGCATTCTTTGGCGTTTCATCCTAAGTCAAATGGTCAGACCGAGCATATGAACCAAAATTTGGAGCAGTACTTACGCTGCTTTGTTTCTGACAACCAGGAGGAGTGGTCGACGTTCTTTCCTTTGGCTTAATTTGCCATTAATAATCACCGTCAGGAATCGTCTGGGGAGTCCCCGTTCTTTTGTGTTTACGGGCACCATCCTCAATTTTGTACTCTGCGTCCGGGTGGCTCTGCTGTTGTTCTGGAGGAGGACCAGCTAGGAGCATAACTGTTATCCATTTGGAGGAGAGTGAAACAGCATTTGTTGAGCGTGGGTGCAAGGTACAAACGAGTGGCTGACAGTAGACGTGTGCCAGGTCCGGACCTGAGTGTGGGTGATTGGGTGTGGTTGTCCACAAAGAACATAAAACTCAAAGTACCATCCCTGAAATTGGGTCCAAGGTTTATTGGTCCATTTAGGGTCGCCGCCATTATTAACCTGGTAGCCTACCGATTGGAGCTTCCTACGGTATATAAAATACACAACGTGTTTCACAGATCTCTTTTAAAGAAGGTGGTGGGTTCCGTGGACGCGGCGCCGATGCCACCTCTAGTCTTGGTGGATGGCAATTTGGAGTTTGAAGTCTCCAAGGTGGTTGACTCTCATATAGTGCATCGCACATTACAGGACCTGGTACACTGGCATGGTTATGGGCCAGAGGAGAGGTCTTGGGTACAAACTTCGGACATACATGCGGACCGGCTGGTCAGTATGTTTCACTGCCGCCATCCGGAAAAGCCGGGTCCTATAAGTCGTGAGGGCCCTGGGGTCCCTCGTAGAAGGCAGGGTACTGTCATGTCGGACGCTATTCACACTAGGGCATCCGACAGACAGCGGTAATTCCACATCCGTCCACTATACGCTCAGTGGCGTCGGCTAGACTTTATCCAGGTTGTCCGGGGTTAATCTAGCTGGTAATTGAGTTGGAGGCTGGGTCACGCCCATGGCCTTCAAATAGTCATTCTGGACTTTGGGCGTCGCTGATTATAGCTTGTGTCTTGTGCCTGGTGATCTCAGTCTGGAGTGGTGGTCTAGGAGAAGAAATATTGTATCTGGTGGTGTATTATCCTTTGTCATATTTCTCCTTCCTATATTTGTATTTGTTTTGCCCTGTGCACATTATAGTGTTTTCCTGTGTGTCTGTGGCGTGGTGCGTTTTTAGTTTTCCCTGTCTGTGCTTTCTGTAGGGGTTGGTGTGTGGTCTTATCACTGGGTGGCGGGTGGAGGTTTCAGCATAGGACTGAAACAGGAGTCAGGGTCAGGCGTGGCGGCCCAGACAAGCACACCATCAGTGTAAATTCTGGGAGAGGGACAGACAGGGTTTTCCCTAGTCTGAGGGATATCGCAGGGGCCCGGGTAATCAGCTGTAGTCTACCCAGTACCCCCATGACAGATTCTCAGGTCCATTGTTTTGCCATTCATGTACGACCACCACCTCATGCTGCAGCAAGATAATGCATGGTCCCATGTTGCTAGGATCTTTACGCAATTCCTAGAAGCTGTTCTTGCATGGCCAGCATACTCAGCAGACATGTCACCCATTGAGCATGTTTGGTATGCTCTGGATCAACATACAAGACTGCGTATTCAAACTTCTAATATCCAACAACTTCGCACAGCCATTGAAGAAGAGTGGAACAACATTTCACAGACCACAATCAACAATCTGATCAACTCTATATGAAGGAGCTGTGTTGCACTGCGAAAAAGCAAAGGTCAGTTACACCAAATACTGCTTTTCTGACGCTCCGATACGGTAAAAATGCACATTTTAGAGGGGGCTTTTATTGTGGTCAACCTAAGGCACATCTGTGCGATACTCAATAGCATCCAGCTGAAACAAGACATGTTCCTTCCTGGTGACATGTGATGTCGAGTCACTATATACATCGATCTGTCACGACCATGGGATCACGGCGGCTAGATTTTTTCTACAGATGACAGGTCTGGATGATGAACTAATACAGCTCATCATCGATCTTCTACACTTCACGTTAACTCATAATTTTTTTACTTTTAAGGACAGATTTTTCCTACAGCTCCAGGGAACTGCGATGGGGGCGACTTGTGCGCCCTCATACGCAAATCTGTTCCTGGGGCTGTGGGAGAGAGATGTCGTATATAATTTGGAGGATTTCTCTGCTGTGATCTCATGGTCCAGATATATCGATGATATATTATTTATTTGGTAGGGTGAGGAAACATCACTGAACTCTTTTATCAGCCAATTGAATGACAACCAACAGAATATTAGGCTGACATATAAATACAGCAAAGAAAAGTTTGAGTTCCTTGATGTTTTGATCGGGGTAGATGGTGGCCAATTTATCACGACCGACGTATTTCGGAAAAGTACAGCAATGAATTCACTACTGCATGTCACATCGGCGCACCATCCACAGACAATTGGGGCGATTCCGGTGGGTCAGTTCCTGCGGATGAAACGCATTTGTTCGGATGATACCAATTTTAAAAAACAGGCCAGGATCCTGACAAATAACTTGCAACAGAGAGGCTATAACCATAAATCCATCAGGAAGGGGTATAGAAGGGCATTAGCCACACCCAGAAATCAGCTACTATGTCAGAAAAATAAGGATATTCAAAAACACGAACAACCAGTTAGCCTGATTGCAACTTTTAATTCAAGATGGACAGAAATTATGGATATTTTGAAGAAATATTGGCCGATCTTGCATGCTGATGAGGACCTATGTAAATTTTTGCCGACTAACCCTTCTGTTACATGGAGGCGTTCAAAAAATCTCAAGGACTTGTTGACACGTAGCCACTATGTGGCACCTCAAAGATCGTTTTTTTCTGATAGAGCTGGCCCCAGATGGGTCAGCTTTCAATGTGGTGACTGCATAGCATGTCAGTGCATTGAGAGGGCTTTTACTTTTGAGAATAGTGATGTGACTCGTACATATACGATTACGCATCACATGTCATGCTCAACAGACATGGTTATTTACTATGCTTATTGTCCTTGTAAACTTATTTACATAGGCATGACAATACGCCAATTAAAGGTCAGGATCCAGGAACACATGCGGGACATCAAAAATGCAGCTACAGTCCACGATACCACAATACTTAAAACAATTCCGAAACACTTTAGGAGTCACCATGGGAGCAATCCAAAATGGCTGAGAGTCAGAGGGATAGACAGGGTGCAGCTTGGTATACGGGGTGTGAACTACAAAAAAGAACTTTTGAAAAGAGAGGCAAGATGGATAGTCTCCTTAAATACTACCACCCCATAGGGCCTTAATGAATCATTGAGCTTCAAGTCCTTTTTGTAGGTTAGCGCTAATTTTAACTATGTGATTATGTGTTATTTTAACTGTTAGTTGTTCTGTCTTTTTTGTGGTTATTTCGACCATATTTTATCTCTCTATATCAATGGATGGGGATGTGTGTAAAAATAGCATATCATATGTCTAATATCTATATTTGCTTCAGTTAGGCTACAACAGAAAACATCTGGGATAAGGACTATGGAAACTAGATAATTAAGACTTCTCTGAGTAATAACTTTGAGAAGGAACATACTATAAGGAAGGCGATCTCCCACAATATCGTCTTTGAGAAATCGCAAGATCTACATTAAGTGGATGAAGATGCCGTATTATACCGCTATATCTGTAATTCTAATGTTATGCAGTGTATCTTGCGTTATTCTTATAGGGAGATGTAAATGCAATGCTCTGTATTTATAGATCTTGTTGTACCCACCAAATTATGTATGACCTATTCCTTCATGTATGTTATATATGTGGCCTCTCTATAGGTTCAGCTGGGGGATTATGTTTCCAATACCTCCTGTTTGAGCTGGCGTTCTAGGGAATGCGTGGCAAAATTTTTTTTTAGTCATGCTATATCCGCTCAGTTTATTCTGTAACTTACATACATCCATTTTGCTCTATCCATTGTTACTGGCTGGAGCGCGCACCGCGCATGCGCTGCCTCTCGGTTAGACGTGCGGCTTCTCTGTATGGTTGGCGTCGGCATGGTTACAGACCTGGTCATGTGACCGGATCAGGTGACACTGTGACGCGATCCTTGAGCGCCGCTCATCTTCCCGCGACGCAACATCGCGGTGGCGCGCCGCTCACAGCTGATTTTAACTCACTAGATGGGAGCAGTATATAAAGCCGAACTATGATGTTATCTATGACCTCCTGACGAAACTGCGGGGGCAGTGAAACGCGCGTCGAGGTGCGCTACGGGATCATCACTCAGGGATACACAATGACTGCAGGTAATATGTGAGCTTACTGTGGCGCACTGTACTTGTTGCATAGCAAGTTTATACTATAGATACCACGCAGCTCTGACATATAATATTAGCCTGGCTGGTACTCAGGTTTGGTGTCTCTATGGGACATTGATACCATCAATATCATAATATGGGTCACTCTTTAAATCCTTTTCTGAGCTCCACTGTTTGGAACTCAGTGGCGTTTGACCCATTATAACTAGAATAATTTATGTGAATCCCTGGTGCATATACTATAATCTGGCAGCCTTCCACTCTTCAGGCAGTCATTGGGATATACACTCACTGGCCACTTTATTAGGTACACCATGCTAGTAACGGGTTGGACCCCTTTTGCCTTCAGAACTGCCTCAATTCTTCGTGGCATAGGTTCAACAAGGTGCTGGAAGCATTCTTCAGAGATTTTGGTCCATATTGACATGATGGCATCACACAGTTGCCGCAGATTTGTCGGCTGCACATCCCTGATGCGAATCTCCCGTTCCACCACATCCCAAAGATTTCATGTTGTTTACGCCAAATTCTGACCCTACCATCCGAATGTCGCAGCAGAAATCGAGACTCATCAGACCAAGCAACGTTTTTCCAATCTTCTACTGTCCAATTTCGATGAGCTTGTGCAAATTGTAGCCTCAGTTTCCTGTTCTTAGCTGAAAGGAGTGGTACCCGGTGTGGTCTTCTGCTGCTGTAGCCCATCTACCTCAAAGTTCGACGCACTGTGCGTTCAGAGATGCTCTTAGGCCTACCTTGGTTGTAACGGGTGGCGATTTGAGTCACTGTTGCCTTTCTATCAGCTCGAACCAGTCTGCCCATTCTCCTCTGACCTCTGGCATCAACAAGGCATTTCCGCCCACAGAACTGCCGCTCACTGGATTTTTTTTCTTTTTCGGACCATTCTCTGTAAACCCTAGAGATGGTTGTGCGTGAAAATCCCAGTAGATCAGCAGTTTCTGAAATACTCAGACCAGCCCTTCTGGCACCAACAACCATGCCACGTTCAAAGGCACTCAAATCACCTTTCTTCCCCATACTGATGCTCGGTTTGAACTGCAGGAGATTGTCTTGACCATGTCTACATGCCTAAATGCACTGAGTTGCCGCCATGTGATTGGCTGATTAGAAATTAAGTGTTAACAAGAAGTTGGACAGGTGTACCTAATAAAGTGGCCAGTGAGTGTATATCCTATTTGAGTGGTGAATCGGTCTTTTGCTCATATACAGCCTACCTTATTCCTCCCCTATTTATAGGGTATTGACATGTAACTATATATGTATTTACAAATTGTTCTATTTCTGAGATGTATATGTTTTTGATATATGTTGGTTTAAATAAATTTATACCTTTTTACATATGTGTACCTTCCCTGTTCTCTATTGGGTTCACATCTGTGCAATTGTAGGGTGGAGAGCCAAGCTAACGGTTTCTCCTCTGTACCTGGGTGAAACCATCTGGTCTGTCACCAGTGTTTCAGGGGGAAGAGATTGTGGGCCGGAGCAGTTCAGTGCACTTGACTGATGATGGCGGGGTTGACATAAATAGCAGTTTGAGCAGGAAGATGGGACACTTGGTGGGGAACGAGCTTGTGAGTAGTGAGACGTTTAACTCCCTCTCCACGGACTCATGCCTGCTAGCTGCGCCTATATCCCCAGCTAGTCAAACTGCCAACATATCCTACCCTTAGCCCAGAGAGACTTCCGCACTGGGTATTGACTAGGATAGAGTGCGTAACTTGCTCCGCTCACCACTGTGGAGGCACCACTTAGGCCGGTTTCACATTTGCGGTTGTGTCCACAGCGTTTCTTCGCAAATATCCACCTGCGTTGTGTATTCCTATATTTAACATTAGGGATGCATGCTGTTGTGAAATTGGATTTTGGGCTCCCCCGGTGGCCACTGGTGGAATTGAACTGGTGTGCATCATCCCCTCTGTTCACCTGTTTCCATCAGGATGTGGGAGTCGCTATTTAACCTTGCTCCTCTGTCACTTCCATGCCGGTCAACATTGTAATCAGAAGCCTTTCTGTGCATGTTCCTGCTGCTAGACAACTCCCAGCTAAGTTGGACTTTAGTCCTCGTTTGTTTTTGCATTTTGTTCCAGTTCACTGCTGTAGTTTCGTTTCTGTGTCTGGAAAGCTCTTGTGATCTGAAATTGCCACTCTGATGTTATGAGTTAATACTAGAGTCTTAAAGTAATTTCAGGATGGTATTTTGATAGGGTTTTCAGCTGACCATGAAAGTGCCCTTTCTGTCTTCCTGCTATCTAGTAAGCGGACCTCAATTTTGCTAAACCTATTTTCATACTACGTTTGTCATTTCATCTAAAATCACCGCCAATATATGTGGGGGCCTCTGTCTGCCTATCGGGGAAACTTCTCTAGAGGTGAGCCAGGACTATATTTTCCTCTGCCAGGATTAGTTAGTCCTCCGGCCGGCGCTGGGCATCTAGGGATAAAAAACGTAGGCAACGCTACCCAGCTACTGTTAGTTGTGCGGCAGGTTTAGTTCATGGTCAGTTTAGTTTCCATCCTTTCAAGAGCTAGTACTTATGTTTGCTGGGCTATGTTCTCTTGCCATTGAGAACCATAACAGTTTGACCGGCCAAAAAAGGGTTAAATTAATTGACAGAGAAAGGAGAGAAAAGAGAAGTCTGCTGAAGATTTTTTTTTTTTTTTTTTTCCCCTTCCCTTCAGTTCTGAGTGTGCTTGTAATTGAATCTCTTGCAAGTCTGCCTATATTGCAGCCTTTCTCTCTCTCTCTCTCCTTCTAATCCTGGAATGGCTCTGTGTTCACCTGTTTAAAATGGATATTCAGAGTTTAGCTGCAGGTTTGAATAATCTCACCACGAAAGTTCAAAATTTACAAGATTTTGTTGTTCATGTTCCTATATCTGAACCTAGAATTCCTTTGCCTGAATTTTTCTCGGGGAATAGATCTTGCTTTCAAAATTTCAAAAATAATTGCAAGTTGTTTTTGTCCCTGAAATCTCGCTCTGCTGGAGATCCTGCTCAGCAGGTCAGGATTGTGATTTCCTTGCTCCGGGGCGACCCTCAGGATTGGGCTTTTGCATTGGCTCCAGGGGATCCTGTGTTGCTCAATGTGGATGCGTTTTTTCTGGCCTTGGGGTTGCTTTATGAGGAACCTCAGTTAGAGCTTCAGGCGGAAAAGGCCTTGATGTCCCTATCTCAGGGGCAAGACGAAGCTGAAATATACTGCCAGAAATTCCGTAAATGGGCTGTGCTTACTCAGTGGAATGAGTGCGCCCTGGCGGCGAATTTCAGAGAGGGTCTCTCTGATGCCATTAAGGATGTTATGGTGGGGTTCCCTGTGCCTGCGGGTCTGAATGAGTCCATGACAATGGCTATCCAGATCGATAGGCGTCTGCGGGAGCGCAAACCTGTGCACCATTTGGCGGTGTCTACTGAGAAGACGCCAGAGAATATGCAATGTGATAGAATTCTGTCCAGAAGTGAACGGCAGAATTTAAGACGAAAAAATGGGTTGTGCTTCTATTGCGGTGATTCAACTCATGTTATATCAGCATGCTCTAAGCGTACTAAGAAGCTTGATAAGTCTGTTTCAATTGGCACTTTACAGTCTAAGTTTATTCTATCTGTGACCCTGATTTGTTCTTTATCATCTATTACCGCGGATGCCTATGTCGACTCTGGCGCCGCTTTGAGTCTTATGGATTGGTCCTTTGCCAAACGCTGTGGGTATGATTTGGAGCCTCTTGAAACTTCTATACCCCTGAAGGGGATTGACTCCACCCCATTGGCTAGTAATAAACCACAATACTGGACACAAGTAACTATGCGGATTAATCCGGATCATCAGGAGATTATTCGCTTTCTTGTGCTGTATAACCTACATGATGTGTTGGTGCTTGGATTGCCATGGCTGCAATCTCATAACCCAGTCCTTGACTGGAAAGCTATGTCTGTGTTAAGCTGGGGATGTAAGGGGAAGCATGGGGACGTACCTGTGGTTTCCATTTCATCATCTATTCCCTCTGAGATTCCTGAATTCTTGACTGAATATCGTGACGTTTTTGAAGAACCTAAGCTTGGTTCATTACCTCCGCACCGGGAGTGCGATTGTGCCATAGATTTGATTCCGGGTAGTAAATACCCTAAGGGTCGTTTATTTAATCTGTCTGTGCCTGAACATGCTGCTATGCGAGAATATATAAAGGAGTCCTTGGAAAAGGGACATATTCGTCCTTCGTCATCTCCCTTAGGAGCCGGTTTTTTCTTTGTGGCTAAGAAAGATGGCTCTTTGAGACCGTGTATTGATTATCGGCTTTTGAATAAAATCACGGTTAAATATCAATATCCGTTGCCACTGCTGACTGATTTGTTTGCTCGCATAAAGGGGGCCAAGTGGTTCTCTAAGATAGATCTCCGTGGGGCGTATAATTTGGTGCGAATTAAGCAGGGGGATGAGTGGAAGACCGCATTTAATACGCCCGAGGGCCACTTTGAGTATTTGGTGATGCCTTTTGGTCTTTCAAATGCCCCTTCAGTCTTTCAGTCCTTTATGCATGACACTTTCCGTGATTATTTGGATAAATTTATGATTGTGTATCTGGATGATATTTTGATTTTTTCGGATGACTGGGACTCTCATGTCCAGCAGGTCAGGAGGGTTTTTCAGGTTTTGCGGTCTAATTCCTTGTGTGTGAAGGGTTCTAAGTGCGTTTTTGGGGTTCAAAAGATTTCCTTTTTGGGATATATTTTTTCCCCCTCTTCCATCGAGATGGATCCTGTCAAGGTTCAGGCTATTTGTGATTGGACGCAACCCTCTTCTCTTAAGAGTCTTCAGAAATTTTTGGGCTTTGCTAACTTTTATCGTTGATTTATTGCTGGTTTTTCTGATGTTGTTAAACCATTGACTGATTTGACTAAGAAGGGTGCTGATGTTGCTGATTGGTCCCCTGCTGCTGTGGAGGCCTTTCGGGAGCTTAAGCGCCGCTTTTCTTCCGCCCCTGTGTTGCGTCAGCCTGATGTTGCTCTTCCTTTTCAGGTTGAGGTCGACGCTTCTGAAATCGGAGCTGGGGCAGTTTTGTCGCAGAGAAGTTCCGATTGTTCCGTGATGAGACCTTGTGCCTTTTTCTCGCGTAAATTTTCGCCCGCCGAGCGGAATTATGATGTTGGGAATCGGGAGCTTTTGGCCATGAAGTGGGCTTTTGAGGAGTGGCGTCATTGGCTTGAGGGGGCTAGACATCAGGTGGTGGTATTGACTGACCACAAAAATCTAATTTATCTTGAGTCCGCCAGACGCCTGAATCCTAGACAGGCGCGCTGGTCGTTGTTTTTTTCTCGGTTTAATTTTGTGGTGTCCTACCTGCCGGGTTCTAAGAATGTTAAGGCGGATGCCCTTTCTAGGAGTTTTGAGCCTGACTCCCCTGGTAACTCTGAACCTACAGGTATCCTTAAGGATGGAGTGATATTGTCTGCCGTTTCTCCAGACCTGCGGCGGGCCTTGCAGGAGTTTCAGGCGGATAGACCTGATCGTTGCCCACCTGGTAGACTGTTTGTTCCTGATGATTGGACCAGTAAAGTCATTTCTGAGGTTCATTCTTCTGCGTTGACAGGTCATCCTGGAATCTTTGGTACCAGGGATTTGGTGGCAAGGTCCTTCTGGTGGCCTTCCCTGTCTCGAGATGTGCGAGGCTTTGTGCAGTCTTGTGACGTTTGTGCTCGGGCCAAGCCTTGTTGTTCTCGGGCTAGTGGATTGTTGTTGCCCTTGCCTATCCCGAAGAGGCCCTGGACGCACATCTCGATGGATTTTATTTCGGATCTTCCTGTTTCTCAGAAGATGTCTGTCATCTGGGTGGTGTGTGACCGTTTCTCTAAGATGGTCCATTTGGTTCCCCTGCCTAAGTTGCCTTCTTCTTCCGAGTTGGTTCCTCTGTTTTTTCAAAATGTGGTCCGTTTGCATGGTATTCCGGAGAATATCGTTTCTGACAGAGGAACCCAATTCGTGTCTAGATTTTGGCGAGCATTCTGTGCTAGGATGGGCATAGATTTGTCTTTCTCATCTGCTTTCCATCCTCAGACTAATGGCCAGACCGAGCGGACGAATCAGACCTTGGAGACATATTTGAGGTGTTTTGTGTCTGCAGATCAGGATGATTGGGTTGCTTTTTTGCCTTTAGCGGAGTTTGCCCTCAATAATCGGGCCAGCTCTGCCACCTTGGTGTCTCCTTTTTTCTGTAATTCGGGGTTTCATCCTCGATTTTCTTCTGGTCAGGTGGAATCTTCGGATTGTCCTGGAGTGGATGCTGTGGTGGAGAGGTTGCATCAGATTTGGGGGCAGGTAGTGGACAATTTGAAGTTGTCCCAGGAGAAGACTCAGCTTTTTGCCAACCGCCGGTGTCGGGTTGGTCCTCGGCTTTGTGTTGGGGACTTGGTGTGGTTGTCTTCTCGTTTTGTCCCTATGAGGGTTTCTTCTCCTAAGTTTAAGCCTCGGTTCATCGGCCCGTACAAGATATTGGAGATTCTTAACCCTGTGTCCTTCCGTTTGGACCTCCCTGCATCTTTTTCTATTCATAATGTTTTTCATCGGTCATTGTTGCACAGGTATGAGGTACCGGTTGTGCCTTCCGTTGAGCCTCCTGCTCCGGTGTTGGTTGAGGGCGAGTTGGAGTACGTTGTGGAAAAGATCTTAGACTCTCGTGTTTCCAGACGGAAACTCCAGTATCTGGTCAAATGGAAGGGATACGGTCAGGAGGATAATTCTTGGGTGACTGCCTCTGATGTTCATGCCTCCGATCTGGTCCGTGCCTTTCATAGGGCTCATCCTGATCGCCCTGGTGGTTCTGGTGAGGGTTCGGTGCCCCCTCCTTGAGGGGAGGGTACTGTTGTGAAATTGGATTTTGGGCTCCCCCGGTGGCCACTGGTGGAATTGAACTGGTGTGCATCATCCCCTCTGTTCACCTGTTTCCATCAGGATGTGGGAGTCGCTATTTAACCTTGCTCCTCTGTCACTTCCATGCCGGTCAACATTGTAATCAGAAGCCTTTCTGTGCATGTTCCTGCTGCTAGACAACTCCCAGCTAAGTTGGACTTTAGTCCTCGTTTGTTTTTGCATTTTGTTCCAGTTCACTGCTGTAGTTTCGTTTCTGTGTCTGGAAAGCTCTTGTGATCTGAAATTGCCACTCTGATGTTATGAGTTAATACTAGAGTCTTAAAGTAATTTCAGGATGGTATTTTGATAGGGTTTTCAGCTGACCATGAAAGTGCCCTTTCTGTCTTCCTGCTATCTAGTAAGCGGACCTCAATTTTGCTAAACCTATTTTCATACTACGTTTGTCATTTCATCTAAAATCACCGCCAATATATGTGGGGGCCTCTGTCTGCCTATCGGGGAAACTTCTCTAGAGGTGAGCCAGGACTATATTTTCCTCTGCCAGGATTAGTTAGTCCTCCGGCCGGCGCTGGGCGTCTAGGGATAAAAAACGTAGGCAACGCTACCCGGCTACTGTTAGTTGTGCGGCAGGTTTAGTTCATGGTCAGTTTAGTTTCCATCCTTTCAAGAGCTAGTACTTATGTTTGCTGGGCTATGTTCTCTTGCCATTGAGAACCATAACAGCATGCGTCTGCGATCGGTTGCTTTTTGCCGCGTTTGACGACGCATGCGTCGTTTCGTCGTCTGTGGTTTGTCGCGGAAATGCTACATGTAGTAATTTTAAGAGGCATCAATTTGCCGCCTAGAAACGTATGCGGTCGATTGCGTAAGGAGTGCCCCCCAAAAAAGCATTGCTGTCTATGTGAATGCATGCATTTACAAGCACATGCGTTTGCTTGCGTTCGTGAACGCATGCATTGCACCAGAGAAAAACATGTCTTGACACTGATAAGCCACCCCCACATACAAGGTGATAAAGGGAGGGAGTGGACATTTGCAGGTCACTACTAAGCAGACAGCCAAGCAGAGCAGACAGACCACAGCACCTTGGAGCAAACAAGCCTCTGAACAATGTGAGTATATCCTAGCCAATGCCTTTATTTTCTATTTTCTGTCTCTACATGTCCTAATTTCTGCCATTTCTTTCTGCATGCATGCATCAGAATGTCTTCTTCTTCTGATGAGGAGCAACATCCTGGGCCTTCTGAAGTAGAACATGTCAGTGAAGTGAGTACTCACCTCCTCAGATTGGTAAGTATTCACTGTCACATCTACACATATGACAATTTTTGTTTTTCATTTTTTTAGAGCTCTTCTTCTACTGCGGTAGAGACTGGGCAGGAGCAGCGGAGTCACGGTGGGGTGGCAAGGCGGCAGCGTGTACGTATACAAGGCTGACTGTTTACTGTATCCTCACTGTAGTATTCTTTAATCTTCCTTTCTTTACATTCCTATTTCTTTACATTTTTCTTCTGGAATCCTTTTGTATCTTGACTTTAGGCGCCTATGGAATGAGGTGGCCTAAGAGATGTGGGATGGCTGGAACAACGCCCCGACTCAGGTCCGAAATGCATTTGGTAAGTATTGCAATGCAGTGTGAAGCAGCAGACACCTTGGCCGTGCTCACACAACTGTGTGTGATGAGATAAACTCTCAGGAGTTTCTCTCATCATACACAGTTGTGAGAGCACAGCCAAAAGTCCATTGTCTGACCATTATGTTTTGATTTTTCAACAGTGGCCAGAGTCAAAACACGTTGGCGTTCGATGAAGGACCACTTCAACAAGGACCTGCGTCAAGAGAGCCGTGTTCCCAGTGGTTCAGGAGCAAGGATCAGAAAGTACAAATACCATCGCGTTCTGGCATTTTTAAGACCGGTCCTTGCCCAGAGAACGTAAGTATTTCTTCCGTGCATTAGGTTGTGTTGTATTGCCATAATCTGTATGATTCTATTCCACAGGAGTTGGCGTCTGGTTAATTTTTGTTATTATTTTTTTTTTTCCTTTTTTCACAGCACATGGAGCAGCACTGTTGGCCCCGGTTCTGGAGCGGTCCTTCATCAGACAGCCATGGACCCGTCCCAGCCATCCAGCAGCGCTGCAGCAAGTGGGCCTGCCACACAAACTGGAGACTAGGAAGCTGGTCCAACAGGTCTTCCCCTTTCCCAGTCCTCTGCCACTGCCCCTTTTTTTGGTGCTCCTCCCAGCAGCAGCAGAGGGCATTGGACAGGTCCCTCATGCCCGAGTTTTTGCACTTGAGCTCGGTTTTTCACGAAGGACTCAAGGCTTTGGGTGACCGAATGGATATTTCCCTTAGCCACATGAATACACGTATCAAGGAGGACACCAAAAGCCTTGACCAAGTAAAAGCCGATCTCCAGAGGCCAGCACATAATTTTTTTAACCAAATTGAGCAGGGCATGTCGGAACACCTTACTCCTGATCTCCATCTTAGTGTCATGCAGGCCTGCAATGCTGCTTACGTGCAGGCTATGCAGCAGAGTCGGTATTTTCAGCAGACAGTGGCGGCATATCCACCTGTGCCTTCACTGTCACGATTAACCTCAATGCCGATCTCTGCTGCATACCACTGCACAGCCACCTCTATTCCTAGCACTGCCGGACACCAGTACAGCACCACCACCATGCCAAGTGCTGTTGGACAGCCCACCGCCACACCATGACAACCGCTGCTCCTGCTTGGACCTCCTCCACTGACACCACGATGCAGCAGGACCCAGGCATGGCCTTCCATAATGCCACCACCACGATGCAGCAGGACCCAGGCATGGCCTTCCGTACCGCCACCACCACGATGCAGCAGGACCCTGGCATGGCCTTCCGTACCGCCACCACCACGATGCAGCAGGACCCTGGCATGGCCTTCCGCTCTTCAAGCGCTATGGACTTTGGCATGGCTGCACACTCTACGAGCACTCTGGACTCTGGCATGGCTGCATGCTCTACGAGCACTATGGACTCTGGCATGGCTGCACGCTCTACGAGCACTATGGACTCTGGCATGGCTGCCCACTCTACAAGCACTATGGACTCAGGCATGGCCGCACGCTCTACGAGCACTATGGACTCTGACACAGTGCAGCCGGACCCTGACAGGTCACCCACCATGACCATGCCACGACATATGAGCCCACCAAGGCTTAGCAGAACCCGGCAATCCCAGAAAGGAAAAAAAAACAAAACAGCGGACTCTTAGTATTCCTCCCCTTCACCTCCCAGTGTGTCTGTAATGTCAGGTTTAGCAAATAGATAATGGCTGCACTCAAGTTTATTGTGCTAAAGCAAGGAAATGTGCAATACATGAAATGTGAACAGCATAATGGCTTGTGAAATTTATGAAAAAACACATGAGATTTTTAGCACAAAATTTGGCCAAATGTTGTGAGCCCATTCACCAAACGTCAAGGTAATCTCAGATCGAATGGGTAACTAACCTGTCTGCCTAGTGTGAACATTACCTATGGCTAATAAAATGGTAAAGCCTGTATTTATAGAGGAGGTTAGAACCAACTGTGTTTGGATGTAATTAAAATCACAACATGGTGAAGGGTGGGGTGTTCAAGTCAGAAAAAGCAATACATAGTAAATTTAGAAAAACTGACTGAACAGCCATCTAGTCTAAACTGGTGCATAACCAAAAAGTCTTACATAGCAAATAGATAATGGCTGCACTCAAGTTTATTGTGCTAAAGCAAGGAAATGTGCAATACATGAAATGTGAACAGCATAATGGGTTGTGAAATTTATGAAAAAACACATGAGATTTTTAGCACAAAATTTGGCCAAATGTTGTGAGCCCATTCACCAAACTTCAAGGTAATCTCAGATCGAATGGGTAACTAACCTGTCTGCCTAGTGTGAACACTTACCTATGGCTAATAAAATGGTAAAGCCTGTATTTATAGAGGAGGTTAGAACCAACTGTGTGTGGATGTAATTAAAATCACAGCATGGTGAAGGGCGGGGCGTTCAAGTCAGAAAAAGCAATACATAGTAAATTTAGAAAAACTGACTGAACAGCCATCTAGTCTGAACTGGTGCATAACCAAAAAGTCTTACATAGCAAATAGATAATGGCTGCACTCAAGTTTATTGTGCTAAAGCAAGGAAATGTGCAATACATGAAATGTGAACAGCATAATGGCTTGTGAAATTTTTGAAAAAACACATGAGATTTTTAGCACAAAATTTGGCCAAATGTTGCGAGCCCATTCACCAAACGTCAAGGTAATCTCAGATCGAATGGGTAACTAACCTGTCTGCCTAGTGTGAACACTTACCTATGGCTAATAAAATGGTAAAGCCTGTATTTATAGAGGAGGTTAGAACCAACTGTGTGTGGATGTAATTAAAATCACAGCATGGTGAAGGGCGGGGCGTTCAAGTCAGAAAAAGCAATACATAGTAAATTTAGAAAAACTGACTGAACAGCCATCTAGTATGAACTGGTGCATAACCAAAAAGTCTTACATAGCAAATAGATAATGGCTGCACTCAAGTTAATTGTGCTAAAGCAAGGAAATGTGCAATACATGAAATGTGAACAGCAAAATGGCTTGTGAAATTTATGAAAAAACACATGAGATTTTTAGCACAAAATTTGGCCAAATGTTGTGAGCCCATTCACCAAACGTCAGCCATAGGTAAGTGTTCACACTAGGCAGACAGGTTAGTTACCCATTCGATCTGAGATTACCTTGACGTTTGGTGAATGGGCTCACAACATTTGGCCAAATTTTGTGCTAAAAATCTCATGTGTTTTTTCATAAATTTCACAAGCCATTATGCTGTTCACATGTCATGTATTGCACATTTCTTTGCTTTAGCACAATAAACTTGAGTGCAGCCATTATCTATTTGCTATGTAAGACTTTTTGGTTATGCACCAGTTCAGACTAGATGGCTGTTCAGTCAGTTTTTCTAAATTTACTATGTATTGCTTTTTCTGACTTGAACGCCCCGCCCTTCATCATGCTGTGATTTTAATTACATCCAAACACAGTTGGTTCTAACCTCCTCTATAAATACAGGCTTTACCATTTTATTAGCCATAGGTAAGTGTTCACACTAGGCAGACAGGTTAGTTACCCATTCGATCTGAGATTACCTTGACGTTTGGTGAATGGGCTCACAACATTTGGCCAAATTTTGTGCTAAAAATCTCATGTGTTTTTTCATAAATTTCACAAGCCATTATGCTGTTCACATTTCATGTATTGCACATTTCCTTGCTTTAGCACAATAAACTTGAGTGCAGCCATTATCTATTTGCTATGTAAGACTTTTTGGTTATGCACCAGTTCAGACTAGATGGCTGTTCAGTCAGTTTTTCTAAATTTACTATGTATTGCTTTTTCTGACTTGAACGCCCCGCCCTTCACCATGCTGTGATTTTAATTACATCCAAACACAGTTGGTTCTAACCTCCTCTATAAATACAGGCTTTACCATTTTATTAGCCATAGGTAAGTGTTCACACTAGGCAGACAGGTTAGTTACCCATTCGATCTGAGATTACCTTGACGTTTGGTGAATGGGCTCACAACATTTGGCCAAATTTTGTGCTAAAAATCTCATGTGTTTTTTCATAAATTTCACAAGCCATTATGCTGTTCACATTTCATGTATTGCACATTTCCTTGCTTTAGCACAATAAACTTGAGTGCAGCCATTATCTATTTGCTATGTAAGACTTTTTGGTTATGCAACAGTTCAGACTAGATGGCTGTTCAGTCAGTTTTTCTAAATTTACTATGTATTGCTTTTTCTGACTTGAACGCCCCGCCCTTCACCATGCTGTGATTTTAATTACATCCAAACACAGTTGGTTCTAACCTCCTCTATAAATACAGGCTTTACCATTTTATTAGCCATAGGTAAGTGTTCACACTAGGCAGACAGGTTAGTTACCCATTCGATCTGAGATTACCTTGATGTTTGGTGAATGGGCTCACAACATTTGGCCAAATTTTGTGCTAAAAATCTCATGTGTTTTTTCATAAATTTCACAAGCCATTATGCTGTTCACATTTCATGTATTGCACATTTCCTTGCTTTAGCACTATAAACTTGAGTGCAGCCATTATCTATTTGCTATGTAAGACTTTTTGGTTATGCACCAGTTCAGACTAGATGGCTGTTCAGTCAGTTTTTCTAAATTTACTATGTAATATCAGGTTTGTCTCACCCTTCCAGTGCGTCTCAAGCCTCTCATGTGTCAAGCCCTATCTCCGAACTACCAGACCCCACAAGTTTCATTGGCCCTTCTCCTGCCACCTCTGCGTCATCCACGGTTAGCCAGGCTTCACTGCTTCACACCCCCCGTTTACATCACTCTACCCCAAGCAGGCGCAGTAAATAAAAATTTTGTCTGTAACAAAATAAATAATATTGTTTTTTGCCCCTAATTATGTGTGGTTTACTTGTGTATTTTGCCGCCGTCAATACACACCATGCGCCGAACACTTAATTTTTTGGCCACATCATAGCTCCAGTAGTTAGCAAATAAAAGACTGCAGCTTTGTGTGTCTTTAGTATAGAGATATGAGGTGGGCCAAAATATTTATACTTGTATTATCTCCATAATCTCTTCCTTCTGTTTAGTCTGTGACTAGTGTTGCAGAGTGAAGAGAAAATGGCGGAAATAAAATGCAGAACTATACTCAACAGGTCAGGTGTCCACAAACTCATTAGTTTTAGGACACCTGACCTGGTGAGTAGAGAACTGCCTTGTATAACTTCCATTTTCTCTTCTGTGTACGTAATCTATTTCACACAAAGTGAAGGGACCATGGCGGTCATACACGGCATATCTATGCTCACCTGTACATGTGTCAGAAATAGTGAATTCATGAGGCTATGTGCATCATGAATTCATTATTTCTGACACCTGACTTGATGAGTATAGATCTGTTTTGTATGACAGTCATTGTCTCTTCAGTCTGTGTCCAATGGATACTGCAGAACAGAATCCGGACGCAATGACATCAACAACCTTTAAAACAACATGGCTGTCATCACATTAACAGTATGTGGTCAGTATTTTATATCAGTAAGTCAAAACAATGATTGGAACAATTAGAGGAAAATGTTAAGAGGAAAATTATAATAATAACATATCTCGCACCTCGGCTATTATCACCCACTCCTGGTTTTAGATTAAAAATACTGATATGAAATACAGACCAAATACAGCTAGTGTGAGGGACTGCCTTGGTTTGTAGAGGACATAGGAGACACGCTCAAGACACCAAAAAATAAAGTTTATTAACAAGAAATATTAGTAACATTTTAGAAAATAACTGGTACAGATAAAATCCCAACAGGATATTTACACAACATTGACCGCCATGACACACGCCCAATATCCGAATAAAAAAAGGCAGCAAATTGGTCCAGCATGTGGCCAACTTCAGCTGTTGACCGCAGCGGGTGATGTTGGTAATCGGGCAGTGGGTGTGCAACTGGTTCATCCAGTTCAATGTTGGGCTGCTCCTTAGCCATTATGTAACTGTGCAGAACCACACAGGCTTTGACCACCTCGTCGACTGTCTCCATTTTTAGATTAATGGCTGATGCAAGAATGCGCCATTTTGAGACTAGAATCCCAAAGGTACACTCTACTGTTCTTCGTGCGCTGGTCAGTCTGTAGTTAAAAATCCTTTTAGTGTGGTTCAAGTCATGACTGGAATATGGCTTCAGTAGGTTTTCACACATCTGAAAGGCCTCATCACCCACCATAACAAATGGCATTGGTGGACCTTGAGTGTTGAGCGGTCGTGGCCGTGGAAAATTTAAATTTTTGCCATACACACGGTGGCCCATATCAGAGTTCTTGAAAGTCTGGGAATCGTTGCCACGGCCAACAGCTCCAATGTCCATGGCGATGAAGCGACAGTCCGCATCAGCTATTGCCATGAGAACAACAGAAAAATATTTTTTTGTAATTGAAGTACTCCGATCCTGTTCTGGCTGGTTTGATAATGCGGATGTGCTTTCCATCCACCGCTCCCAAACAGTTGGGGAAATCACACACACTCCAGAATTTTTCCGCAATTTCAATCCACATGTCCAAGGTGGGTAGGGGAATAAACTCATCCCGGAGTACATTCCACAAAGCCCGGCAGGTGTCCACAACTATTCCGGACAGGGTGGAAATTCCAAGCCGGTATTGGAAGTAGAGGGATGATAAACTCTCTCCGGTTGCCAGAAATCTGGAAGAAAAAAAAAAAACAATTACAATCAATTCTATTTATGGTGTTGTTATGCTAAAGACATAAATGAAAATACAAAAAAAACATGTCAGAACACCAAAAATTAGCACTGCCATTGGTTTGGATTTGTTACATACCTTAATGTAACCAGCAGATGTTCCTGTGGTGGAATCACTAGTGTTGAGCGATACCGTCCGATACTTGAAAGTATCAGTATCGGAAAGTATCGGCCGATACCGGCAAAGTATCGGATCTGATCCGATACCGATACCCGATACCAATACAAGTCAATGGGACTCAAGTATCGGAAGGTATCCCTGATGGTTCCCAGGGTCTGAAAGAGGAAACTCTCCTTCAGGCCCTGGGATCCATATTAATGTGTAAAATAAAGAATTATAATAAAAAATATTGATATACTCACCTCTCCGACGCAGCCTGGACCTTACCGCTGGTAACCAGCAGCCTTCTTTGCTTAAAATGAGCGCGTTCAGGGCCTTCCATGACGTCACGGCTTCTGATTGGTCGCGGCCGCCCATGTGACCGCCACGCGACCAATCACAAGCCGTGATGTAATTCTCAGGTCCTAAATTCCTAATTCTAGGAATTTAGGACCTGAGAATTACGTCACGTCTTGTGATTGGTCGCGTGGCGGACACATGGGCGGCCGCGACCAATCACAAGCCGTGACGTCATCTAAGGCCCTGAACGCGCTCATTCTTAGGAAGGAAGGCTGCCGGAAAGAAGCCGAGGGTGAGTATTGTTGTGTATCCGCTTTTTGGGCTCCCCTGGTGGTTGCTGGTGGTATTGGTGACTTGTTTGCACTTTGCTGCTTCTGTTCACCTGCTTCCATCAGCGTTTGGGAGTTTCCTATTTAGCCTTGCTCTCCAGTCATTTCCTTGCCGGTCATCATTGTAACCAGAGCCTTCGGTTGCATGTTCCTGCTACTAGTCTGCTGATCAGCTAAGTGGACTTTGTCCTTTTGTTTTGTATCTTTTGTCCAGTTTGCAGTTTTTGTATTTCTCTGTAGCTGGAAGCTCTTGCGGGCTGAAATTGCCACTCCTGTGTCATGAGTTGACACAGGAGTCTTAAAGTAATTTCAGGATGGTTTTTGAAAGGGTTTTCAGTTGACCGTGAAGTCCTCTTTTGTATCTTTCTGCTATCTAGTAAGTGGACCTCTCTTTGCTTAATCTACTTTCATACTGTGTATGTCTTTTCCTCTTAATTCACCGTTATTACATGTGGGGGGCTGCTATCATCTTTTGGGGTATTTCCCTAGAGGTAAGCCAGGTCTGTTTCTTCCTCTACCAGGCGTAGTTAGCCCTCCGGCTGGCGCGTGGCATATAGGAAGCCGTAGGTATGCTCCCTGGCTACTATTAGTTGTGTGGTAGATTTAGCTCACGGTCAACTCGAGTTTCCATCACCCGAGAGCTCGTTCGTTATTTATATGTTTCTTACGTTCCCTTGCCATTGGGAACCATGACAGTATGACCGGCCCGAGTTAAAACTTATTGGCAGAAGAAAGGAGAGAAAAAAGAAGTCTGTAAATTTTTTTTTTTCTTCTTTTTCCCTATGCTTGCTCCATAGTTGGATCAGTTGTATTTCAGCTCTAATTACTGCCTTTGCCTTTCTCTCCTTATAATCCTTGAATGGCTCTGAGCTCACCTGTTTAAAGATGGATCCTCAGAGTTTGGCTGCAGGTTTAAATAATCTTGCTACGAAGGTTCAAAATTTACAAGATTTTGTTATGCATACTCCTATTTCTGAACCTAAAATCCCTACACCAGAGGTGTTTTCCGGAGATAGATCTCGGTTTCTGAATTTCAAATATAATTGTAAATTGTTCCTTTCTCTCAGACCTCACTCCTCAGGAGATCCTGTCCAGCAGGTTAAGATTGTAATTTCTTTGCTGCGAGGTGACCCTCAAAATTGGGCATTTTCATTGGCACCAGGGGATCCTGCGTTGCTCAATGTGGATGCGTTTTTCCTGGCTTTAGGGTTGCTTTATGAGGAACCTAATTTGGAGATTCAAGCTGAAAAAGCTTTGATAGCCCTATCTCAAGGGCAAGATGAAGCTGAGATATACTGCCAAAAATTTCGTAAATGGTCTGTGCTTACTCAGTGGAATGAGTGCGCCTTAGCGGTAAATTTCAGAGAGGGCCTTTCTGATGCCGTTAAAGATGTTATGGTCGGGTTCCCTGCGCCTACAGGTCTGAATGAGTCCATGACATTGGCAATTCAGATTGATCGGCGTTTGCGGGAGCGCAAACCCGTGCACCATTTGGCGGTATCTTCTGAAGAGACGCCAGAGAAAATGCAATGTGACAGAATTATGTCCAGAAGCGAGCGGCAGAATTATAGGCGTAAAAATGGGTTATGCTTCTATTGTGGTGATTCTGCTCATGTTATATCGGCATGCTCTAAACGTACTAGGAAGGTTGACAAGTCTATTTCAATTGGCACTTTACAGTCCAAATTTATTTTGTCTGTAACCTTGATTTGTTCATTATCAGTTATTACTGTGGATGCCTATGTGGACTCTGGCGCCTGTTGTGAATTTGCTTTTTGCTCCCTCTAGTGGTTACTAGTTTTTTGACTCTGGTTTTTCTGTCATTCCTTTTATCCGCACCTGGGTCGTTAGTTAGGGGTGTTGCTATATAAGCTCCCTGGACCTTCAGTTCAATGCCTGGCAACGTAGTTATCAGAGCTAGTCTGCTGTGCTCTTGTCTACTGATCCTGGTTCCAGTTATATCAGCTAAGTCTGCCTTTTGCTTTTGCTATTTGTTTTGTTTTTGTATTTTTGTCCAGCTTGTTCCAAATCTATATCCTGACCTTTGCTAGGAAGCTCTAGGGGGCTGGTGTTCTCCCCCCGGACCGTTAGACGGTTCGGGGGTTCTTGAATTTCCAGTGTGGATTTTGATAGGGTTTTTGTTGACCATATAAGTTACCTTTCTTTATTCTGCTATCAGTAAGCGGGCCTCTCTGTGCTAAACCTGGTTCATTTCTGTGTTTGTCATTTCCTCTTACCTAACCGTCATTATTTGTGGGGGGCTTCTATCCAGCTTTGGGGTCCCCTTCTCTGGAGGCAAGAAAGGTCTTTGTTTTCCTCTACTAGGGGTAGCTAGATTCTCCGGCTGGCGCGTGTCATCTAGAATCAACGTAGGAATGATCCCCGGCTACTTCTAGTGTTGGCGTTAGGAGTAGATATATGGTCAACCCAGTTACCACTGCCCTATGAGCTGGATTTTTGTATTCTGCAGACTTCCACGTTCCTCTGAGACCCTCGCCATTGGGGTCATAACAGTTTGCCAGGCCAGTATTAAATGTTTAATGCATTGCAGAAGAGGGATTATAAGAAAGAAGATTCTGAGTTTTTTTTTTTTTTTTTTTTTCTTCTTCCCCTTTACCTCAGAGTGGCTATGCTTGCTGCAGACATGAATGTCCAGACCTTGATTACAAGTGTGGACCAGCTGGCTACTCGTGTGCAGGGCATACAAGACTATGTTATCAGAAATCCTAGGTCAGAACCTAAAATACCGATTCCTGAACTGTTTTCCGGAGACAGGTTTAAGTTTAGGAATTTCGTGAATAATTGTAAATTGTTTTTGTCCCTGAGACCCTGTTCATCTGGAGATTCTGCTCAGCAAGTAAAGATTGTTATTTCGTTCTTACGGGGCGACCCTCAGGATTGGGCTTTTTCGCTGGCGCCAGGAGATCCGGCATTGGCTGATCTTGATGCGTTTTTTCTGGCGCTCGGTTTACTTTATGAGGAACCCAATCTTGAGATTCAGGCAGAAAAGGCCTTGCTGGCTATGTCTCAGGGGCAGGACGAGGCTGAAGTGTATTGCCAAAAATTTCGGAAATGGTCCGTGCTGACACATTGGAACGAGTGTGCACTGGCCGCTAATTTTAGAAATGGCCTTTCTGAAGCCATTAAGAATGTTATGGTGGGTTTTCCCATTCCCACAGGTCTGAATGATACTATGGCACTGGCTATTCAAATTGACCGGTGGTTGCGGGAGCGCAAAACCGCAAATTCCCTCATGGTGTTGTCTGAACAGACACCTGATTTAATGCAATGTGATAGAATCCTGACTAGAAATGAGCGGAAAATTCATAGACGCCGGAATGGCTTGTGCTACTACTGTGGCGATTCTACACATGTTATCTCAGCATGCTCTAAACGTATAGCTAAGGTTGTTAGTCCTGTCACCGTTGGTAATTTGCAACCTAAATTTATTCTGTCTGTAACTTTGATTTGCTCACTGTCATCTTATCCTGTCATGGCGTTTGTAGATTCAGGTGCTGCCCTGAGTCTCATGGATCTCTCATTTGCTAAGCGCTGTGGTTTTACTCTTGAACCATTAGAAAATCCTATTCCTCTTAGGGGTATTGATGCTACACCATTGGCAGCAAATAAACCGCAGTATTGGACACAGGTTACCATGTGCATGACTCCTGAACACCGCGAGGTGATACGTTTCCTGGTTTTACATAAAATGCATGATTTGGTTGTTTTAGGGCTGCCATGGTTACAGACCCATAATCCAGTCCTGGACTGGAAGGCTATGTCAGTCTCAAGTTGGGGCTGTCGTGGTATTCATGGGGATTCCCTGCCTGTGTCTATTGCTTCTTCTACGCCTTCGGAAGTTCCGGAGTATTTGTCTGATTATCAGGATGTCTTCAGTGAGTCTGAGTCCAGTGCACTGCCTCCTCATAGGGACTGTGACTGTGCTATAGATTTGATCCCAGGCAGTAAATTTCCTAAGGGAAGACTGTTTAATCTGTCGGTACCTGAACATACCGCTATGCGTTCATATATCAAGGAGTCTCTGGAGAAAGGACATATTCGTCCGTCTTCTTCCCCTCTTGGTGCGGGATTCTTTTTTGTGGCAAAAAAGGACGGATCTTTGAGACCTTGTATTGATTATCGGCTTTTAAATAAGATCACTGTCAAATTTCAGTATCCTTTACCGCTGTTGTCTGACTTGTTTGCCCGGATTAAGGGTGCCAAGTGGTTCACCAAGATAGACCTTCGTGGTGCGTACAACCTTGTGCGCATTAAGCAAGGTGATGAATGGAAAACCGCATTCAATACGCCCGAAGGTCATTTTGAGTACTTGGTGATGCCTTTTGGGCTCTCCAATGCGCCTTCAGTTTTTCAGTCCTTTATGCATGACATTTTCCGGAAGTATCTGGATAAATTTTTGATTGTTTATCTGGATGATATTTTGGTTTTTTCTGATAATTGGGATTCGCATGTGGAGCAGGTCAGGTTGGTCTTTAAAATTTTGCGTGAAAATTCTTTGTTTGTCAAGGGCTCAAAGTGTCTCTTTGGTGTACAGAAGGTTCCCTTTTTGGGGTTCATTTTTTCCCCTTCTGCTGTGGAGATGGACCCAGTCAAGGTCCGAGCTATTCTTGATTGGACTCAGCCCTCGTCAGTTAAGAGTCTTCAGAAGTTCTTGGGCTTCGCTAACTTCTACCGTCGTTTTATCGCTAATTTTTCTAGCATTGTGAAACCTTTGACGGATATGACCAAGAAGGGCTCCGATGTAGCTAACTGGGCTCCTGCTGCCGTGGAGGCTTTCCAGGAGTTGAAACGCCGGTTTACTTCGGCGCCGGTTTTGTGCCAGCCTGACGTCTCACTTCCCTTTCAGGTTGAGGTGGATGCTTCGGAGATTGGGGCAGGGGCCGTTTTGTCGCAGAGAGGCCCTGGTTGCTCTGTTATGAAACCTTGTGCCTTTTTCTCTAGGAAGTTTTCGCCTGCCGAGCGAAATTATGATGTGGGCAATCAGGAGTTGTTGGCCATGAAATGGGCATTTGAGGAGTGGCGTCATTGGCTCGAGGGTGCTAAGCATCGTGTGGTGGTCTTGACTGATCACAAAAATCTGATGTATCTCGAGTCTGCTAAACGCCTTAATCCGAGACAGGCCCGCTGGTCATTGTTTTTCTCCCGCTTTGATTTTGTTGTCTCGTATTTACCAGGTTCAAAGAATGTGAAGGCCGATGCTCTTTCTAGGAGCTTTGTGCCTGATGCTCCTGGAGTCGCTGATCCTGTTGGTATTCTTAAAGATGGAGTTATCTTGTCAGCTATTTCTCCGGATCTGCGACGTGTGTTGCAGAGATTTCAGGCTGATAGGCCTGAGTCTTGTCCACCTGACAGACTGTTTGTCCCGGATAAGTGGACCAGCAGAGTCATTTCCGAGGTTCATTCCTCGGTGTTGGCAGGTCATCCGGGAATTTTTGGCACCAGAGATCTGGTGGCCAGGTCCTTTTGGTGGCCTTCCTTGTCAAGGGATGTGCGGTCATTTGTGCAGTCCTGTGGGACTTGTGCTCGAGCTAAGCCTTGCTGTTCTCGTGCCAGCGGTTTGCTCTTGCCCTTGCCTGTCCCGAAGAGACCTTGGACACATATCTCCATGGATTTCATTTCTGATCTTCCGCTATCTCAGGGCATGTCCGTTATCTGGGTGATATGTGATCGCTTCTCCAAGATGGTCCATTTGGTTCCTTTGCCTAAGCTGCCTTCCTCTTCCGATCTGGTTCCTGTGTTTTTCCAGAACGTGGTTCGTTTGCACGGCATCCCTGAGAATATTGTGTCAGACAGAGGATCCCAGTTCGTTTCCAGGTTCTGGCGATCCTTTTGTAGTAGGATGGGCATTGATTTGTCGTTTTCGTCTGCTTTCCATCCTCAGACTAATGGACAGACGGAGCGAACCAATCAGACTTTGGAGGCTTATTTGAGGTGTTTTGTCTCTGCTGATCAGGACGATTGGGTGACATTCTTGCCGTTGGCTGAGTTTGCCCTTAATAATCGGGCTAGTTCCGCCACCTTGGTTTCGCCTTTTTTCTGCAACTCTGGTTTCCATCCTCGCTTTTCTTCGGGTCATGTGGAGCCTTCTGACTGTCCTGGGGTGGATTCTGTGGTGGATAGGTTGCAGCAGATCTGGAATCATGTGGTGGACAACTTGAAGTTGTCACAGGAGAAGGCTCAGCGCTTTGCCAACCGCCGCCGCGGTGTGGGTCCCCGACTACGCGTTGGGGATTTGGTATGGCTTTCTTCCCGCTTTGTTCCTATGAAGGTCTCCTCTCCCAAATTTAAACCTCGTTTTATTGGGCCTTACAAGATATTGGAAATCCTTAATCCTGTATCTTTTCGTCTGGATCTTCCTGTGTCGTTTGCTATTCACAATGTATTTCATAGGTCCTTGTTGCGGCGGTACATTGTGCCTGTAGTTCCTTCTGCTGAGCCTCCTGCTCCGGTGTTGGTTGAGGGCGAGTTGGAGTACGTGGTGGAGAAGATCTTGGATTCTCGCCTCTCCAGGCGGAGGCTTCAGTACCTGGTCAAGTGGAAGGGCTATGGTCAGGAGGACAATTCCTGGGTGGTCGCCTCTGATGTTCATGCGGCCGATTTAGTTCGTGCCTTTCATGCCGCTCATCCTGATCGCCCTGGTGGTCGTGGTGAGGGTTCGGTGACCCCTCACTAAGGGGGGGGTACTGTTGTGAATTTGCTTTTTGCTCCCTCTAGTGGTTACTAGTTTTTTGACTCTGGTTTTTCTGTCATTCCTTTTATCCGCACCTGGGTCGTTAGTTAGGGGTGTTGCTATATAAGCTCCCTGGACCTTCAGTTCAATGCCTGGCAACGTAGTTATCAGAGCTAGTCTGCTGTGCTCTTGTCTACTGATCCTGGTTCCAGTTATATCAGCTAAGTCTGCCTTTTGCTTTTGCTATTTGTTTTGTTTTTGTATTTTTGTCCAGCTTGTTCCAAATCTATATCCTGACCTTTGCTAGGAAGCTCTAGGGGGCTGGTGTTCTCCCCCCGGACCGTTAGACGGTTCGGGGGTTCTTGAATTTCCAGTGTGGATTTTGATAGGGTTTTTGTTGACCATATAAGTTACCTTTCTTTATTCTGCTATCAGTAAGCGGGCCTCTCTGTGCTAAACCTGGTTCATTTCTGTGTTTGTCATTTCCTCTTACCTAACCGTCATTATTTGTGGGGGGCTTCTATCCAGCTTTGGGGTCCCCTTCTCTGGAGGCAAGAAAGGTCTTTGTTTTCCTCTACTAGGGGTAGCTAGATTCTCCGGCTGGCGCGTGTCATCTAGAATCAACGTAGGAATGATCCCCGGCTACTTCTAGTGTTGGCGTTAGGAGTAGATATATGGTCAACCCAGTTACCACTGCCCTATGAGCTGGATTTTTGTATTCTGCAGACTTCCACGTTCCTCTGAGACCCTCGCCATTGGGGTCATAACAGGCGCCGCTCTGAGTCTTATGGACTGGTCCTTTGCCAGGCGCTGTGGGTTTGATTTAGAGCCTCTGGAAGTCCCTATACCTCTGAAGGGTATTGATTCTACACCTTTGGCTTGTAATAAACCACAGTTCTGGACGCAAGTGACTATGCGTATGACTCCAGACTATCAGGAGGTGATTCGCTTCCTTGTGTTGTACAATTTACATGATGTTTGGGTGCTTGGATTACCATGGTTACAGTCTCATAACCCAGTCCTTGACTGGAAAGCTATGTCTGTGTTAAGCTGGGGATGTCGGGGGTCTCATGGGGACACTCCTTTGGTGTCCATTTCGTCATCTATTCCATCTGAGATTCCAGCATTTTTGTCTGATTATCGTGATATTTTTGAAGAGCCTAAAATTGGTTCACTCCCTCCTCACAGGGATTGTGATTGCGCCATAGATCTGATTCCTGGCAGTAAATTTCCAAAGGGTCGTTTGTTTAACCTATCTGTACCTGAACATGCTGCTATGCGCGAGTATATTAAGGAGTCCCTGGAAAAGGGACATATTCGTCCTTCTTCATCACCTTTAGGAGCCGTTTTTTTCTTTGTCTCTAAAAAGGATGGCTCTCTGAGGCCTTGTAATGATTATCGACTCCTGAATAAAATTACAGTCAAATATCAGTATCCGTTGCCTTTGCTGACTGATTTGTTTGCTCGCATAAGGGGGGCTAAGTGGTTTTCTAAGATTGATCTTCGTGGGGCGTATAATTTGGTGTGAATTAAGCAGGGGGATGAGTGGAAAACCGCATTTAATACGCCTGAGGGCCATTTTGAGTATTTGGTAATGCCTTTCGGCCTTTCTAATGCACCTTCTGTCTTTCAGTCCTTAATGCATGATATTTTCCGTGAATATTTGGATAAATTTATGATAGTGTACTTGGATGATATTTTGATTTTTTCTGATGACTGGGAGTCTCATGTTCAGCAGGTCAGGAGGGTTTTTCAGGTTTTGCGGGGGAATTCTTTGTGTGTAAAGGGTTCAAAGTGTGTTTTTGGGGTTCAAAAAATTTCCTTTTTGGGGTACATTTTTCCCCTTCTTCTATTGAGATGGACCCTGTCAAGGTTCGGGCTATTTACGACTGGACGCAGCCTACTTCTCTGAAGAGTCTCCAGAAATTCTTGGGCTTTGCTAATTTTTATCGTCGATTTATAGCTGGTTTTTCTGGCGTTGCTAAACCTCTGACGGATTTGACTAAAAAGGGTGCTGATGTTGCCAATTGGTCCCCTGCTGCCGTGGGGGCCTTTCGGGAGCTTAAGCGCCGCTTTTTGTCTGCACCTGTGTTGCGCCAGCCTGATGTTTCTCTTCCCTTTCAGGTTGAGGTCGATGCTTCCGAGATCGGAGCGGGGGCGGTTTTGTCGCAGAAAAGTTCCGACTGCTCAGTGATGAGACCTTGTGCGTTCTTTTCGCGAAAATTTTCGGCCGCCGAGCGAAACTATGATGTTGGTAATCGGGAGCTTTTGGCCATGAAGTGGGCATTTGAGGAGTGGCGTCATTGGCTTGAGGGTGCTAAACATCAGGTGGTAGTTTTGACTGATCACAAGAATTTAATTTATTTGGAGTCTGCCAGGCGCCTGAATCCTAGACAGGCACGTTGGTCGTTGTTCTTTTCCCGGTTTAATTTTGTGGTCTCGTACTTGCCGGGTTCTAGGAATGTGAAGGCAGATGCTCTTTCTAGGAGTTTTGAGCCTGACTCTCCTGGGAATTCTGGACCTGCTGGTGTCCTTAAGGATGGAGTGGTTTTGTCTGCTGTCTCTCCAGATTTGCGACATGCTTTGCAAGAATTTCAGGCGGATAGACCTGATCGTTGTCCGTCTGGTAGACTGTTTGTTCCTGACGAGTGGACCACTAGAGTCATCTCGGAAGTTCATTCTTCTACTCTGGCAGGTCATCCGGGAATTTTTGGCACCAGAGATTTGGTGGCTAGATCCTTCTGGTGGCCTTCCCTGTCTCGAGATGTGCGTGTTTTTGTGCAGTCTTGCGATGTGTGTGCTCGGGCCAAGCCTTGTTGTTCTAGGGCTAGTGGGTTGTTGTTGCCCTTGCCTATTCCGAAGAGGCCTTGGACGCACATCTCTATGGACTTTATCTCGGACCTCCCTGTTTCTCAGAAGATGTCTGTCATCTGGGTGGTGTGGTGTGACCGTTTTTCTAAAATGGTTCATTTGGTGCCATTGCCTAAGTTGCCTTCTTCATCTGAGTTGGTCCCTCTGTTTTTTCAAAATGTGGTTCGCTTGCATGGTATTCCGGAAAACATCGTTTCTGACAGGGGTACCCAGTTCGTGTCTAGATTTTGGCGGGCAGTCTGTGCCAGGTTGGGCATTGATTTGTCTTTTTCGTCTGCATTCCATCCTCAAACCAATGGCCAGACGGAACGAACTAATCAAACTTTGGAGACTTATTTGAGGTGTTTTGTGTCTGCGGATCAGGATGATTGGGTTGCCTTTCTGCCATTGGCGGAGTTTGCTCTTAATAATCGGGCTAGTTCTGCCACTTTGGTTTCTCCTTTCTTTTGCAATTCAGGGTTTCATCCGCGTTTTTCATCTGGTCAGGTTGAATCTTCGGATTGTCCTGGAGTGGATGCGGTAGTGGATCGGTTGCATCAGATTTGGGGACAAGTGGTGGATAATTTGGAATTGTCCCAGGAGAGGACTCAGCAGTTTGCTAACCGCCGTCGTCGTGTTGGCCCCCACCTTCGTGTTGGGGACTTGGTGTGGTTGTCTTCCCGTTTTGTCCCTATGAGGGTTTCTTCTCCTAAATTTAAGCCTCGGTTCATCGGTCCTTATAGGATTTTGGAGATTCTTAACCCTGTCTCCTTTCGTTTGGACCTCCCGGCATCTTTCGCTATCCATAATGTGTTCCATTGGTCGCTGTTGCGGAGATATGAGGTACCAGTGGTTCCTTCTACTGAACCTCTTGCTCCTG
Source organism: Ranitomeya variabilis (assembly GCF_051348905.1). NCBI lineage: Eukaryota > Metazoa > Chordata > Amphibia > Anura > Dendrobatidae > Ranitomeya > Ranitomeya variabilis. The sequence goes on along the minus strand of NC_135233.1, from coordinate 514,131,904 downwards.
TGCTGGTGGAGGGTGAATTGGAGTACGTGGTAGAAAAGATCTTGGACTCCCGTATTTCCAGACGGAGACTTCAATATGTGGTTAAATGGAAGGGCTATGGTCAGGAAGATAATTCTTGGGTAACTGCCTCTGATGTTCATGCCTCGGATTTGGTTCGTGCCTTTCATAGGGCTCATCCAGATCGCCCTGGCGGTTCTTGTGAGGGTTCGGTGCTCCCTCCTTAAGTGGAGGGTACTGTTGTGTATCCGCTTTTTGGGCTCCCCTGGTGGTTGCTGGTGGTATTGGTGACTTGTTTGCACTTTGCTGCTTCTGTTCACCTGCTTCCATCAGCGTTTGGGAGTTTCCTATTTAGCCTTGCTCTCCAGTCATTTCCTTGCCGGTCATCATTGTAACCAGAGCCTTCGGTTGCATGTTCCTGCTACTAGTCTGCTGATCAGCTAAGTGGACTTTGTCCTTTTGTTTTGTATCTTTTGTCCAGTTTGCAGTTTTTGTATTTCTCTGTAGCTGGAAGCTCTTGCGGGCTGAAATTGCCACTCCTGTGTCATGAGTTGACACAGGAGTCTTAAAGTAATTTCAGGATGGTTTTTGAAAGGGTTTTCAGTTGACCGTGAAGTCCTCTTTTGTATCTTTCTGCTATCTAGTAAGTGGACCTCTCTTTGCTTAATCTACTTTCATACTGTGTATGTCTTTTCCTCTTAATTCACCGTTATTACATGTGGGGGGCTGCTATCATCTTTTGGGGTATTTCCCTAGAGGTAAGCCAGGTCTGTTTCTTCCTCTACCAGGCGTAGTTAGCCCTCCGGCTGGCGCGTGGCATATAGGAAGCCGTAGGTATGCTCCCTGGCTACTATTAGTTGTGTGGTAGATTTAGCTCACGGTCAACTCGAGTTTCCATCACCCGAGAGCTCGTTCGTTATTTATATGTTTCTTACGTTCCCTTGCCATTGGGAACCATGACAGAGTATATTCCTATTAGGTATATACTCACCCTCGGACGTGCCCTGCTTCTTTCCGGCAGCCTTCCTTCTTAAGAATGAGCTCGTTCAGGGCCTTAGATGATGTCACGGCTTGTGATTGGTCGCGGCCGCCCATGTGACCGCTCATGCGACCAATCACAAGCCGTGACGTCATCCCTCAGGTCCTAAATTCCTAGAAGGGAATTTAGGACCTGAGGGATGACGTCGCGGCTTGTGATTGGTCGCGTGGCGGTCACATGAGCGGCACGCGCCCAATCAGAAGCCGTGACGTCATGGAAGGTGCTGAACGCGCTCATTTTAAACAAAGAAGGCTGCCGGTTACCAGCGTTGATGTCCAGGGGCCTCCGGACAGGTGAGTATATCAATATTTTTTATTTTAATTCTTTATTTTACACATTCATATGGATCCCAGGGCCTGAAGGAGAGTTTCCTCTCCTTCAGACCCTGGGAACCATACACTGGAAACTTCCGATTCCCGATACCACAAAAGTATCGGATCTCGGTATCGGAATTCCGATACCGCAAGTATCGGCCGATACCCGATACTTGTGGTATCGGAATGCTCAACACTAGGAATCACTCTATGGAGCTGGGTGTCCTGTCTACGTATGGCTCCTTGGACACGAGCAAGCAAATCCTGGAACGAGTCTTGCAACATCCTTGTATATTCCGGGAATGTGTCCGGGTTGTCATTAAGCTCGCCATACAGCGTCTGATAGGTTCCACGGCTCTCACGTAATTCAACAATGGGGTGTCTCTAAAAACACTTACGATGTCTCCTCCATCTTTCGCGATTTCTGTCTTTCTCCCAAGCAAACGCACAGGCAAGAAACAGCTTGATGCTTAAATCCAGGTTGAAATAAAAGCTCTCCATCCGAAGATCCATCATGACACAGGATACAGGAGCAAAATCTGAATATGTCAGCTGTTCAAGGGTCTATATAAAGATATCCCATAATACACGCCCTCTGTAGTCCCATTGGCGGTGTCTGGTTCTCTAGATTCTTCTCTTGTAAAATTTGTCACCATGAGCACCAAAAACGCAAACGGAGGAAAAAACGCATTGAGAAGCGTGCAAACATGGCGTTTTTTTAACCGCATGCATCTAAAAAATGCCGCGTTTGGACGTGTTTCTATGCCTTTTTTCCTGCACTTGCTCATGCGGATTAAACGCTGCGGATTCTAACGCAAATGTGAAACTAGCCTTAGTCCCATCCTTGCGGTGTCTGTGTGCTTCTACTGCGGCCTGGCCTACTGAACTTTCTGCTTCTTCTGTGCTGCCAACCATCACCTCTACTCCACCATGTGCACGGATCAGGAGAACACATGCCGAAGAACCCGGAGGATTCGTCGTCGCAAGGAGAAAGTGCATCGCTCATCTGCGGGACCGGATCAAAGATATCTTGCGCCGCCACGGGATCTTTCAGCCACCTTCCTCCAGTGCACAGAGACTGATAAGTTAATCCATTATTTTCTGTTTGACTTTCCCCCTATCCTCCAATCACATCCTTTACCCCCCTGCTTGTACCAGTACTGTTCTTGTATATAAAGAACCTGTTAACCCTTGCTCTGCCTCCTGTGTGTGACTGCATCCTACACACCTGCTAGCATCCTACACTTGGCATAGTCAGCAGGATGCAGTCCAACAGCATGCAGATGATAGACCAAGCAGTTGGGGGTGGCCCCAGGACTAGCATTTCCTTTGGGGCCATGCTGAGCAATTTGCCAAAGTTCACGGGTAGCAACACTATGCTTTGTAGCTGGACTGAGTGCCTTAGAGGCATGATGAGAATTCACCCCATGACCCCTGCACCGGAGGCTGAGGTGGCCATTATGGCCCTGGATGGGGAAGCCAGGGATTCAGAAATGTTATGGACCCCACAAGACTGGACTATCTTTAACAAAGTGCTGCAGATCTTGGAGAGACTCACGGGGACCCCACAGATGTAGGGGAACTGAGAACATGCATTTTTACTAGGATGCAGAAGGAGGAGGAGACCATGATCCAATATAGGAATGCATTGCAAGAGCTACACACTGCAATTATTAGGAAAGATGGCAGGGAAGTGGGACCCACAGACATAATGTAACGAGACCTCCTAGTGACAGGTTTGTGAGACATGCTGACAAAACAAGCCCTGAGAGAACGTGTATGGGTAAACCCCCAAATGACTTTTCCTGAAGTAGGGAGAGAGGCACGCATGCATGAACAGGAACAGGGGGTGACAATCTCGGTGGGAAAGGTCTAGAGTGTGCGGGTGTCTGTAAATGCTATTACTGAAACCCAATGTGTGGAAGAACTGAAGAGAGAACTTCTGAGTGTGAAAGTAGAACTGGCTGACATCAAGAGAAAGACGGAGGCTACCAGTAACCCTCCAGAGGACAGGGAATGCCCAGTGCCCCACCATAACTCCAGAATATTTCCCCAGCCAAGGCTCATCACTTGTTACAACTGCGGAGAGAGCTGACACATTGCACGGGAGTGCACTCGCAGTGGAAGTGACGTCTGGCCACCCATTAAACTTGAGGGCTCCGAGCCAGGGGGATGCTGCCCCAGAGCCAGAACAGGTGAGAAAGAGTAGTGGAAGTCCCACATATTTAGTGTCAACATGCCCCCTGATATGGGTAGAAATGGACAGACGTGTAGTGCGATGCCTGGTGGACAAGGGCACGCAGGTGACATAGTTGCCAGAGGCTTATTACTGGCAAAATTTTCCCCGGGTAAACCGGCCCGAATAGGGCTCTGAGATAAATCTAATGGCGGCCAATGAACTACCCATCCAGGAGGCAGGGGTGGTATGGATGCAAGTGTCTATCTGTGACAGAAAGGCGTGGTACTGACACAGCGAGAGGTGAATTATGGACCCATTGTCACCTTGGGGATGAATGTGCTGAAGGAGTATGAAAGCCTTCTCCAGAGACCCCCTAACGAGATTCTGAAAAAATTGGGCACACACACATCACAGAGAAGAATTTTCCCACAACTGGCATGAGTGGCACAAGTACAGGAGTTGAACTGTGACGGAGGAGTGTTAGGGAAAATTAATTGTTCCGGCCTCCACCAAAATTGTTCTTCCACCAGGACAAACAGTGCTGTCCCTGCCCGTTCGTGTTTGTGTCCCCCTGAAGGGGGTTGAGGTCCAAATCGAACCATCCTCCTCTGAACAACTACCCACAAGACTCCTAGTGCCACATACATTGGCCATTGTAAGGGAAGGTGCGGTGCATTAACTTAGGAGATCAGGACATTACTGTCGTTCCCAGAAGTGTGGTGGCCCGAATCATGAGCCTACCAAAGAAATAATGCCCCCTCAAACAGTCCAATTGGAGGCACATCCCAGAGACCCCTGGTGTTGTGAACTCTGTTTTCTGGCTCCCTCTTGTGGTCACTGGTGGTATGGTGTGACTTTTGCTTTGGGCTCCTCCTGGTGGCTTTGTTTGTTATCCTGCTGGTCTCTGGCTATCAGCTGGTTCGTTATCCTCTGGGAGGTTCCTATATAGCTCTGTTTTACTTCCACTTGTTGCCGGCTGTCGATGTAATCAGTGCTACTCAGATTCCTTCTGACTACCTTGCTCCCAGTCCATCCAGGACAAGCTAAGTTTTGTTTGCTCATTTTTTGATCAGCAGTGTTTATCATGTTTTCTTGTCCAGCTTGCTAAAATGTGATTCCCTCGCTTGCTGGATGCTCTAGTGGACTGAGTTTCTCCCCACACACCATTAGTTGGTGCGTGGGTTCTTGAAATCTCAGGATGGATATTTTGTAAGGGTTTTTTATTGATCGCACAGACCCCTGCTCTATTTTCTGCTTTCTAGTACTAGTGGGCCTCTTTTGCTGAATCTGATTTCATCCCTACGTATGTGCCTTCTTCTTACTTCACCGTTAATATTTGTTGGGGGCTTCTATATCTTTGGGGATTATTTCTCTGGAGGCAAGCGAGGTCTTTCTTTCTCTTTAGGGGTAGCTAGTTCCTCAGGCTGGCTCGAGACGTCTAGGAATTTTTTAGGCACGTTCACCGGCTACCTCTAGTTGTTTTGGATAGGTTCAGATTTGCGATCAGTCCAGTTACCATCTCCCTAGAGCTTGTCCTTAGTTTATTCACTTGCTGGTCTATTCGTGATCCTCAGCCACTAAGGATCATAACACCCTGGTCTGTGTCAGTGAACTCCATTTCAGTGTCAGAACCTCGTAATATCAAGGAGGGCCGACCTATATTGGAACAGATGTGGGCTGAACTGGCCGAACTCGAACCTGCTCAGGTGCAACAGGTAGAAGCTCTGCTGGGGAAGAATAAGGAAGTCTTCGCCCTACACAAAGATGATTTTGGCTGCACTGCACCCATTATGCACAAAATACCAACTGGAAGCACCGCGCCCATACAGGAGTGTTAACGGTAAATTCCCCCACAGTTGTACCAGGAAGTGAAAAACATGTTGAATCAGATGTTGCAGGCCAGTGTGATCCGGGAGAGCCAGAGTCCATGGGCTGCCCCAATTGTGTTGGTACAAAAGATAGATGGCATCTTGCAGTTTAGTGAGGATTACTGAAAACGCAAGGTCTGTACGGTGAGAGACTCGTACCCGCTGCTCTGGATTGAGGAGTCCCTGTCTGCTCTGGGGAAAGCCAGGTTCTTCTCTACACTGGACATTGCCAGTGGCTACTGGCAAGTCCCCATGTCTAAACAAGATCGAGCTAAGACTGCCTTCTTTCTCCCCATGGGTTTGTGGGTTTGTATGAGTTCAACCACATGCCGTTCGGCCTAGCCAGCGTTCCTGTAACTTTTCAGTGTCTCATGGAGAGATGTCTAGGGTACTTGAACTTTGAGTCGATGTTCATCTACCTGTATAACATTATAGCCTTTGCGACTTCATTCGAGGAACATCTGCAACAAGTATTGGCCGGCCTTCAGAAGCATGGACTAAAGGTGAAACCCCAGAAATGCCATTTGTTTCGCACACAGATTGAATACCTGGGTCATGTCGTTTCTGCTGAAGTGATGGAACCCTCCAGAGAGAAGGTGGCCGTGATTCAAGACTGGCCCACTCCAGAGACCGTGAAAGATGTGCGAGCGTTCATGGGACTGACCAGTTATTGCAGGCTTTTTGTGAAGAATTTCACTCGATGGGCAAAGCCCTTACAGGACCTATTGAAAAAGGTACCCTCTGGTGCCAAGAATTGGAAAATCTGTTGGCAGGAGCCCCAAGAAGAAGCCTTTCAAGATCTCAAAAGGGCATTCACCTAAGCTCCTATCCTTGCCAACACGGATTTCTCTCCACCGTTCATTCTCCACACTGATGGGAGTCTGCTGGGACTTGGCGCTGTGTTGTCGCAGATGCAGGACGGAAGAGAGAGGGTGATTGCTTAAGCATGTTGGTCCCTTCACAATTCCGAACGCAATCAGGACAATTACAGCTCTTTCAAGTTGGAGCTGCTAGTGTTGGTGTGGGCTATGATGGAGAGATTCACGGAATATCTGTCCGGCTTTGAAATGTTGGTGCATACTGATAACAACCCGCTTGCGCACCTGGAGAAAATGGTTTTGTCAATTTTTGTTGGAAAAATCAGAAATCGCTGGTCAACTTTTAACACTTATAACTTCCTAACAAAAAAATGTTGGTTTCAAAATTGTGCTGATGTAAAGTAGACATGTTGGAAATGTTATTTATTAACTATTTTGTGTGACATATCTCTGTCATTTATGGGCATGAAAATTCAATTGCTGAATTGTCCAAATATTTGTTTTTTTTCACAAATAAATGCAAGACATACCCAAGAAATGTTACCAATATTATGAAGTACAGTATGTCCTGAAAAAATATTCTCAGAATCCCGAGGATCCGTTGAAGCATTCCAGAGTTATTACCTCATGAAGTGACAGTGGTCAGAATTGTAAAAAATTGCCTGGTCACTAACGTGCAAATCACCTTCGGGGGTATAAGGGTTAAAGAAGGCAAGTTGGAGGGAATGTCAAATATTGCGGTTGCTGGTAGCAAAGTATGGGGCAAAAACTAGCCAGCATCTTCAATCCTCAGCCTTTACTTACTTTAACCCCCTTACCCCCAAGGGTTGTTTGTACATTAATGACCGGGCCATTTTTTACAATTCTGACCACTGTCTCTTTAGGAGGTGATAACTCTGGAATGCTTCAACAGTTCCTGGTGATTCTGACACTGTTTTCTCAGGACACACTGTACTTCATGATAGTGGTAAAATTTCTTTGATATTACCTGCGTTTATTTGTGAAAAGAAAGGAAATTTGGCGAAAATTTTGAACATTTTGCAATTTTCCAAATTTGAATTTTTATGCAATTAAATCACAGAGCTATGTCACACAAAATACTTAATAAGTAACATTTCCCACATGCCACTTTACATCAGCACAATTTTGGAACCTAATTTTTTTTTGTTAGGGAGTTATAAGGGTTAAAAGTTGACCAGCAATTTCTCATTTTTACAACACCATTTTTTTTTTAGGGACCACATCTCATTTGAAGTCATTTTGAGGGGTCTATATGACAGAAAATAACCAAGTGTGACACCATTCTAAAAACTGCACTCCTCAAGGTGCTCAAAACCACATTCAAGAAGTTTATTAACCCTTCAGGTGTTTCACAGGAATTTTTGGAATGTTTAAATACAAATGAACATTTAACTTTTTTTCACAAAAACTTTATTCAGCTTCAATTTGTTTTATTTTACCAAGGGTAACAGGAGAAATTGGACCTGAAAAGTTGTTGTACAATTTGTCCAGAGTATGCTGATACCCAATATGTGGGGGTAAACCACTGTTTGGGCGCAGGCAGAGCTTGGAAGCGAAGGAGCGCCATTTGACTTTTCAATGCAAAATTGACTGGAATTGAGATGGGACGCCATGTTGCGTTTGGAGAGCCCCTGATGTGCCTAAACATTGAAACCCCCCACAAGTGACACCATTTTGGAAAGTAGACCCCCTAAGGAACTCATCTAGTTGTGCTGTGAGAGCTTTGAACCCCAAGTGTTTCACTACAGTTTATAACGCAGAGACTTGAAAATAAAAATAAAAAATTTTCCCACAAAATTTTTCTTAGCCCCCAGTTTTGTATTTTTCCAGTGGTAACAGTTGAAATTGGACCCCAAAAGTTGTGGTCCAATTTGTCCTGAGTACGCTGATACCCCATATGTGGGGGGGAACCACCGTTTGAGTGCATGGTAGAGCACCATTTGGAATGCAGACTTAGATGGATTGGTCTGCAGGCATCACATTGCATTTGCAAAGCCCCTGATGTAACTAAACAGTAGAACCCCCCCACAAGTGACCCCATATTGGACACTAGACCCCCCAAGGAACTTATCTAGATGTGTTGTGAGAACTTTAAACCCCCAATTGTTTCACTACAGTTTATAACGCAGAGCTGTTAAAATAAAAAATCCTTTTTTTCCACAAAAATTATTTTTTAGCCCCCAGTTTTGCATTTTCCCAAGGGTAACAGGAGAAATTGGACCCCAAAACCTGTTGTCCAATGTGTCCTGAGTACGCTGATACCCCATTTGTTGGGATAAACCCCTGTTTGGGCGCACGGGAGAGCTCAGAAGGGAAGGACCACTGCTTTACTTTTTCAACGCAGAATTGGCTGGAATTGAGATCGGACACCATGTCGCGTTTGGAGAGCCCCTGATGTGCCTAAACAGTGGAAATTCCCCAATTATAACTGAAACCCTAATCCCAATGGTAACTCTAACCACACCCCTAACCCTGACACACCCCTAACCCTAATCCCAACCCTATTCCCAACCGTAAATGTAATCTAAACCCTAACCCTAACTTTAGCCCCAACCCTAACTGTAGCCTTAACCCCAGCCCCAACCCTAACCCTAACCCTAACCCTAGCCCTAACCCTAGCCCTAACCCTAACCCTAGCCCTAAACCTAACCCTAGCCCTAAACCTAACCCTAGCCCTAACCCTAACCCTAGCCCTAACCGTAGCCCTAACCCTAGCCCTAACCCTAGCCCTAACCCTAGCCCTAACCCTCTCCCTAATCCTAACCCTAGCCCTATCCCTAGTCCTAATCCTAACCCTAACCCTAGCCCTAACCCTAATGGGAAAATGGAAATAAATACATTTTTTAAATTTTTCCCTAACTAAGGAGGTGATGAAGTGGGGTTGATTTACTATTCATAGTGGGTTTTCTAGCGGATTTTTATGATTGGCAGCCGTCACACACTAAAAGACGCTTTTTATTGCAAAAAATATTTTTTGCCATACCACATTTTGAGAGCTATAATTTTTCCATACTTTGGTCCACAGAGTCATGTGAGGTCTTGTTTTTTGCGGGACGATTTGAAATTTGTACAGGTACCATTTTCGTGCACGTTACATTTTTTGATCGCTTTTTATTCTGATTTTTGTGAGGCAGAATGACCAAAAGCCAGCTATTCATTAATTTCTTTTGGGGGGGGGGGGAGCGTTTATACCGTTCCGCGTTTGGTAAAATGGATAAAGCAGTTTTATTCTTCGGCTCAGTTCGATTGTAGCGATACCTCATTTATATCATTTTCTTATGTTTTGGCGCTTTTATACGATAAAAACTATTTTATAGAAAAAATATTTTTTTTTGCATCACTTTGTTTTGGGGACTATAACTTTTTTATAATTTCACTCATGATGCTGTATGGCAGCTCATTTTTTGCGGGACAAGATGTAATTTTCAGCGGTACCATGTTTATTTATATCCGTCTTTTTAATCACATGCTATTCCACTTTTTGTTCGGCTGTATGATAATAAACCATTGTTTTTTGCCTCGGTTTTTTTTTTTCTTTTTACGGTGTTCACTGAAGAGGTTAACTAGTGGGACAGTTTTATAGGTTGGGTCGTTACGGAGGTGGCGATACTAAATATGTGTACTTTTATTATTTTTTTGTTTAGATAAAGAAATGTATTTATGGGAACAATATATTTATTTTTTTTATTTTTTTTTAGGAATTTTTTTACAATTTTTTTTTACACATCTGAATATATATATTTTTTACACTGCAACATTGCCCCGGGGGGAGGGGGGCATCATGTTATAGTGTAAGATCACTGATCTGACACTTTGCAGAGCACTGTGTCAGATCAGCGCTGCAGGCTTACCAGTGCCTGCACTGAGCAGGCGCTTGGTAAGCCACCTCCGTGCAGGACCCGAATGCAGCCCCGCGGCCATTTTGGATCCAAGGCCTGCAGGGAGAGGAAGGTAGGAGACCTTCGGAGCAACGCAATCACATCGGGTTGCTCCGGGGGTCTCAGAGAAGCCCGCAGGGAGCCCCCTCCCTGTGCGATGCTTCCCTATACTGCCGGAACACTGCGATCATGTTTGATCGCAGTGTGCCGGGTGTTAATGTGTCGGGGGCGGTCCGTAACTGCTCCTGGCACATAGTGCTGGATGTCAGCTGTGATAGGCAGCTGACACCCAGCCGCGATCGGCCACGCTCTCCCCGTGAGCGCGGCTGATCGCTATGATGTACTATCCCATCGGTGGTCATACAGGCCCATCTCACCTTGACGGGATAGTACGTCTAATGTCAGAAAGGAGTTAATTTGTGTTAGGGCTCCATGGCTAAACAATCTAAATCTAGGGAGATTTTCACCAAGACCTGACTTGGAGTTTTAACTATTTTTCTGGCTACTCAGTGTCTCAGACTTTTTCTAGAAAGTTTGCAAGTATGAGCAGAATATAAATTTAAACAACACTGCTGAGCAGGCACCATCTACAAATATTTACCATTTAAGGGGATCACCAACTGCATACCAAACAACAATGGAACAAAATAGAGCAAAGTGTATGCATGAGAAATGGGATCACCACAACAGTTTAAAATTTATACAAAAAACATCTTTATTTTAGGAAACAAACACAACAACATAAAAACATTTAAAACCCCAAAATATGACCACATATTGGAAGAGTTTGTTGGTGAACTGAATACAAACCAATGTAACATTCGATTGACATCCTGCTTCTCTAGAAGTTCGGTGGACTTCTTGGACTTGAAAATTACAGTTAACCCCTTCACCCCCAAGGGTGGTTTGCACGTTAATGACCGGGCCAATTTTTACAATTCTGACCACTGTCCCTTTATGAGGTTATAACTCTGGAACGCTTCAACGGATCTTGGCGATTCTGACATTGTTTTCTCGTGACATATTGTACTTCATGATAGTGGTAAAATTTCTTCGATATAACTTGCGTTTATTTGTGAAAAAAACGAATATTTGGTGAAAATTTAGAAAATTTCGCAATTTTCCAACTTTGAATTTTTATGCCCTTAAATCACAGACATATGTCACGCAAAATACTTAATAAGTAACATTTCCCACATGTCTACTTTACATCAGCACAATTTTGGAACCAAAATTTTTTTTTGTGACGGAGTTATAAGGGTTAAAAGTTGACCAGCAATTTCTCATTTTTACAACACCATTTTTTTTTAGGGACCACATCTCATTTGAAGTCATTTTGAGGGGTCTATATGATAGAAAATACCCAAGTGTGACACCATTCTAAAAACTGCACCCCTCAAGGTACTCAAAACCACTTTCAAGAAGTTTATTAACCCTTCAGGTGTTTCACAGGAATTTTTGGAATGTTTAAATAAAAATAAACATTTAACTTTTTTTCACACAAAATTTGTTTCAGCTCCAATTTGTTTTATTTTACCAAGGGTAACAGGAGAAAATAGACCCCAAAATTTGTTGTACAATTCATCCTGAGTACGCTGATACCCCATATGTGGGTGTAAACCATTGTTTGGGCGCAGGGCAGAGCTCGGAAGGAAAGGAGCGCCATTTGACTTTTCAATGCAAAATTGACTGGAATTGAGATGGGACGCCATGTTGCATTTGGAGAGCCCCTGATGTGCCTAAACATTGAAACCCCCCACAAGTGACACCATTTTGGAAAGTAGACCCCCTAAGGATCTTATCTAGATGTGTGGTGAGCACTTTGACCCAACAAGTGCTTCACAGAAGTTTATAATGCAGAGCCGTAAAAATAAAAAATCATATTTTTTCACAAAAATGATCTTTTCGCCCCCAATTTTTTATTTTCCCAAGGGTAAGAGAAGAAATTGGACCCCAAAAATTGTTGTGCAATTTGTCCTGAGTACGCTGATACCCCATATGTGGGTGTAAACCATTGTTTGGGCGCAGGGCAGAGCTCGGAAGGGAAGGAGCGCCATTTGACTTTTCAATGCAAAATTGACTGGAATTGAGATGGGACGCCATGTTGCGTTTGGAGAGCCCCTGATGTGCCTAAACATTGAAACCCCCCACAAGTGACACCATTTTGGAAAGTAGACCCCTTAAGGAACTTATCTAGATGTGTGTTGAGCACTTTGACCAAACAAGTGCTTCACAGAAGTTTATAATGCAGAGCCGTAAAAATAAAAATCATATTTTTTCACAAAAATGATCTTTTCGCCCCCATTTTTTTATTTCCCCACGGGTAAGAGAAGAAATTAGACCACAAAAGTTGTTGTGCAATTTGTCCTGAGTACGACGATACCCCATATGTGGGGGTAAACCACTGTTTGGGCGCATAGCAGAGCTCGGAAGGGAAGGAGCGCTATTTTACTTTTCAATGCAAAATTGACTGGAATTAAGATGGGATGCCAGGTTGCGTTTGGAGAGCCCCTGATGTACCTAAACATTAAAAAACCCCACAAGTGACACCATTTTGGAAAGTAGACCCCCTAAGGAACTTATCTAGATGTGTTTTGATAGCTTTGAACCCCCAAGTGTTTCACTACAGTTTATAACGCAGAGCCATGAAAATAAAAATTATTTTTTTTTTTTCACAAAAATGATTTTTAGCCCCCAGTTTTGTATTTTCACAAGGGTATCAGGATAAATTGGACCCCAAACTTTGTTGTCCAATTTGTCCTGAGTACGCTGATACCCCATATGTGGGGGGGAACCACTGTTTGGGTGCATGACAGAGCTCGGAAGGGAAGGAGTGTCATTTGGAATGCAGACTTAAATGGATTGGTCTGCAGGCGTCACGTTGAATTTGCAGAGCCCCTGATGTACCCAAACAGTACAAACCCCCCACAAGTGACCCCATATTGGAAACTAGACCCCCCAAGGAACTTATCTAGATGTGTTGTGAGAACTTTGAACCCCCCAGTGTTTCACTACAGTTTATAACGCAGAGCCGTGAAAATAAAAATTCTTTTTTTTTTTTCACAAAAATGATTTTTTAGCCCCCAGTTTTGTATTTTCACAAGGGTATCAGGATAAATTGGACCCCAAAAGTTGTTGATCAATTTGTCCTGAGTACGCTGATACTCCATATGTGGGGGAGAACCACTGTTTGGGCGCATGACAGAGCTCGGAAGGGAAGGAGCGCCATTTGGAATGCAGACTTAAATGGATTGGTCTGCAGGCGTCACGTTGCATTTGCAGAGCCCCTGATGTACCCAAACAGTACAAACCCCCCACAAGTGACCCCATATCGGAAACTAGACCCCCCAAGGAACTTATCTAGATGTGTTGTGAGAACTTTGAACCTCCAAGTGTTTCACTACAGTTTATAACGAAGAGCCGTGAAAATAAAAATTCTTTTTTTTTTCACAAAAATGATTTTTTAGCCCCCAGTTTTGTATTTTCACAAGGGTATCAGGATAAATTGGGCTCCAAAAGTTGTTGTCCAATTTGTCCTGAGTACGTTGATACCCCATATGTGGGGGGGAACCACTGTTTGGGTGCATGACAGAGCTCGGAAGGGAAGGAGCGTCATTTGGAATGCAGACTTAAATGGATTGGTCTGCAGGCGTCACGTTGCATTTGCAGAGCCCCTGATGTACCCAAACAGTACAAACCCCCCCCAAGTGACCCCATATTGGAAACTAGACCCCCAAAGTAACTTATTTAGATGTGTTGTGAGAACTTTGAACCCCCAAGTGTTTCACTACAGTTTACAACGCAGAGCCGTGAAAATAAAAAATCTTTTTTTTCCCACAAAACTTATTTTTTGGCCCCCAGTTTTGTATTTTCCCAAGGGTAGCAGGAGAAATTGGACCCCAAAAGATGATGTCCAATTTGTCCTGAGTACGCTGATACCCAATATGTTGGGGTAAACCCCTGTTTGGGCACACGGGAGAGCTCTGAAGGGAAGGAGCACTGTTTTTCTTTTTCAACGCAGAATTGGCTGGAATTCAGATCGGATGCCATGTCCCGTTTGGAGAGCCCCTGATGTGCCTAAACAGTGGAAACCCCCCAATTATAACTGAAACCCTAATCCAAACACATCCCTAACCCTAATCCCAACGGTAACCCTAACCACTCCTCTAACCCAGACACACCCAACCCTATTCCCAACCGTAAATGTAATCCAAACCCTAACCCTATCTTTAGCCCCAACTCTAACTGTAGCTCCAACCCTAACCCTAGCCCTAACCCTAGCAATAACCCTAGTCCTATCACTAGCCCTAACACTAGCCGTAACACTAGCCCTAACCCTAGCCCTAACCCTAGCCCTAACCCTATCCCCAACCCTAGCCCTAACCCTAGCCCTAACCCTATCCCCAACCCTAACCCTAGCCCTAACCCTAGCCCCAACCCTAGCCCTAACCCTAGTCCTAACCCTTGCCCTAACCCTAGCCCTAACTCTAGTCCTAACTCTAGCCCTAACCCTAGCCCCAACCCTAGCCCTAACCCTTGCCCTAACCCTAGTCCTAACTCTAGCCCTAACCCTAGCCCCAACCCTAGCCCTAACCCTAGCCCTAACTCTAGTCCTAACTCTAGCCCTAACCCTAATGGGAAAATGGAAATAAATACATTTTTTAAATTTTTTTATTTTTCCCTAACTAAGCGGGTGATGAAGGGGGGTTTGATTTACTTTTATAGCGGGTTATTTAGCGGATTTTTATGATTGGCAGCCGTCACACACTGAAAGACGCTTTTCATTGCAAAAAATATTTTTTGCGTTACCACATTTTGAGAGCTGTAATTTTTCCATATTTGAGTCCACAGAGTCATGTGAGATCTTGTTTTTTGCGGGACGCGTTGACGTTTTTATTGGTAACATTTTCGGACACGTGACATTTTTTGATCGCTTTTTATTCCGATTTTTGTGAGGCAGAGTGATCAAAAACCAGCTATTCATGAATTTCTTTTGGGGGAGGCGTTTATACCGTTCCGTGTTTGGTAAAATTGATAAAGCAGTTTTATTCATCGGGTCAGTACGATTACAGCGATATCTCATTTATATCATTTTTTTATGTTTTGGTGCTTTTATACGATAAAAACTATTTTATAGAAAAAATAATTATTTTGATATCGCTTTATTCTCAGGACTATAACTTTTTTATTTTTTTGCTGATAATGCTATATGGCAGCTCGTTTTTTGCGGGACAAGATGACGTTTTCAGCGGTACCATGGTTATTTATATCCGTCTTTTTGATCGCGTGTTATTCCACTTTTTGTTCGGCGGTATGGTAATAAAGCGTTGTTTTTTGCCTCGTTTTTTTTTTTTTTTCTTACGGTGTTTACTGAAGGGGTTAACTAGTGGGCCAGTTTTATAGGTCGGGTCGTTACGGACGCGGCGATACTAAATATGTGTACTTTTATTGTTTTTTTTATTTTATTTAGCTAAAGAAATGTATTTATGGGAATAATTTTTTTTTTTTTTCTTTATTTAGGATATTTTTTTTATTTTTTTTTTATACACATGTGGGGAATTTTTTTTTTTTACTTTTTTACTTTGTCCCAGGGGGGGACATCACAGATCATTGATCTGGCAGTGTGCACAGCACTCTGCCAGATCTGCGATCTGCTGTGCAGGGCTGCAGGCTTACCAAGCGTCTGCTCTGAGCAGACACTCGGTAAGCCACCTCCCTCCCTGCAGGACCCGGATGCCGCGGCCATCTTGGATCCGGGACCTGCGGCGAGGAGGGAGGTAGGAGACCCTCAGAGCAACGCGATCACATCGCGTTGCTCCGGGGGTCTCAGGGAAGCCCGCAGGGAGCCCCCTCCCTGCGCGATGCTTCCCTATACCGCCGGTACACCGCGATCATGTTTGATCGCGGTGTGCCGGGGGTTAATGTGCCGGGGGCGGTCCGTGACCGCTCCTGGCACATAGTGCCGGATGTCAGCTGCGATAGTCAGCTGACACCCGGCCGCGATCGGCCGCGCTCCCCCCGTGAGCGCGGCCGATCGGCTATGACGTACTATCCCGTCGAGGGTCAGATAGGCCCAGGTCACCTCGACGGGATAGTACATCCAAGGTCACAGAGGGGTTAAGGATAACCGGATTAACACCACCTTATTCCGGAAAAAGACCGCCACCAATAATGTCTTGCATTACTCCAGCTTCCACCCGGGACACCTCCGCAATAGCATCCCAAAGGGACAGTTCCTCCGTGTGAGAAGAAATTCACCATTTTCCTTGTTAGTTCCTCATACATGGGGTATGGTATGGAGTGTTAACCTCTATTTAAGAGCGTATAACTTGATGTGTAATATCATACTGCATTATATTACGCCCATATGCTGGGAATAGTGGTTTGGTTATCTGTACATTAATGTGCATAGGCTGTTTAATGTTGTGTGCAATATTATAGCATTTATCTGGTATCTATATGGACCCTTTACCCCAGGTCATATTTTGGGGTTTTTAAATGTTTTTATGTTGTTGTGTTTGCTTCCTAAAATAAAGATGTTTTTTGTATAAATTTTAAACTGTTGTGGTGATCCCATTTCTCATGCATACACTTTGCTCTATTTTGTTCCATTGTTGTTTGGTATGCAGTTGGTGATCCCCTTAAATGGTAAATATTTGTAGATGGTGCCTGCTCAGCAGTGTTGTTTAAATTGATATTGTATAGCCGGTTTCTTTTGCTGGTTTTCTTGAGTGGTGGCACGTCTGGGGATTGATTAATTGATTATCATGGATTTGAATGCCAGGGAAGCAGCATGGCGCAGTCAGGAAGTGAATATTTTTGGACAGGAGGATAGAGTGCCTGGGGGTAGTGTCTCGGGGGATGATGGCTTTGAAATCTTAACCTCAGAAATTGTGAATCTGCACCGTAACTTGACTAAGATCTGGTGGAACGTTAAGACGCTGGAGGAGTGCAAAAAACAGGACCTTGTCCCTAGGGGCTTGCGGGTCCAAATTTTCCCAGCTTGGGAGGTGGACCAGCAGTTCAAGGATATATGGGAAAAGGGTTTGCATAAATGTTCATTTACCTTGATTGATCTTCTGATTAACCATGATCGATGCTTACTGTCAAGTTTGAAGGATGAGATCAGGGACAAGGAACTCAAATTGGATTCATTTGATAAAGAGATGAAAGTTAAACCATTCAAGGAACATCTTAAATCAGTTATAGACAGATTTGAAAAAGATGTAATTAGGGGAAAGAAGGACAAATTCCAAAGAGATAGACTTGATTATGCGGAAGGCAGGGCCTTTAGATGGTCACATCAGGGTAATAGAAGGATGGCCAAGAGAATACACCCAAATCAGGTTGTGAGTGGTGGTAAAGGGTCTCAGGAGGTTGTATCAAGTGATTTTTTTATCCACCGATACCAGCGACTGCGAAAGCGGCACAGACGGGGGAGAAGGAAGCATGGTCGGCCGCAGGAAGAGGAACGGCCGACGCAATACTGGTCACCGAGCTTCAAGCGGGTGACTCGCTACAACAATCACAAGCATTAGAAGGAGACGGAACATCGGATCATACTACGGGTGAGCTTAACATCATCAATTTGTCCACCTATAGACTTTCCAATATTGAGAAGAACCTATTGTCCCGTGGTCTTTCTTTTTCCCCAATGAATACTCTTGACAAATTCGAGCTAACAAAGGATTTATACCTCTTTTGTAGACAATTGACTTTCAGGCTATTACATCAGAACCCCACAGTATTGGATAATATGACGGAAACAGATAGATTACTATTGCGGGACCTAACGGACCTATTGGATGAGAGTGAGAACTATCAAGGTAAGCGTAGATTTAGTTGTAGATTACCATCCCAGGCTACCCCGTCATTTACCCTTTTCCCGGCAATACAAATATTTTATGAAAAGATGTGTAGGGATATTCAAAACCTGAAGGTAGACAGGATTGGACAGAGGAATCTTTCCTGGCAGGAGCAACAGGCCTTTGGGAAGCTGAAATCTAACGATTCCTTCGAGATCAAGGAGGCAGACAAGGGGGGTAACATAGTGTTGTGGCCCAAAGACATGTATTGTAATGAAGCCAAAAGACAATTGGGTAATCCACAACACTATGTTGCCCTACCCTCAGACCCCACTTGGGTCTTCAAATCAAGTCTTGACAAACTACTGAATAATGCCTATGTCCATAACATCATTAACAAGAGGGAGCTTGACTTTTTAACAGTCAAACACCCGGTGGTTCCTACATTTTATATGTTACCTAAGGTACATAAATCTATGACGGAACCACCGGGCAGACCGATAGTTTCAGGGATCGGTGGGCTTTATGAAAAGGCTTGTATCTATCTGGACTTCTATTTGCAGCCCATCGTTCTCAAATTGGACTCATACATACGTGACTCCTCGTTCCTGATACAGCAGTTGGACCCCCTTATCCTACCAGAAAACATCATCCTTGCTACAATGGATGTCGAAGCATTGTACACTAACATCAAGCACGACCTAGGTATTTCAGCAATTGGGTATTTCCTAGACAAGTTTACAACAGGGAGTAGGGGGCATGACTCGTTCATTTTGGATCTACTTAAGGTGGTCCTCGAGAAGAGCTACTTTACCTTTGATAGGGTGTTTTACAAACAAGTGGCTGGAACAGCTATGGGGGCTAGGTGTGCGCCCCCATATGCGAATCTTTTTATGGGGTGGTGGGAGGAGACTCAAGTAACTAAGAATCAGCACTTTCAACAAAACGTTTTAAAGTGGTATCGTTTTATCGATGACATTATTGTTTTGTGGACAGGTACGACGGAAACATTGGAAGAGTTTGTTGGTGAACTGAATACAAACCAATGTAACATTCGATTGACATCCTGCTTCTCTAGAAGTTCGGTGGACTTCTTGGACTTGAAAATTACAGTTAAGGATAACCGGATTAACACCACCTTATTCCGGAAAAAGACCGCCACCAATAATGTCTTGCATTACTCCAGCTTCCACCCGGGACACCTCCGCAATAGCATCCCAAAGGGACAGTTCCTCCGTGTGAGAAGAAATTGTAGTACCACAGCAGATTTCCTCAGTGAATCGAGACAGCTCACGAATCGCTTCCACGAACGCGGATATCCACGGAGGGTTATTTCAAGGGCCTTTGAACACTCAAGACAAAAACCAAGGGAAGAGGTGCTTAAAGCACAACAAAGAACCAATAAGGATCAAGTGAGTCTTATAACACGATTTAACAATCAGTGGGATGATGTGCAGCGCTTGATGGATTTGAACTGGGGGATCTTATTGAGGGATACGAAGTTGAGGGCAGTTGTCCCTAACAAACCGGGCATTGTGGCCAGAAGAGCGAGAAATCTTAAAGACCATTTATCTAGGAGCCACTTTAGAAGGCCCACATATAGAACTCGCTCAGGTAGTGCTGTACTCGGTTCATATCCATGTGGTGACTGTTCAGTATGTCCCCTAATGTTGGCTGATACAGGTATCTCTGTTCCCTCCCTACCCTTTCGGGTTAAATCAAGATCGTACTTCAATTGTCGCACACGCAATTTAGTCTATGCCCTAATCTGTGGATGCAACAAGATATATGTTGGTCAAACTACTCAAGAATTGCGTCGCAGGGTGCAACAACATATCTCGAGTATATCCACGGCTAAAAGCAACAGTGACAAGGGCAAACAGCTGACCACTGTGGCTACCCATTTTTTAGAATATCATAGTGGTAGTCATAAGACCCTTCGTGTAATGGGATTAGAGGGGGTCATCCCTAACATTAGGGGGGGCAGATTGACAGATGAGTTATTAAGGAAAGAATCTCGTTGGATTTATGAGCTTAAGAGTCTAGTTCCAGGGGGCCTGAATGGTGAACTTTTATATACGGGATTCTACAAAAGATTATAGGCTTTTGACCTATACACCTCTTGTGGATAACAATGGGTATGAACTGGGATAGGTATAAAATTATTGCTGGTCACATGCGGACATATTTATTTTCTTTCTTTTTATTACAGGTTCTACAAGACAGGTTTTTGCACACATTTATCTACAAGACTCCTTTTCAAGGATGATTTGAGAGTATGGTTTCCCTAAGAAATGAAATGGAGATGGAACATTCACTGTTGGCTGGAGGCCTATAGGACAACTATTTACACCTTGTACAATGTAGTGCAAAAATATATATATCATTTATATATAAAAATTATTATTTTTTTTATTTTTTTAATTTTTTTTCTCCATCTACTGGTCTGTCCATTAACTTAGTTAATTATGTACCCTCTGCATATGTATACTCTGTGCGCTATTCATCATGGTTTTATACTGCAATATCCGTATCCCAGGTTCTAATACAATCACCATACAGTGTCTCTTGGTAATGACTACATACTATAACTGCGTCAGTTCTAAAGTGTACTGGATACTTACTCTCCCCTATGGTCTGATGGGAGATTCTCCAGTCCTTCTATTAGGGTGGAGTATCTCACACCTTAAAATAAAATAAAATGTATGCGCATACATACTCTATGACCATATAGGCTTGTTCTGCATATATGATCATATTAGGGAGATTTGAGCCCTTGGTTACTTTACCCTCTGTTCACTAGGTTTTGAGTTATTATTTTTTTGTGTGGCACTATATGGTTATTGTAAATGGGATCGAACCTGTGCTCAGCTGGGCTTGTAAGGTTAACTGGTTTGTTACTTTAGGCGCTCTCTGGGTCTAGCGCCACCACTATGACTACTAGCACCATTTGGCACTTATTCTACTATGTGATCAGAATCGCCAGTTATACCTAGGTGCTCAGGTGCACAGGTGCATTTTATACTGGGCAGCGCCATTTGGTATCGCTGAGTCTCCATGGAGACGGGCGGCGTTAAACTATTGAGTACGCACGCGCTGGTTACTGTTGCAGTTACATGATAATGAAGAACGCCGGCGCACTTGTGTACTAGAACTTCTGACACGCTGAGAAGAGCTCGTTATGGCTGACACTGCTGCTCACACCTGGTAGGTGTTAAAAGAAATTATTTAGCTATATAAGTTAGGGAACATAGCACTTGTGTTATATTGACCTTGAGGAAGATGCCGCAGGCGTCAATACGCGTGGGTCTCAGCAAACAGAACAGCCTGATTGAAATCCACTAAACCCACCACCCCGGGAACCTTGTACAGCCTGCCTGCTAGGTAGGGTAAGACTTAGGTCAGTGCACAGCAGGGTCTAGGGATCTGCTTGGTGTCTAGTATATTTTGTATTCCATTCACCATTTTCCTTGTTAGTTCCTCATACATGGGGTATGGTATGGAGTGTTAACCTCTATTTAAGAGCGTATAACTTGATGTGTAATATCATACTGCATTATATTACGCCCATATGCTGGGAATAGTGGTTTGGTTATCTGTACATTAATGTGCATAGGCTGTTTAATGTTGTGTGCAATATTATAGCATTTATCTGGTATCTATATGGACCCTTTACCCCAGGTCATATTTTGGGGTTTTTAAATGTTTTTATGTTGTTGTGTTTGTTTCCTAAAATAAAGATGTTTTTTGTATAAATTTTAAACTGTTGTGGTGATCCCATTTCTCATGCATACACTTTGCTCCATTTTGTTCCATATGAGCAGAATATAATATACTAGATGGAGGCCCGATGCTATTGCATCGGGAGGTCGGTAATGTCACGATGAGGGTAGGCTTTGCAGCATTGAGAATCTCTCCCCCATGCATGCTCAGACTGGCCCACAGGGTAACAGGGGAATCCCCCATGGGCTCCTCTGTAGATCTGGGCCCCTGACCACACTGTATGGGCAGTACTTGCATAATTCCCTTGCTTCACTCTGTACAGAAAAAAGCAGCATCTCATCATTCATTAACCACGTTACCCAGTTTATTATTATATGGAGATATAGGTATATTTGTTAACGAAGGTAGTATAATATTTGCATGCAGGGGCAAAATGCCCCCCCCAAGTCAATGTTACTGGTGGACCCTTTTCACCCCAGTCCGATACTGCCCCCATGTGCTTACCCACCTATCCACTGCCTCCTTCCCCATGTTCTGACTTATCCTGTCTGTTCTCTCTTCTTTGACCTGTCTACCCATGTGCTATATGCCTTGTTTTTGTTCCAGCGATGCTGATGCTCTTCAAGAGTCTCATTTGCCCTTTGTTATCTTCAATGTTGTACCTTTGCTGCTTTCCTTTCATTGTCATTGGCGTACTTTTAGGAGGAGCCATGTTGGCATTGATATTTGCTTTTTAAAGGGGTTTTCCCACAAATGAAAATTCATTTTAAAAATTGTCTGTGTCTGACCATGTACAGAACATACCACATCTCCTGGGCAGGGGAGGAAGCAAAAGACAATACTGACATTACAGCTGGAGATCTCAGAGGATACATTTTGTGAGGTAAAATATTGCTTAAAAACATTCAGTGAAATATTTTACCTGACAAAATAAATCCACTGTGATCCCCTGCTGTAATGTCAGTATTGTCTTTTTCTTCCTCCCCTGCCCAGGAGATGTGGCATGCTCCATACACAATCAGACACAGACAATTTCTAAAATTAACTTTCGTTCATGGGAAATCCCCTTTAATGTGTCTGGCTTCCTCTGCCTGTAGACACGTTGCGCATCTGCCACCGGGATCAGCCAAATGATTCACTGCGCCTGCTCGGAATTCACACAGGTGCAGTAAATCAGACTGCTGACATGTTTGTGCAGACAGATAGCGGCAGTCACATTAAAATTGCACATGTGTTCCTCCTGTACAAAGATGGCGGTGGCGAGTGAATCATTCGGCTAATCCCAGCGGTGGTATGTTCGTGACAGTGTTCCACTGGTGGTATCGCACAAGAGGCTGCATACGGCATATACAGTGTGTGTGTGTGGTGCGACGTTGTTCCACTGTTGGTACCACCCAAATAGCTGTTACCACCATCACTTTCCATATGGAGGACACCCATCACTTGGGTGTCCCAATATGGCGGTCGGTGAACTTCCGCCGCTTGGAATTCTGGGACCCAGACATATCTGGATGGAACAGGATGTGAAGACATTACAAAGCAAGTATAAATTAATGCAGCGCCCCAGAGTCCTGGTCGTTGAAGTAATGTCGCTCTTCCACAAGGGGGAGTGATATTACGTCTCATGGTA
Organism: Ranitomeya variabilis; assembly: GCF_051348905.1. Taxonomy (NCBI): domain Eukaryota; kingdom Metazoa; phylum Chordata; class Amphibia; order Anura; family Dendrobatidae; genus Ranitomeya; species Ranitomeya variabilis. Next base: position 514,108,632 of record NC_135233.1, on the reverse strand, counting down.
CTAAAGGAGTTCACCTTGCCAGGTATCACAGTCACACACTACACTTCACACTCCAGTCCACCAGGGGTAGCAAATGTTCTATCTACTAGGCCACTCCTCACACACGGGTAAAACTGGTGGGTTGGATAGGAAGTTAGGGAGAAGCTACCTGGGTTTGACCCAGAGAGGACCTGTCAGGCAGACAGGGGGAAAGGAGGAACATCTGAGCTGCAGACAGAGGGTCCCTGTCAGGGGTGGGATCCTGACAGAGACATAGCACGAGATAGAATGTTACGGAGCTGCGCCTGCTCCCCATTGTGGCAGCATCCTAAGAAAGGACAAGAAGCGAATTGTATTGTGGAGAGTGAGAAACGAGATCACAGCACAAGGAGATAATACCAAGAGGAGACCTGCCCAAGATCGGCAGCCTCCTTCTGAGGCGCGTAGCCGGTGGCCGGAATACCGAGGGAGTAATTGACTCTACGTATTACTTCAGAAATCGACAGGACAGTCAATTCCAAGTCGGCTGCCCAACCTTTATATCTAAGAAGACACGGAGGCAAAATCTTGGGAGAGAGGGGCGACACTAGGGTCCCTATAAAATAGCTCCAGGCCTACCCCGTCATATGGGTTGTCCTATCCATACCATCTGGGGGACAGAGAGGGAGAACATCAGAGACATCTAAGAAAGTTGTGAGGACTATCCCGTGGTTCTCAGCAGGGAGGTACTACAACACACAGGCGCTAGTAGGAAGGCTACTGATTTCCACCTGCACAAGGGAGCCCTGGATGTGCCTTTGGACCAGCCAGACTCTGCCAGCCCTGTGATCTGTGCTCTGGACTGTGGACGCTGAAGTCTTCAGTAAAAGGTAAAGAGACTGCAACCTTGTGTCCTCGTTATTCATTGCGCCTTACATCATCCATCATCACCACCTACACATCTGGGAAGCCCTGGGGACACACTTCACCTGTGGGAAGGTATAACATCTAGCTGCCACTCCATCACCCCAGCGTCAGTCACCCTGACCGAATACCACAGGTGGCGTCACGAACACCGTACAAACTACTCCTTTAATTGGACGCCCCTCAAAGGGCCTCGGGCCGGGTCGGGCCACCGTGACATCCCCCGAACTGAGAAGGACCCGGTACCGAGTACCCTATTGCCCTAACGTGTGGGCGCTTCAAAATCTTGGCGTCACGAACAGGATCTACTTAAGCCTGAAAAATCGGGTCATGTGTGCCTAAGAACTGTGTCAGAATTGTGATTGGAACTGTGATTTGCTTAAAGACTGCATATTGCCATTTGCCGCCAAAAATTCCCGCCAAAGCCGCTGCCATTACAGCGCTACGAGGAGCGCAGGAGAAGAAGGGCTAGGAGTTGTGGGCGTGAACGAACTGAGAAGCACGAAAAATAATGGCCTCCCTGTCTAAATATTTCTGTACCTTAAGGACATGTCCGTCAGCAGCCAAGATCCGCCTCCTGATCCTCAATGGCGGGCGGAGACAAAGAAAACAAAACTGCCCCAGAAGGAGAGAGCGGGAAAAGGACCAAGAAGAAGTCAGCCACATGGGAGACACCATGGCCAGCCACCTGGGACCAGAGCGTGGGGTCAGAGCAGAGGACTACCAGAGATACTGCGGCCAGGCATCACCCATTGGCCCTGACTTCCTGCCGGCCGGCATGGAAGAGCTCGGAGACCAACTCCTGTGGACGCAGCTGAGCACTGAGGCGGCATGGAAGAAGACCTTCATCGGGAGCCTCACCAGACATCCGTCAGCAGCTTCGTCTGGTCCGGAGCAAGAAAGAAGTTCCAGCGCTCCGAAGCCAGAAAGCAAGGCCCTGCCCGAAAGCGAGATGCTGCAAACCGAGATGACAACGCTGCAGCGCAAGGCCCTGCAACCGGCGTTCCAGACCCCAGCGAAGACGGAGCAGACCGGCACCGGAGGGACCGTATCTGAAGCAGGTATAAAGAACGACCCTGCCCTGATGACCGACACCACTACAGCGACTGCTCCTGCCCCAGCTACTGGCCCCGCTGCAGTGACCAATCTTACTGCAACCCCCCAGACTAACACAACTACCACTGAGACAACAGCCGCAGCCCCTGCTGTAGTGAATGCCCATACTCAAGCTACACAAACTTCCATCGCTGCGCATGACTTAATCGTACATGAAAGACGGACTAACGGCGTTTATCCGGCACCGGGTGTAACCCTGGACCTCACCCTTCCCAGGCCAAGAAGGGTTATATGCCAGGTAAAGCCCTGGAAGCCGTCCAAATAAACCTCGGAGACCTGAGATTGTAAATAGTTAACTGTTCATTCCTTCTTTGCTGCTTTAAAACCCATAGGGTTTGACCCAGAGATGACATGTCAGGCAGACAGGGGGAAAGGAGGAACATCTGAGCTGCAGACAGAGGGTCCCTGTCAGGGGTGGGATCCTGACAGAGACATAGCACGAGATAGAACGTTACGGAGCTGCGCCTGCACCCCATTGCGGCGGCATCCTAAGAAAGGACAAGAAGCGAATTGTATTGTGGAAAGTGAGAAACGAGATCACAGCACAAGGATATAATACCGGGAGGAGACCTGCCCCAAGATTGGCAGCCTCCTTCTGAGGCGCGTAGCCGGTGGCCGGAACACCGAGGGAGTAATTGACTCTACGCATTACTTCAGAAATCAGCAGGACAGTCAATTCCAAGTCGGCTGCCCAACCTTAATACCTAAGAAGGCAAGGAGGCAAAATCGTGGGAGAGGGGCGACACTAGGGTCCCTATAAAATAGCTCCAGGCCTACCCCATCATACGGGTTGTCCTATCCATACCATCTGGGGGACAGAGAGAGAACATCAGAGACATCTAAGAAAGTTGTGAGGACTATCCCGTGGTGCTCAGCAGGGAGGTACTACAGCACACAGGCGCTAGTAGGAAGGCTACTGATTTCCACCTGCACAAGGGAGCCCTGGATGTGCCTTTGGACCAGCCAGACTCTGCCAGCCCTGTGATCTGTGCTCTGGACTGTGGACGCTGAAGTCTTCAGTAAAAGGTAAAGAGACTGCAACCTTTGTGTCCTTGTTATTCATCGCACCTTAAAACGTCCACCGTTACCACCTACTCATCAAGGGAAGCCCTGGGGACACACTTCACCTGTGGGAAGGTATAACATCTAGCTGCCATTCCATCACCCCAGCGGACCCCTAGCAGCATTGGTCATCCTGACCGAACACCACAGGAGGCGTCATGAATACCATACAAATAACTTTCCCTTTAATTGGACGCCCCTCAAAGGGCCAAGGACCGGGTTGGGCCACCGTAACATCCCCCGAACTGAGAAGGACCCGGTACTGAGTACCCCATTGCCCTGATGTAAGGGCGCTTCATTAAGATTTTAGTTTTCAATTGGGATGCCTCTGTTATTGTTAAAGTGGCCCACTGAGCACAGCAAAGCAATGGTAGGTGGGAAAGATAGATAAGCTAATTACACCGGTGGAAAAATTGATTAAATTGATAAAAACAATTCATCATAAAATATATGCTTTATTGTATTATGCTTTGTTTAATTACTTTTACAGTACAATAGTAGATTAGATTGTAAAACCTGGACCTGGCACAATTATCAATGCCCTATTCATCATTTTTATGAAATTGAAACCGGGTGATTTTCTTGATTTATTCGCTAATTCAACATTTTCATGACTGCCTCAGAGAAACCTAAATATTGGCTTTTGCTTGCTGAATTTAAAATGCTTCTTGCAATACTAATATGTGATTGAATTTGCATGTCCTAATTAAAATATATTTAAAGAAAAGGTTAGCATGCATAAGTCTATAGAAGATGTGCATGTAAATTACAAATCCGCTTATTGTTTCTCAGACCTTGCAGAAAGTGAAAGCAGAGAGTGAGTCACTTGCTAGTGTAGTTTATAATGTAATATTAAAAATAGATATATTACATGATTGAGAAGCCATAAAGTGAGGAAATGAGGCAGAAATAGGCAAGACCTGAATGTAAGAGGATAATTCCCCAGTCATTTAGTAACATGAATGATAGTAGAGTTGTGTATATTATTAATGAAATAAGCCTGGATCCTAAAAAGTTTAAATTATGGTCCAAGCTTATCCTGTCCATCAATATTTCATCAATTGGGATTTCAGTATGCATATCATAAAAAGGAGGATAATTATGTGGTGTTTGGTCATGACGCCACCCGTGGTGTTCGGCAATGGATGGCCAACGCTGAAGTTTAGGTTCCCTTGGGACTGATGGTGACGCAGCAAAGATGGTTCAGCTCCCCATGGGTAGAGCGGGGCCCCAGAGCAAATATATTTGATTGTTCAGATGGTGTTGAATGCTGGGGTGGAGAGAATAAGTGAAGGACACAGAGAGGTGCAGTTATCTTCAACTTTTACTTGAAAGTAGATGCAATCTGGCGTACCAATTACAGATGACGGGTTGAGTCCGGCTTGCCTGGAGGCTTTCAGGGGATCAACCCTGCCAGGTGGAGTTGGGGACTTTCCTTCTGCGCTTCTCTCTTTTAGGGTCCCTTCTGCTTGTAGGTAAGCTGCGGCCCTCTCCTGCGCGAGTAATTCTAATCTGTATGGCAGACAGTGTGAGCCTATTTCACGTCATTGTCCTTTTCACTGTCAGCCCTGGGCTCCTGGTCTGCAACCGTGCCTTCAGGTATTCAGTGTTGCCAGGGAACTTGCAGTCCCCTGCCCTCCAGATTTGGCTGTCAGGGCGTACAGCACCCGCCCAGCCAAGGACTCTGGTGTCCCTTTTTATCAGTGCTCCACTCTGGGGTCAGCGATATGCAGTTTTTATTCCCCTGAGCTCTTGTATCTGCTCCTGCCCCTTCCCTCTCCACAGACCAACTGACAACTCGCCTCTCTCACTGTCCTGTCACATGCTCCTGCTGGCTCCTGTTTCCATGACAACTCCCCTGTTTACTCTCTCAGCTGACTTCTTTCTGACTTACTAACCCCACCTTCTGGCCAGAATTTATAAGGAAGCTCCCCTATCTGGCCTGGAGCAGGAATTGACATGTACACTGTGTTACTTGACATGGGGACCTTCCTTCTTGCCTCCAGGCATGACATCACCCCTTAGAGGAAGGCAATGTCACCGTGGCAACCAGATTCTGGGATCTACATATGGAGGTTTATAAAACAATTGATGACACAAGATGTTGAATTTCATTATTTTTATTTTAATTTTCATTGTTACTTTCTAAATCACATATTGAACTATTGCAGTTTTATCATTGTTCAATAAGTTACAGCATTTCCTATTATAGCTCACTTTTTTAATAGAAGGGTCAGTGGTAAATGCAGGACAAGATTGCAATGAAAGGTAATACCTCTGTCAAAGAATAAGATCAGGCAGTAGAGGGAAGCAGATATTTTGACATTAAAATTCTCCCTCAAAATTCTCCTTCATTGAATCCTCTCTCAAAATTTGATTTGCAGCAAACTAATTCAGGTAAATCTCAATAATGGACAGCTTTGAAAAGTTATGTGGGTGAGAGGAGAGAGCAGGAGAGAGAGAGAACCCCAATGAATGTGGAGCTCCGCATTAGGGCAAGGGGGTACTCGGTACCAGGTCCTGCGGTTCACAGGTGGGATGTCACTGTGGCTGAACCAGTCCGTGGCCCTGGGATGTAAAAGGGAAAGGTCTTTAAAGGGATAAAGTTTATGTTCATGACCCCATCTGTGGTATTCTGTCAGGGTGACTGACACTGCTTTAAGGGGTCCACTGGGGTGATGTTATGGCAGCTAGATGGTATACCTTCCCACAGGTGAAGCATATCCTCAGGGCTTCCCAGTGTGTAGATGGTAGAATAGTGAGAGGAGCAGTGAAGAACGAGGACACAGGTTTTCAGTCTCTTTACCTCGTTTGCTGAAGTCCTCAGCAGCCACAGTCCAGGGCACCAGACCACAGGGCAGGTAGGGTCCGGCCGGTTCAGGGGCAAGTCCAGAGTCCCCTTGTCCAGATGGAAATCAATAGCCTTCCGTTGTGCTGTAGTGGTGTAGTCCCTTACTGCATAAGCTTCAAATAAGGGCCTCACAGATGTAGTGTCTCTCTCTCAGTCCCCTGTAGTCGGATAGGACAAAACCCGTATGACTGGTGGCTTGAGGCTGTTTATATAGTGACTCTAGCACGCCCCAGCCTCTGAGGGGTGCCACCGTGCCTCTTGGGTGTAGGTGCGGACAGGTAACATGCAATTAGCTGTCCTGCCGATCTCTGAAGTAAGGCATAGAGATCCTTACTACCTCGGTGTTCCGGCTACCGGTGTTCTGCACCTCAGAAGGAGGCAGCCCGTTCAGGGCGGGTCCCCTTCTGGTATCCTTTCCTGTGCTTTGCTTTCCTTCATGCTCGCTGCAATACAATTCTGCTTTCAAAATGTCTCTTTCTGGGAGCTGCAGCTCTTTTAGGGCATGCACAGCGCCGTGGACCCTCTCCTCTGTCCTCTGACAGGAACTCGCTCCTGCCAGGAATAGCTTCCCCGAAGGATTCACTTTCCTTCAGAATACCAGATATATATATATATAGGATCAAAAGCACCCCCTGGTGGCCTGGAGTGTGAATGTGTTGCATGCTTGTGGTACCTGGATACAGTTATCCTTCCTTGCCAAACATAGCACCACTCTCCCCTGGAGGAAAGCAATGCCACTGTGATGACCAGGACCCTGGGGAGCCACACATGTAAGAGATTAAACTTTACAGGTGAGAGACAGAGGACTACACTGGCTGTAAGAACTTACACTCTACAGGAGAGAGGACTGTTATGACCCCAATGGCAGAGGGTCTCAGAAATAATTGCTAAGTCTGCAAACACAAAAAACCAGCTCATAGGGCAGTGGTAACTGAGCTGACCATATATCTAATCCTAGCACCACAAATAGCAGCAGCCGGGGAACGTGCCTACGTTGGTTCTAGACGTCTCGCGCCAGCCGGAGAACTAACTAACCCTAGAAGGGAAAAGAAAGACCTTTCTTGCCTCCAGAGAAAAGACCCGAAAAGTAGGATACAAGCCCCCAACAAATAATAACGGTGAGGTAAGAGGAAAAGACAAACGTAAGAATGAGCTAGGTATTTAGCAAAGAGAGGCCCACTAGCTAATAGCAGAATATAGTAAGATGACTTATATGGTCAGCAAAAAACCCTATCAAAATATCCACGCTGGATATTCAAGAACCCCCGAACCGTCTAACGGCCCGGGGGGAGAACACCAGCCCCCTAGAGCTTCCAGCAAAGTCAGGAATCACATTTAGTACAAGCTGGACAAAAATAAGAGCAAAGCAATTAACCAAAAAACAAAGAAGCAGGACTTAACTTAATTTTGCACGAACCGGGACCAGCAGACAGGAGCAAACAGAAGGATCTGATTACAACGATGCCAGGCACTGGACTGAGAATCCAGGGAGTTTATATAGCGACACCCCTAGACTAACGACCCAGGTGAGTGCCAAACTGAGGAAAGACAATCCCAGAGTCATATCACTAGTGACCACAAGAGGGAGCCAAAAAAGTCTAATTCACAACAGTACCCCCCCTTTAAGGAGGGGTCACCGAACCCTCACCAAGACCACAAGGGCGATCAGGATGAGCAGCGTGAAAGGCACGAACTAAATCGGCCGCATGCACATCAGAAGCAACCACCCAGGAATTATCCTCCTGACCATAGCCCTTCCACTTGACCAGATACTGAAGCCTCCGTCTGGAGAGACGAGAATCCAAGATCTTCTCCACCACGTACTCCAACTCGCCCTCAACCAACACCGGAGCAGGAGGCTCAACAGAAGGAACCACAGGTACAACGTACCGCCGCAACAAAGACCTATGGAACACGTTGTGAATGGCAAACGACACCGGAAGATCCAAGCGAAAGGACACAGGATTAAGGATTTCCAATATCTTGTAAGGACCGATGAAGCGAGGCTTACATTTAGGAGAGGAGACCTTCATAGGAACAAATCGAGAAGACAGCCATACCAAATCCCCAACATGAAGTCGGGGACCCACACCGCGGCGGCGGTTGGCAAAACGCTGAGCCTTCTCCTGTGACAACTTTAAGTTATCCACCACATGATTCCAGATCTGCTGCAACCTATCCACCACATAATCTACCCCAGGACAGTCAGAAGACTCCACATGTCCCGAGGAAAAACGAGGATGGAAACCAGAGTTGCAGAAAAATGGCGAAACCAAAGTAGCGGAACTAGCCCGATTATTAAGGGCAAACTCAGCCAACGGCAAGAAGGTCACCCAATCATCCTGATCTGCCGAAACAAAACACCTCAAATAAGCCTCCAGAGTCTGATTAGTTCGCTCCGTTTGTCCATTAGTCTGAGGATGAAAGGCAGACAAAAACGACAATTCAATGCCCATCCTAGCACAAAAGGATCGCCAGAACCTGGAAACAAACTGGGATCCTCTGTCAGACACAATATTCTCAGGAATGCCGTGTAAACGAACCACATTCTGAAAGAACACAGGAACCAGATCGGAAGAGGAAGGCAGCTTAGGCAAAGGCACCAAATGGACCATTTTAGAAAAGCGATCACATACCACCCAGATGACAGACATGCCCTGAGACACTGGGAGATCTGAAATGAAATCCATGGAAATGTGTGTCCAAGGCCTCTTCGGGACAGGCAAGGGCAAGAGCAACCCGCTGGCACGAGAACAGCAAGGCTTAGCTCGAGCACAAGTCCCACAGGACTGCACAAATGACCACACATCCCGTGACAAGGAAGGCCACCAAAAGGACCTAGCCACCAGATCTCTGGTGCCAAAAATTCCCGAATGCCCTGCCAACACCGAGGAATGAACCTCGGAAATGACTCTGCTGGTCCACTTATCAGGAACAAACAGTCTGTCAGGTGGACAAGAGTCAGGTCTACCAGCCTGAAATCTCTGCAACACACGTCGCAAATCAGGAGAAATGGCCGACAAGATAACTCCCTCTTTAAGAATACCAACTGGCTCCGCGACTCCAGGAGAGTCAGGCACAAAGCTCCTTGAAAGAGCATCAGCCTTCACATTCTTTGAACCCGGTAAATACGAGACCACAAAGTCAAAACGGGAGAAAAACAATGACCAGCGGGCCTGTCTAGGATTCAGGCGTTTAGCAGACTCGAGATACATCAGATTTTTGTGGTCAGTCAAGACCACCACACGATGCTTAGCACCCTCGAGCCAATGACGCCACTCCTCAAATGCCCACTTCATGGCCAGCAACTCCCGATTGCCAACATCATAATTCCGCTCAGCAGGCGAAAACTTCCTAGAGAAGAAAGCACATGGTCTCATTACCGAGCAACCAGGGCCTCTCTGCGACAAAACGGCCCCTGCCCCAATCTCAGAAGCATCCACTTCGACCTGAAAGGGAAGTGAGACATCAGGCTGGCACAAAACAGGTGCCGAAGTAAACCGGCGCTTCAACTCTTGGAACGCCTCCACGGCTGCAAGAGCCCAGTTAGCAACATCAGAACCTTTCTTGGTCATATCCGTCAAAGGTTTAACAACGCTAGAAAAATTAGCGATAAAACGACGGTACAAGTTAGCAAAACCCAAGAACTTCTGAAGACTCTTAACTGACGTGGGTTGAGTCCAATCATGAATAGCTCGGACCTTGACTGGGTCCATTTCCACAGCAGAAGGGGAAAAAATAAACCCCAAAAAGGGAACCTTCTGTACTCCAAAGAGACACTTTGAGCCCTTAACAAACAAAGCATTCTCACGCAAAACCTGAAACACCATCCTGACCTGCTCCACATGTGAGTCCCAATCTTCAGAGAAAACCAGAATATCATCCAGATAAACAATCATAAATTTATCCAGATACTTCCGGAAAATATCATGCATAAAGGACTGAAACACTGAGGGAGCATTAGAGAGCCCAAAAGGCATCACCAAGTACTCAAAATGACCTTCGGGCGTATTAAATGCTGTCTTCCATTCATCTCCTTGCTTAATGCGCACAAGGTTGTACGCACCACGAAGATCTATCTTGGTGAACCACTTGGCACCTTTAATCCGGGCAAACAAGTCCGACAACAGAGGCAAAGGATACTGAAATTTAACAGTGATTTTATTCAGAAGCCGATAGTCAATACAAGGTCTCAAAGATCCGTCCTTCTTGGCCACAAAAAAGAATCCCGCACCAAGAGGGGAAGAGGATGGACGGATATGCCCCTTCTCCAGAGACTCCTTGATATACGAACGCATTGCGGCATGCTCAGGTACAGACAGATTAAATAGTCTTCCCTTAGGAAATTTACTACCTGGAATCAAATCTATGGCGCAGTCACAGTCCCTATGAGGAGGCAGAGCACTGGACCTGGACTCGCTGAATACATCCTGATAATCAGACAAATACTCAGGAACTTCCGAAGGAGTAGAGGAAGCAATAGACACCGGCGGGGAATCAGCATGAATTCCCTGACAGCCCCAACTTGACACAGACATTGCCTTCCAATCCAAGACTGGATTGTGGGTCTGTAACCATGGCAGACCCAAAATGACCAAATCATGCATTTTATGCAGAACAAGAAAACGAATCACCTCCCGATGTTCAGGAGTCATGCACATGGTTACCTGCGTCCAAAACTGCGGTTTATTTTCCGCCAATGGCGTAGCATCAATACCTCTAAGAGGAATAGGATTTACCAACGGCTCAAGAACAAAACCACAGCGCTTGGCAAATGACAGATCCATAAGACTCAGGGCAGCACCTGAATCCACAAACGCCATAACAGGGTAAGAAGACAATGAGCAAATTAAAGTCACAGACAAAATAAATTTAGGTTGCAAATTACCAATGGCGACAGGACTAACAACCCTTGTTAGGCGTTTAGAGCATGCTGATATAACATGTGTAGAATCACCACAGTAGAAACACAACCCATTCTGACGTCTATGATTCTTCCGCTCATTTCTAGTCTGAATTCTATCACATTGCATTAAATCAGGTATTTGTTCAGACAACACCACCAGAGGATTAGCGGTTTTGCGCTCCCGCAAACGCCGGTCAATTTGAATAGCCAGCGCCATGGAATCATTCAGACTTGTAGGAATGGGGAAACCCACCATCACATTCTTAATGGCTTCAGAAAGGCCATTTCTGAAATTTGCGGCCAGCGCACACTCATTCCACTGAGTAAGCACAGACCATTTCCGAAATTTTTGGCAATACACTTCAGCTTCATCCTGGCCCTGAGAAATAGCCAGCAACGCTTTTTCTGCCTGAACTTCAAGATTGGGTTCCTCGTAAAGCAATCCGAGCGCCAGAAAAAACACATCAATATTTGCCAATGCCGGATCTCCTGGCGCTAGCAAGAAGGCCCAATCCTGAGGGTCGCCCCGTAAGAAAGAGATAACAATTTTAACTTGCTGAGCTGAATCTCCAGATGAACGGGGTCTCAGAGATAGAAACAATTTACAATTATTCCTGAAATTCCTAAACTTAAATCGGTCTCCAGAAAACAGTTCAGGAATAGGTATTTTAGGTTCAGACATAGGACTACTGGTAACAAAATCTTGTATACCCTGCACACGAGCAGCAAGCTGGTCTGCACTTGTAATCAAGGTCTGGACATTCATGTCTGCAGCAAGCACAAGCCACTCAGAGGTAAAGGGGAGGAAGAGAGGAAAAAAAAAAAAAAAAAAAAACTCAGAATTTCCTTTCTTATAATCCCACTTCTGCAATGCATTAAACATTCAATGTAGGCCTGGCATACTGTTATGACCCCAATGGCAGAGGGTCTCAGAAATAATTGCTAAGTCTGCAAACACAAAAAACCAGCTCATAGGGCAGTGGTAACTGAGCTGACCATATATCTAATCCTAGCACCACAAATAGCAGCAGCCGGGGAACGTGCCTACGTTGGTTCTAGACGTCTCGCGCCAGCCGGAGAACTAACTAACCCTAGAAGGGAAAAGAAAGACCTTTCTTGCCTCCAGAGAAAAGACCCGAAAAGTAGGATACAAGCCCCCAACAAATAATAACGGTGAGGTAAGAGGAAAAGACAAACGTAAGAATGAGCTAGGTATTTAGCAAAGAGAGGCCCACTAGCTAATAGCAGAATATAGTAAGATGACTTATATGGTCAGCAAAAAACCCTATCAAAATATCCACGCTGGATATTCAAGAACCCCCGAACCGTCTAACGGCCCGGGGGGAGAACACCAGCCCCCTAGAGCTTCCAGCAAAGTCAGGAATCACATTTAGTACAAGCTGGACAAAAATAAGAGCAAAGCAATTAACCAAAAAACAAAGAAGCAGGACTTAACTTAATTTTGCACGAACCGGGACCAGCAGACAGGAGCAAACAGAAGGATCTGATTACAACGATGCCAGGCACTGGACTGAGAATCCAGGGAGTTTATATAGCGACACCCCTAGACTAACGACCCAGGTGAGTGCCAAACTGAGGAAAGACAATCCCAGAGTCATATCACTAGTGACCACAAGAGGGAGCCAAAAAAGTCTAATTCACAACAGTACCCCCCCTTTAAGGAGGGGTCACCGAACCCTCACCAAGACCACAAGGGCGATCAGGATGAGCAGCGTGAAAGGCACGAACTAAATCGGCCGCATGCACATCAGAAGCAACCACCCAGGAATTATCCTCCTGACCATAGCCCTTCCACTTGACCAGATACTGAAGCCTCCGTCTGGAGAGACGAGAATCCAAGATCTTCTCCACCACGTACTCCAACTCGCCCTCAACCAACACCGGAGCAGGAGGCTCAACAGAAGGAACCACAGGTACAACGTACCGCCGCAACAAAGACCTATGGAACACGTTGTGAATGGCAAACGACACCGGAAGATCCAAGCGAAAGGACACAGGATTAAGGATTTCCAATATCTTGTAAGGACCGATGAAGCGAGGCTTACATTTAGGAGAGGAGACCTTCATAGGAACAAATCGAGAAGACAGCCATACCAAATCCCCAACATGAAGTCGGGGACCCACACCGCGGCGGCGGTTGGCAAAACGCTGAGCCTTCTCCTGTGACAACTTTAAGTTATCCACCACATGATTCCAGATCTGCTGCAACCTATCCACCACATAATCTACCCCAGGACAGTCAGAAGACTCCACATGTCCCGAGGAAAAACGAGGATGGAAACCAGAGTTGCAGAAAAATGGCGAAACCAAAGTAGCGGAACTAGCCCGATTATTAAGGGCAAACTCAGCCAACGGCAAGAAGGTCACCCAATCATCCTGATCTGCCGAAACAAAACACCTCAAATAAGCCTCCAGAGTCTGATTAGTTCGCTCCGTTTGTCCATTAGTCTGAGGATGAAAGGCAGACAAAAACGACAATTCAATGCCCATCCTAGCACAAAAGGATCGCCAGAACCTGGAAACAAACTGGGATCCTCTGTCAGACACAATATTCTCAGGAATGCCGTGTAAACGAACCACATTCTGAAAGAACACAGGAACCAGATCGGAAGAGGAAGGCAGCTTAGGCAAAGGCACCAAATGGACCATTTTAGAAAAGCGATCACATACCACCCAGATGACAGACATGCCCTGAGACACTGGGAGATCTGAAATGAAATCCATGGAAATGTGTGTCCAAGGCCTCTTCGGGACAGGCAAGGGCAAGAGCAACCCGCTGGCACGAGAACAGCAAGGCTTAGCTCGAGCACAAGTCCCACAGGACTGCACAAATGACCACACATCCCGTGACAAGGAAGGCCACCAAAAGGACCTAGCCACCAGATCTCTGGTGCCAAAAATTCCCGAATGCCCTGCCAACACCGAGGAATGAACCTCGGAAATGACTCTGCTGGTCCACTTATCAGGAACAAACAGTCTGTCAGGTGGACAAGAGTCAGGTCTACCAGCCTGAAATCTCTGCAACACACGTCGCAAATCAGGAGAAATGGCCGACAAGATAACTCCCTCTTTAAGAATACCAACTGGCTCCGCGACTCCAGGAGAGTCAGGCACAAAGCTCCTTGAAAGAGCATCAGCCTTCACATTCTTTGAACCCGGTAAATACGAGACCACAAAGTCAAAACGGGAGAAAAACAATGACCAGCGGGCCTGTCTAGGATTCAGGCGTTTAGCAGACTCGAGATACATCAGATTTTTGTGGTCAGTCAAGACCACCACACGATGCTTAGCACCCTCGAGCCAATGACGCCACTCCTCAAATGCCCACTTCATGGCCAGCAACTCCCGATTGCCAACATCATAATTCCGCTCAGCAGGCGAAAACTTCCTAGAGAAGAAAGCACATGGTCTCATTACCGAGCAACCAGGGCCTCTCTGCGACAAAACGGCCCCTGCCCCAATCTCAGAAGCATCCACTTCGACCTGAAAGGGAAGTGAGACATCAGGCTGGCACAAAACAGGTGCCGAAGTAAACCGGCGCTTCAACTCTTGGAACGCCTCCACGGCTGCAAGAGCCCAGTTAGCAACATCAGAACCTTTCTTGGTCATATCCGTCAAAGGTTTAACAACGCTAGAAAAATTAGCGATAAAACGACGGTACAAGTTAGCAAAACCCAAGAACTTCTGAAGACTCTTAACTGACGTGGGTTGAGTCCAATCATGAATAGCTCGGACCTTGACTGGGTCCATTTCCACAGCAGAAGGGGAAAAAATAAACCCCAAAAAGGGAACCTTCTGTACTCCAAAGAGACACTTTGAGCCCTTAACAAACAAAGCATTCTCACGCAAAACCTGAAACACCATCCTGACCTGCTCCACATGTGAGTCCCAATCTTCAGAGAAAACCAGAATATCATCCAGATAATCAATCATAAATTTATCCAGATACTTCCGGAAAATATCATGCATAAAGGACTGAAACACTGAGGGAGCATTAGAGAGCCCAAAAGGCATCACCAAGTACTCAAAATGACCTTCGGGCGTATTAAATGCTGTCTTCCATTCATCTCCTTGCTTAATGCGCACAAGGTTGTACGCACCACGAAGATCTATCTTGGTGAACCACTTGGCACCTTTAATCCGGGCAAACAAGTCCGACAACAGAGGCAAAGGATACTGAAATTTAACAGTGATTTTATTCAGAAGCCGATAGTCAATACAAGGTCTCAAAGATCCGTCCTTCTTGGCCACAAAAAAGAATCCCGCACCAAGAGGGGAAGAGGATGGACGGATATGCCCCTTCTCCAGAGACTCCTTGATATACGAACGCATTGCGGCATGCTCAGGTACAGACAGATTAAATAGTCTTCCCTTAGGAAATTTACTACCTGGAATCAAATCTATGGCGCAGTCACAGTCCCTATGAGGAGGCAGAGCACTGGACCTGGACTCGCTGAATACATCCTGATAATCAGACAAATACTCAGGAACTTCCGAAGGAGTAGAGGAAGCAATAGACACCGGCGGGGAATCAGCATGAATTCCCTGACAGCCCCAACTTGACACAGACATTGCCTTCCAATCCAAGACTGGATTGTGGGTCTGTAACCATGGCAGACCCAAAATGACCAAATCATGCATTTTATGCAGAACAAGAAAACGAATCACCTCCCGATGTTCAGGAGTCATGCACATGGTTACCTGCGTCCAAAACTGCGGTTTATTTTCCGCCAATGGCGTAGCATCAATACCTCTAAGAGGAATAGGATTTACCAACGGCTCAAGAACAAAACCACAGCGCTTGGCAAATGACAGATCCATAAGACTCAGGGCAGCACCTGAATCCACAAACGCCATAACAGGGTAAGAAGACAATGAGCAAATTAAAGTCACAGACAAAATAAATTTAGGTTGCAAATTACCAATGGCGACAGGACTAACAACCCTTGTTAGGTGTTTAGAGCATGCTGATATAACATGTGTAGAATCACCACAGTAGAAACACAACCCATTCTGACGTCTATGATTCTTCCGCTCATTTCTAGTCTGAATTCTATCACATTGCATTAAATCAGGTATTTGTTCAGACAACACCACCAGAGGATTAGCGGTTTTGCGCTCCCGCAAACGCCGGTCAATTTGAATAGCCAGCGCCATGGAATCATTCAGACTTGTAGGAATGGGGAAACCCACCATCACATTCTTAATGGCTTCAGAAAGGCCATTTCTGAAATTTGCGGCCAGCGCACACTCATTCCACTGAGTAAGCACAGACCATTTCCGAAATTTTTGGCAATACACTTCAGCTTCATCCTGGCCCTGAGAAATAGCCAGCAACGCTTTTTCTGCCTGAACTTCAAGATTGGGTTCCTCGTAAAGCAATCCGAGCGCCAGAAAAAACACATCAATATTTGCCAATGCCGGATCTCCTGGCACTAGCAAGAAGGCCCAATCCTGAGGGTCGCCCCGTAAGAAAGAGATAACAATTTTAACTTGCTGAGCTGAATCTCCAGATGAACGGGGTCTCAGAGATAGAAACAATTTACAATTATTCCTGAAATTCCTAAACTTAAATCGGTCTCCAGAAAACAGTTCAGGAATAGGTATTTTAGGTTCAGACATAGGACTACTGGTAACAAAATCTTGTATACCCTGCACACGAGCAGCAAGCTGGTCTGCACTTGTAATCAAGGTCTGGACATTCATGTCTGCAGCAAGCACAAGCCACTCAGAGGTAAAGGGGAGGAAGAGAGGAAAAAAAAAAAAAAAAAAAAACTCAGAATTTCCTTTCTTATAATCCCACTTCTGCAATGCATTAAACATTCAATGTAGGCCTGGCATACTGTTATGACCCCAATGGCAGAGGGTCTCAGAAATAATTGCTAAGTCTGCAAACACAAAAAACCAGCTCATAGGGCAGTGGTAACTGAGCTGACCATATATCTAATCCTAGCACCACAAATAGCAGCAGCCGGGGAACGTGCCTACGTTGGTTCTAGACGTCTCGCGCCAGCCGGAGAACTAACTAACCCTAGAAGGGAAAAGAAAGACCTTTCTTGCCTCCAGAGAAAAGACCCGAAAAGTAGGATACAAGCCCCCAACAAATAATAACGGTGAGGTAAGAGGAAAAGACAAACGTAAGAATGAGCTAGGTATTTAGCAAAGAGAGGCCCACTAGCTAATAGCAGAATATAGTAAGATGACTTATATGGTCAGCAAAAAACCCTATCAAAATATCCACGCTGGATATTCAAGAACCCCCGAACCGTCTAACGGCCCGGGGGGAGAACACCAGCCCCCTAGAGCTTCCAGCAAAGTCAGGAATCACATTTAGTACAAGCTGGACAAAAATAAGAGCAAAGCAATTAACCAAAAAACAAAGAAGCAGGACTTAACTTAATTTTGCACGAACCGGGACCAGCAGACAGGAGCAAACAGAAGGATCTGATTACAACGATGCCAGGCACTGGACTGAGAATCCAGGGAGTTTATATAGCGACACCCCTAGACTAACGACCCAGGTGAGTGCCAAACTGAGGAAAGACAATCCCAGAGTCATATCACTAGTGACCACAAGAGGGAGCCAAAAAAGTCTAATTCACAACAGTACCCCCCCTTTAAGGAGGGGTCACCGAACCCTCACCAAGACCACAAGGGCGATCAGGATGAGCAGCGTGAAAGGCACGAACTAAATCGGCCGCATGCACATCAGAAGCAACCACCCAGGAATTATCCTCCTGACCATAGCCCTTCCACTTGACCAGATACTGAAGCCTCCGTCTGGAGAGACGAGAATCCAAGATCTTCTCCACCACGTACTCCAACTCGCCCTCAACCAACACCGGAGCAGGAGGCTCAACAGAAGGAACCACAGGTACAACGTACCGCCGCAACAAAGACCTATGGAACACGTTGTGAATGGCAAACGACACCGGAAGATCCAAGCGAAAGGACACAGGATTAAGGATTTCCAATATCTTGTAAGGACCGATGAAGCGAGGCTTACATTTAGGAGAGGAGACCTTCATAGGAACAAATCGAGAAGACAGCCATACCAAATCCCCAACATGAAGTCGGGGACCCACACCGCGGCGGCGGTTGGCAAAACGCTGAGCCTTCTCCTGTGACAACTTTAAGTTATCCACCACATGATTCCAGATCTGCTGCAACCTATCCACCACATAATCTACCCCAGGACAGTCAGAAGACTCCACATGTCCCGAGGAAAAACGAGGATGGAAACCAGAGTTGCAGAAAAATGGCGAAACCAAAGTAGCGGAACTAGCCCGATTATTAAGGGCAAACTCAGCCAACGGCAAGAAGGTCACCCAATCATCCTGATCTGCCGAAACAAAACACCTCAAATAAGCCTCCAGAGTCTGATTAGTTCGCTCCGTTTGTCCATTAGTCTGAGGATGAAAGGCAGACAAAAACGACAATTCAATGCCCATCCTAGCACAAAAGGATCGCCAGAACCTGGAAACAAACTGGGATCCTCTGTCAGACACAATATTCTCAGGAATGCCGTGTAAACGAACCACATTCTGAAAGAACACAGGAACCAGATCGGAAGAGGAAGGCAGCTTAGGCAAAGGCACCAAATGGACCATTTTAGAAAAGCGATCACATACCACCCAGATGACAGACATGCCCTGAGACACTGGGAGATCTGAAATGAAATCCATGGAAATGTGTGTCCAAGGCCTCTTCGGGACAGGCAAGGGCAAGAGCAACCCGCTGGCACGAGAACAGCAAGGCTTAGCTCGAGCACAAGTCCCACAGGACTGCACAAATGACCACACATCCCGTGACAAGGAAGGCCACCAAAAGGACCTAGCCACCAGATCTCTGGTGCCAAAAATTCCCGAATGCCCTGCCAACACCGAGGAATGAACCTCGGAAATGACTCTGCTGGTCCACTTATCAGGAACAAACAGTCTGTCAGGTGGACAAGAGTCAGGTCTACCAGCCTGAAATCTCTGCAACACACGTCGCAAATCAGGAGAAATGGCCGACAAGATAACTCCCTCTTTAAGAATACCAACTGGCTCCGCGACTCCAGGAGAGTCAGGCACAAAGCTCCTTGAAAGAGCATCAGCCTTCACATTCTTTGAACCCGGTAAATACGAGACCACAAAGTCAAAACGGGAGAAAAACAATGACCAGCGGGCCTGTCTAGGATTCAGGTGTTTAGCAGACTCGAGATACATCAGATTTTTGTGGTCAGTCAAGACCACCACACGATGCTTAGCACCCTCGAGCCAATGACGCCACTCCTCAAATGCCCACTTCATGGCCAGCAACTCCCGATTGCCAACATCATAATTCCGCTCAGCAGGCGAAAACTTCCTAGAGAAGAAAGCACATGGTCTCATTACCGAGCAACCAGGGCCTCTCTGCGACAAAACGGCCCCTGCCCCAATCTCAGAAGCATCCACTTCGACCTGAAAGGGAAGTGAGACATCAGGCTGGCACAAAACAGGTGCCGAAGTAAACCGGCGCTTCAACTCTTGGAACGCCTCCACGGCTGCAAGAGCCCAGTTAGCAACATCAGAACCTTTCTTGGTCATATCCGTCAAAGGTTTAACAACGCTAGAAAAATTAGCGATAAAACGACGGTACAAGTTAGCAAAACCCAAGAACTTCTGAAGACTCTTAACTGACGTGGGTTGAGTCCAATCATGAATAGCTCGGACCTTGACTGGGTCCATTTCCACAGCAGAAGGGGAAAAAATAAACCCCAAAAAGGGAACCTTCTGTACTCCAAAGAGACACTTTGAGCCCTTAACAAACAAAGCATTCTCACGCAAAACCTGAAACACCATCCTGACCTGCTCCACATGTGAGTCCCAATCTTCAGAGAAAACCAGAATATCATCCAGATAAACAATCATAAATTTATCCAGATACTTCCGGAAAATATCATGCATAAAGGACTGAAACACTGAGGGAGCATTAGAGAGCCCAAAAGGCATCACCAAGTACTCAAAATGACCTTCGGGCGTATTAAATGCTGTCTTCCATTCATCTCCTTGCTTAATGCGCACAAGGTTGTACGCACCACGAAGATCTATCTTGGTGAACCACTTGGCACCTTTAATCCGGGCAAACAAGTCCGACAACAGAGGCAAAGGATACTGAAATTTAACAGTGATTTTATTCAGAAGCCGATAGTCAATACAAGGTCTCAAAGATCCGTCCTTCTTGGCCACAAAAAAGAATCCCGCACCAAGAGGGGAAGAGGATGGACGGATATGCCCCTTCTCCAGAGACTCCTTGATATACGAACGCATTGCGGCATGCTCAGGTACAGACAGATTAAATAGTCTTCCCTTAGGAAATTTACTACCTGGAATCAAATCTATGGCGCAGTCACAGTCCCTATGAGGAGGCAGAGCACTGGACCTGGACTCGCTGAATACATCCTGATAATCAGACAAATACTCAGGAACTTCCGAAGGAGTAGAGGAAGCAATAGACACCGGCGGGGAATCAGCATGAATTCCCTGACAGCCCCAACTTGACACAGACATTGCCTTCCAATCCAAGACTGGATTGTGGGTCTGTAACCATGGCAGACCCAAAATGACCAAATCATGCATTTTATGCAGAACAAGAAAACGAATCACCTCCCGATGTTCAGGAGTCATGCACATGGTTACCTGCGTCCAAAACTGCGGTTTATTTTCCGCCAATGGCGTAGCATCAATACCTCTAAGAGGAATAGGATTTACCAACGGCTCAAGAACAAAACCACAGCGCTTGGCAAATGACAGATCCATAAGACTCAGGGCAGCACCTGAATCCACAAACGCCATAACAGGGTAAGAAGACAATGAGCAAATTAAAGTCACAGACAAAATAAATTTAGGTTGCAAATTACCAATGGCGACAGGACTAACAACCCTTGTTAGGCGTTTAGAGCATGCTGATATAACATGTGTAGAATCACCACAGTAGAAACACAACCCATTCTGACGTCTATGATTCTTCCGCTCATTTCTAGTCTGAATTCTATCACATTGCATTAAATCAGGTATTTGTTCAGACAACACCACCAGAGGATTAGCGGTTTTGCGCTCCCGCAAACGCCGGTCAATTTGAATAGCCAGCGCCATGGAATCATTCAGACTTGTAGGAATGGGGAAACCCACCATCACATTCTTAATGGCTTCAGAAAGGCCATTTCTGAAATTTGCGGCCAGCGCACACTCATTCCACTGAGTAAGCACAGACCATTTCCGAAATTTTTGGCAATACACTTCAGCTTCATCCTGGCCCTGAGAAATAGCCAGCAACGCTTTTTCTGCCTGAACTTCAAGATTGGGTTCCTCGTAAAGCAATCCGAGCGCCAGAAAAAACACATCAATATTTGCCAATGCCGGATCTCCTGGCGCTAGCAAGAAGGCCCAATCCTGAGGGTCGCCCCGTAAGAAAGAGATAACAATTTTAACTTGCTGAGCTGAATCTCCAGATGAACGGGGTCTCAGAGATAGAAACAATTTACAATTATTCCTGAAATTCCTAAACTTAAATCGGTCTCCAGAAAACAGTTCAGGAATAGGTATTTTAGGTTCAGACATAGGACTACTGGTAACAAAATCTTGTATACCCTGCACACGAGCAGCAAGCTGGTCTGCACTTGTAATCAAGGTCTGGACATTCATGTCTGCAGCAAGCACAAGCCACTCAGAGGTAAAGGGGAGGAAGAGAGGAAAAAAAAAAAAAAAAAAAACTCAGAATTTCCTTTCTTATAATCCCACTTCTGCAATGCATTAAACATTCAATGTAGGCCTGGCATACTGTTATGACCCCAATGGCAGAGGGTCTCAGAAATAATTGCTAAGTCTGCAAACACAAAAAACCAGCTCATAGGGCAGTGGTAACTGAGCTGACCATATATCTAATCCTAGCACCACAAATAGCAGCAGCCGGGGAACGTGCCTACGTTGGTTCTAGACGTCTCGCGCCAGCCGGAGAACTAACTAACCCTAGAAGGGAAAAGAAAGACCTTTCTTGCCTCCAGAGAAAAGACCCGAAAAGTAGGATACAAGCCCCCAACAAATAATAACGGTGAGGTAAGAGGAAAAGACAAACGTAAGAATGAGCTAGGTATTTAGCAAAGAGAGGCCCACTAGCTAATAGCAGAATATAGTAAGATGACTTATATGGTCAGCAAAAAACCCTATCAAAATATCCACGCTGGATATTCAAGAACCCCCGAACCGTCTAACGGCCCGGGGGGAGAACACCAGCCCCCTAGAGCTTCCAGCAAAGTCAGGAATCACATTTAGTACAAGCTGGACAAAAATAAGAGCAAAGCAATTAACCAAAAAACAAAGAAGCAGGACTTAGCTTAATTTTGCACGAACCGGGACCAGCAGACAGGAGCAAACAGAAGGATATGATTACAACGATGCCAGGCACTGGACTGAGAATCCAGGGAGTTTATATAGCGACACCCCTAGACTAACGACCCAGGTGAGTGCCAAACTGAGGAAAGACAATCCCAGAGTCATATCACTAGTGACCACAAGAGGGAGCCAAAAATGTCTAATTCACAACAGAGGACCCACTGACAAAAAGAGCTTACGCTCTACTCTAGAGAAATGAGAGAGGGAGAAGACCCCACTGATCATAAGAGCTGACATTCTATAGGAGAAAGTGAGAGCGAGGATCCCGCTGACAATATAGATTATTCTCTACAGAAAAGATAGACTTTCTCTCCTTGATGTGGTATACAGCCCTCTTGGACACTTGTTATCCTTTTTTGATTTGGTTAACTATTTTCCAGGTTACATTAATAGATTTGTTACATTGCATTTATGCATTTGAACTTTTCTGAGCAAAATTTCTAATCTGTTACATACCTGTCGTTTACCTGATTCTGACTGTGGTCCCACCCTGTTTGGCTTACCTCTGTCACATCCCTATTTATTGTTAGCTGTATGGTTTTACACAACTCCCCCGGAAGAAGGTATAGCGACGAAACACGCATTGGGGTGGGTAGCACCACAGAATTCCAGGAATCCTGCAGGTAATTATTACCATTTTTCTGCTATTTTTTTCTTTTGCGCTGCACTTTCTCTTCTTGATGTGATATACAGCCCTCTTGGACACTTTTTTGATCTGGTTAATTATTTTCCAGGTTACATTATTAGATTTGTTAGATTGCATTTATGCATTTGCACTTTTCTGAGCAAAATTTCTAATCTGTAACATACCTGTCGGCTACCTGACTCTGACTGTGGTCCCACCCTGTTTGGCTTACCTCTGTCACATCCCTATTTATTGTTAGCTCTATGGTTTTTGATACTTTGGTTTCAATAAAGTTCTATATTTTATTATTACTTGGTTCTTCCTTTGGTGCTTTTTCTTATATGATTTTCATTAACTTTGGCACTGAACCTACTTTACCTATCCTTGCACTTTCACAATGAGTTGTGGGTGTTGGCCTTTATATAGGTTTTAGAAGAGAGAGACTTACCCAGTGACTCTGTGCTCTGCTGGTAATCGTCAATCTGTGATGGATCAAGTACTGACCACCACTGTACATGGAATGATAATCCGTAATATGTCATAGCTCCATAGCATTATGAGAAGGGTCATGCAGCCACATTGCCAAGCAAAAAAAGCCTTAGCTTCTTTTTGCGAATTGAATCTCAAAATTTTCAAGTTTGTGTGAACTTCATAAAAAATTCAACTCAAACTCAATCCTCCATGGATCAATACACTCATTTTCAAACTCTTTTCCTCCATTATTTTTTTTCTAATGGTAAAACATTTATGTCATTAAAAATAAAAGATATATTAACATTTTGAAATGCAGATGTGTCCAACCTGAGCTTTCTGCACCAGGAAAGGTCAGAGAGGACCAGCGCCTGCGCATCTGCAGTACTTTGCTCTGCCCTCAACAGGGCAAATCAGTACGCCTGTGCCGAAGCCGCAGCCTGAAGACCAGAAGAGGATGTCATCTGATGAAGATAGGAGGCGCCGGACCGAAACGCGACACCCATCGGACCGGACCAGGACCGGGACTGCCTCTGGGTGAGTATAATCTAACCTCTTTTTCTTATCTTTTAGGATACATCGGGGGCTTATCTACAGCATTCCTGAATGCTGTAGATAAGCCCCTGATGCCCTGATGCTGGTGGGCTTAGCTCACCCTCGATTTTGGGAGTGACAGGTTCCCTTTAATACCTATTCAAAATGGGTGAAAGTCTCCATGAAGATGCAATATATAGGAAAATTTTTGCAGTAAATGTTACATTCTTCTTATGTGCGGTGTGGGAAGAACAGGTGAACAAGCAAAGGGTTCTACTTAGAATAAGCCATACATGTAGGATTGGTTACATTTCAAACTGCAGGACCAAACTGATCACCAGAGATATGGTTACATACCACTTAAGGGCTGTCCCACACGTCCAGATAATTCCGGTACCGGAATAAATCGGTACCAGAGTTATCCGTGTCCGTGTGCCTGGGAACTCACGGAGGCCATACCTGCGGCACACGTGTGCCGCCCGTATGGCGAGTGGGTACCACACGGAGCGTGTGGTACCCACTCTGCATGGTGCTGAAGCTGCGATTCATATCCTCTCTGCAGTAGCGTTTGCTGCAGAGAAAATATGAAGAATAGTGTTTAAAATAAAGATCCATGTGTCCGCCGCCCCCCCACCCCCTGTGCGCCCCCCCGCTGGTCAGAAAATACTTACCCGCCTCCCTCGCTGCTTCCTGGTCTGGCCGCGGCTTCTCCTGCATGCGGTCACGTGGGGCCGATCATTTACAGTCATGAATATGTGGCTCCACCTCCCATAGGGGCGGAGCCGACTATTCATGATTGTAAATGATCGGCCCCACGTGACCGCATACAGTAAGCCACGGCCAGACCAGGAAGGAGCGAGGGAGCGGGTAAGTATTTTCTGACCAGCGGGGGGGGGGCGCACAGGGGGTGGGGGGGCGGCGGACACATGGATCTTTATTTTTAACACTATTCTTCATATTTTCTCAACAGCAAACGCTGCTGGAGAGAAGATATGAATACCGGCTTCAGCACCATGTGGGGGGGACAGCGCTTACTGTAGCGCTGTCCCCTGCACGCACACGGACCCCAGACGGAGAATGTCCATGTGAGGTCCGTGTTTTACGCGGACCCATTGACTCTATTGGGTCCGTGTAAAACGTGCGCTCCCACGAACACTGACATGTCTCCGTGTTTGGCACACGGAGACACGGTCCGCAAAAAATCAATGACATCTGAACAGATGCATTGATTTTTATGGGTCTACGTGTGTCAGTGTCTCCGGTACGTGAGGAAACTGTCACCTCACGTACCGGAGCCACTGACGTGTGAAACCGGCCTAAAGGGGATGTTTGGCTACAGGGTACAAGTCTGCAGTAATTCTATGTGACTGCAGAATTGTGAATGCTCACATAGCGCGCACTGCACACTGTGCGGATACTTCGGTGCTGGCATTGGGAGTGGGGGGTCATGTGAGTGCAAGTATGCGATGTGCATACTTACAGCCACATTCTGTCTAAGCTGTGTCTGGCTTCACTCTAAACACTTGCAGTGAGCGAGGCTGTGCCCATCTAGTCTGCACATGACCACATGTATGCAACTCACATATGTGAATCCTCACAGTACACGGTGCTCAAGATATGAGGATTCACATCTTTGCAGTCTCATAGAGTAATTACAGACTTGTAGCCTAAGGCCGGACATTCGCTTTAAGGAAAAATTGGACCTCCATGCACGGACTGGTCACAGCTCTCCTGACTGATAGAAGTATATGACGCTGTCACACTCAGATTGGAAGAGTCACAGCCAGTCACTGCATTAGTGGTCCAGGCTTGGACTGACTGGCACAGACACCTATATGATACATAGTTACTAGTGTTGAGCGATACCGTCCGATACCCGATACCAATACAAGTCAATGGGACTCAAGTATCGGACGGTATCCCTGATGGTTCCCAGGGTCTGAAGGAGAGGAAACTCTCCTTCAGGCCCTGGGATCCATATTAATGTGTAAAAGAAAGAATTAAAATAAAAAATATTGCTATACTCACCTCTCCGACGCAGCCTGGACCTCACCGAGGGAACCGGCAGCGTTCTTTGCTTAAAATGCGCGCGTTTACTTCCTTCCGTGACGTCACGGCTTGTGATTGGTCGCGTGCCGCCCATGTGGCCGCGACGCGACCAATCACAGCAAGCCGTGACGTAATTTTCAGGTCCTGAATGCCTAATTCTAGGCATTCAGGATTTTAAAATTACGTTCCGGCTTGTGATTGGTCGCGTCGCGGTCACATGGGCGACGCGACCAATCACAAGCCGTGACGTCACGGGAGGCAGGAAACGCGTGAAGTTTAAAATTACGTCACGGCTTGTGATTGGTTGCGTGCCGCCCATGTGACCACGACGCGACCAATCACAGCAAGCCGTGACGTAATTTTCAGGTCCTGAATGCAGAATTAGGCATTCAGGACCTGAAATTACGTCACGGCTTTCTGTGATTGGTCGCGTCGCGGTCACATGGGCGGCACGCAACCAATCACAAGCCGTGACGTAATTTTAAAATGCGCGCGTTTCCTGCCTCCCGTGACGTCACGGCTTGTGATTGGTCGCGTCGCCCATGTGACCGCGACGCGACCAGTCACAAGCCGGAACGTAATTTTAAAATCCTGAATGCCTAGAATTAGGCATTCAGGACCTGAAAATTACGTCACGGCTTGCTGTGATTGGTCGCGTCGCGGCCACATGGGCGGCACGCGACCAATCACAAGCCGTGACGTCACGGAAGGAAGTAAACGCGCGCATTTTAAGCAAAGAACGCTGCCGGTTCCCTCGGTGAGGTCCATGCTGCGTCGGAGAGGTGAGTATAGCAATATTTTTTATTTTAATTCTTTCTTTTACACATTAATGTTGTTTCGATACCGATACCCGATACCACAAAAGTATCGGATCTCGGTATCGGAATTCCGATACCCGCAAGTATCGGCCGATACCCGATACTTGCGGTATCGGAATGCTCAACACTAATAGTTACATAGTTATTAAGGTTGAAGGAAGACTTTAAGTCCATCTAGTTCAACCCATAGCCTAACATGCCCTAACATGTTGATCCAGGGGAAGGCAAAAAACACCCATGTGGTAAGAGTAAGCTCCACCATGGGGAAAAAAATTCCTTCCCGACCCCACATATGGCAATCAGACTAGTTCCCTGGATCAACGCCTTATCAAGGAATCTAATATATATACCCTGTAACATTATACTTTTCCAGAAAGGTATCCAGTCCCCTCTTAAATTTAAGTAATGAATCACTCATTACAACATCACACGGCAGAGAGTTCCATAGTCTCACTGCTCTTACAGTAAAAAATCTGCGTCTGTTATTATGCTTAAACCTTTTTTCCTCCAGACGTAGAGGATGCCCCCTTGTCCCTGTCACCGGTCTATGATTAAAAAGATCATCAGAAAGGTCTTTGTACTGTCCCCTCATATATTTATACATTAACATAAGATCACCCCTTAGCCTTCGTTTTTCCAAACTAAATAGCCCCAAGTGTAATAACCTATCTTGGTATTGCAGACCCCCCAGTCCTCTAATAACCTTGGTCGCTCTTCTCTGCACCCGCTCCAGTTCAGCTATGTCTTTCTTATACACCGGAGACCAGAACTGTGCACAGTTTTCTAAGTGTGGTCGCACTAGTGACTTGTATAGAGGTAAAATTATGTTCTCCTCATGAGCATCTATGCCTCTTTTAATGCATCCCATTATATACATTAGTGTAGCTGTGCCTTGTTCTGCAGCTCACCCCATTTAGGAACAAGGCTGAGTGTAGCTGAGCTGCAATATTAGGCAACTCTTAACAAAATGTAGTTTTTGCTATGCTAAGGCTAGTTTCACATTTGCGACTAAATCCGCAGCGTTTAAAACGCATCCGCAAGTGGTGGAAAAAACGCATGTAAACGCGTACAAACGCGGCGTTTTTTTGACGCATGCGTTGATGCATGCGTTTAAAAAAACGCTGCGTTTGTACGCGTTTACATGCGTTTTTTCCTGCGTTTGCGTTTTTGGTGCGCATGATGAGAAATTTCACAAGAGAAAAATAAAGATAACTAGACACCGCCAATGGGACTACAGAGGGCGTGTGTTATGGAATATCTATATATAGACCCTAGGGCTACTGAAATTTTTACAGTTTGCTACTGTATCCTGTGTCATGATGGATCTTCGCATGGAGAGCTTTTATTTCAACCTGGATTTCAGCTTCAAGCTGTTTCCTGCCTGTGCTTTCGCTTGGGAGCAAGACAGAAATCGCCAAAGATGGAGCAGGAGACAACGTAGTTTTTGGAGGCACCCCATTATCGAACTACGTGAGAGCCGTGGAGCCTACCACACGCTCTATGCCGAGCTTAATGCCAACCCGGAGAAATTCCAGGAATACACACGAATGTCGCAAGACTCATTCCTGGATTTGTTGTCTCATGTCCAAGGAGCCATACGGCGACAGGATACCCAGCTCCGTAAAGCTATTCCACCCGAGGAACGTCTGCTGGTTACATTAAGGTACGTTCAAAATCTAAACCAATGACAGTCCAAATTAAGTGTTTTCTGACATGTATTTTTTGGGTATTTTCCTTTCTTTCTTGAGCGTAATCACACCATAAAAAGACTAGATTGTAATGATTTTTGTGTTTGTTTTTCTTACAGATTTCTGGCCACCGGAGAGAGTTTATCATCCCTCCACTTCCAATACCGGCTTGGAATATCCACCCTGTCCGGAATAGTTGTGGACACCTGCCAGGCTTTGTGGAATGTACTCTGGGAAGAGTTTATACCCCTACCCACCTTGGACATGTGGCTAGAAATTGCAGAGAAATTCTGGAGTGTGTGTGATTTCCCCAACTGTTTAGGAGCGGTGGATGGAAAGCACATTCGCATTATCAAACCAGCCAGAACAGGATCGGAGTACTTCAATTACAAAAAATATTTTTCTGTTGTGCTCATGGCAATAGCCGACGCGAACTGTCGCTTCATCACCATGGGCATTGGAGCTTTTGGCCGTGGCAACGATTCCCAGACTTTCAAGAACTCGGATATGGGCCGCCGTGTGTATGGCAAAAATTTCAATTTTCCCCCACCACAACCTCTTCCCAACACTCAAGGACCACCGATGCCATTTGTTATGGTTGGGAATGAGGCCTTTCAGATGTGTGAAAACCTACTGAAGCCCTATTCCAGTCGGGATTTGAACCACACTAGAAGGATCTTTAACTACAGACTGACCAGGGCCCGAAGAACTGTAGAGTGTACCTTTGGCATTCTGGTCGCTAAATGGCGCATTCTTGCATCAGCCATAAATCTAAAAGTGGAAACAGTCGACGAGGTGGTCAAAGCCTGTGTGGTTCTGCATAATTATATAATGGTTAAGGAGCAACCCCACATTGAACTTGATGAACCAGTTGCACACCCACTGCCCGATTTCCAGCATCACCCGTTGCGGTCAACAGCAGCAGTTGGTCAAATGCGGGACCAATTTGCTGCCTTTTTTGATTCAGATATTGGACGTGAGTCATGGCAGGACAATGTAGTGTAAATGTCCTGTTGTAATTAGATCTGTACCAGTAATTTTCTACAATGATAATAATATTTCTCATTAATAAACTTTATAATATTTCTCATTAATAAACTTTAGTTTTGGTTGAGTTGAAAGTGTCTCCTATCTTTTTCCTCTCCAAACCCAGGCTGTCCTAAACTTCCAATATTTGATCTGTATGTAATATCAGTTTTTATAATCCAAAACCAGGAGTGGGTGATAAAAGCAGAAGTGCTAGTTATTATGTTAATTAGTGTTGAGCGATACCGTCCGATACTTGAAAGTATCGGTATCGGAAAGTATCGGCCGATACCGGCAAAGTATCGGATCTAATCCGATACCGATACCCGATACCAATACAAGTCAATGGGACTCATGTATCGGACGGTATTCCTGATGGTTCCCAGGGTCTGAAGGAGAGGAAACTCTCCTTCAGGCCCTGGGAACCATATTAATGTGTAAAATAAAGAATTAAAATAAAAAATATTGCTATACTCACCTCTCCGACGCAGCCTGCACCTTACCGAGGGAACCGGCAGCGTTGTTTGCTTAAAATTCGCGCTTTAACTTCCTTACGTGAAGTCCCGGCTTGTGATTGGTCGCGCGCCGCCCATGTGGCCGCGACGCGACCAATCACAGCAAGCCGTGACGTAATTTCAGGTCCTTCAGGATTTTAAAATTACGTTCCGGCTTTGTGATTGGTCGCGTCGCGGTCACATGGGCGACGCGACCAATCACAAGCCGTGACGTCACGGGAGGCTGGACACGCGCGCATTTTAAAATGCGCGCGTGTCCTACCTCCCGTGACGTCCCGGCTTGTGATTGGTCGCGTCGCCCATGTGGCCGCGACGCGACCAATCACAGCAAGCCGTGACGTAATTTTATGTCCTTCAGGATTTTAAAATTACGTTCTGGCTTGTGATTGGTCGCGTCGCGGTCACATGGGCGACGCGACCAATCACAAGCCGTGACGTCACGGGAGGCTGGACACGCGCGCATTTTAAAATTCAGGACCTGAAAATTACGTCACGGCTTGCTGTGATTGGTCGCGTCGCGGCCACATGGGCGGCGCGCGACCAATCACAAGCCGGGACTTCACGTAAGGAAGTTAAAGCGCGAATTTTAAGCAAACAACGCTGCCGGTTCCCTCGGTAAGGTGCAGGCTGCGTCGGAGAGGTGAGTATAGCAATATTTTTTATTTTAATTCTTTATTTTACACATTAATGTTGTTTCAATACCGATACCCGATACCACAAAAGTATCGGATCTCGGTATCGGAATTCCGATACAGCAAATATCGGCTGATACCCGATACTTGCGGTATCGGAATGCTCAACACTAATGTTAATATCATAATTTAACTCTAATGGTTCAACTCCTTGTTTTGGCTTACAAATACTGATATACAACACTGGCCACATACTGCTAGTAGTGGCAGCCATGTTGCTTTATTGGTAAGCTTGTTGACGTCATTGCGTCATGATTCTCTTCTCCTGTATCCATTGGACACAAGATGAAGAGACAATCACTTTCACACAATCTATACTCATCAAGTCAGGTGTCAGAAATAATGAATTCATGATAAACATATACAGGCTCATGAATTCACTATTTCTGACACCTATGCAGGTGAGCATAGACCACCATTGTCCCTCAAGTTGTGTGTAATATAAGAAGAGAAAATGGTGGTTATACAAGGTATTTCTCTAATCAACAGGTCAGGTGTCAGAGATAAAGAGTTTTTGACACCTGACCTGTTTAGTAGAGATCTGCACTGTATTTCCACCATTTTCTCTTCAGAGTGGCACACTAAGCACAGACCAAAAGAGATTATGGAGATACATGTAATATTTTTTGGGCCACCTCATATCTGTATACTAAAGACACATAAAGCTGCAGTCTTTTTATTTTTAACTAGTGGAGATATGATGTGGCCCAAAAACTTAGTGTGTGGCGAAGTTTAATGGTGCACGGTGTGTGTTGCCGGCGGCAGAAGACACAATAAACCAAACATAATTGTGGCAAATCAAACCTTTTTTTATTTTGTTAACAACTGAAAAAAAAATATTTTTTACTGCGCCGGCTTGGGGTAGAGTGATGTAAACGGGGGGTGTGAAGTACTGAGGCCTGGCTAACCGTGGACGACGCAGAGGTGGCAGGAGAAGGGGCAATGAAACTAGAAGGGTCTGGAAGTTCGGCGATGGGGCTTGACACATGAGAGGCTTCAGACGCACTGGAAGGATGAGACAAACCTGACATTACAGACACATTGGGAGGTGAAGGGGGAGGAATGCTAAGAGTCCTTTAGTTTTTGGTCCTTTTTTTTGGCTTGCCTGGTTGTGGGAGGTCTTGGTGGGCTCATATGGCATGGCGTGGTGGCGGGTGACCTGTCAGGGTCCGGCTGCACTGTGCCAGAGTCCATACCGCTTGTAGAGGGTGCAGCCATGCCAGAGTCACTAGCGCTCTTAGAGGGTGCAGCCATGCCAGAGTCCATAGCGCTCGTAGAGGGGAAGGACATGCCAGGGTCCTGCTGCATCGTGGAGGAGGCGGTACGGAATGCCATGCCAGGGTCCTGCTGCATCGGGGAGAAGGCGGTACGGAATGCCATGCCAGGGTCCTGCTGCATCGTGGAGGAGGCGGTACGGAATGCCATGCCAGGGTCCTGCTGCATCGTGGAGGAGGCGGTACAGAATGCCATGCCAGGGTCCTGCTGCATCGTGGAGGAGGCGGTACGGAAGGCCATGCCAGGGTCCTGCTGCATCGTGGAGGAGGCGGTACGGAATGCCATGCCAGAGTCCTGCTGCATCGTGGAGGAGGCGGTACGGAAGGCCATGCCAGGGTCCTGCTGCATCATGGAGGAAGTGGAGGAGGTCCAAGCAGGAGCAGCGGATGTCATGGTGGTGGCGGTGGGATGTCCAACTGCACTCGGCATGGTTGTGGTACTGTAGTGGTGTCCTGCTGTGGAAGGAATTGAGGTGGCCGTGCAGTGGGATGCAGCAGAGGTGGACATCAAGCGTGACAGTGA
The DNA here is from genome assembly GCF_051348905.1 of Ranitomeya variabilis. Taxonomy (NCBI): domain Eukaryota; kingdom Metazoa; phylum Chordata; class Amphibia; order Anura; family Dendrobatidae; genus Ranitomeya; species Ranitomeya variabilis. The sequence continues at coordinate 514,076,165 of NC_135233.1, read as the reverse complement.
AGGCACAGGTGGATATGCCCCCTCTGTCTGCTGAAAATACCGACTCTGCTGCATAGCCTGCACGTAAGCAGCATTGCAGGCCTGCATGACACTCAGCTGGAGATCAGGAGTAAGGTGTTCCAACATGCCCTTCTCAATTTGATTAAAAAAATGATGTGCTGGCCTCTGGAGATCGGCTTTCACTTGATCAAGGCTTTTGCTGACCTCCTGGATATGTGCATTTAAGAGGTTATGCAAAGCATCCATTCGGTCACCCAAAGCCTTGATCGCATCGTGTAAAACCGAGCTCAAGTGCAAAAACTCGGGCATGAGTGACCTGTCCGAAGCCCTCTGCCGCTGCCGGGATGAGCTCCAAAAAAAGGGGGCAGTGGAAGAGGACTGCGAAAGGGGAAGACCTGATGGACCAGCTCCCTGGTCTCCAGTTAGTGTGGAAGGCCCACATGCTGCTGCACTGTTGGATGGCTGGGACGGGTCCATGGCTGTCGAATGAAGGACCGTTCCAGAATCTGGGCCGACAGTCGTGCTGTATGTGCTGTGAAAAAAGGAAAAAGATAATTAATATAAAAAAAATTACCAGACACAATATTCTGTGGAATTAAAAAATACAGATTATGGCAATACAATACAACCTAATGCACGTGATAAATACTTAGGTTCTCTGGGCAAGGACCGATCTTAAAAATGCCAGAACTCGATGGTATTTGTAGCGTCTCATCCTTGCTCCTGAACCACTGGGAAAACACGGCTCTCTTGACGCAGGTCCTTGTTGAAGTGGTCCTTCATCGAACGCCGTGTTTTGACTTTGGCTACTGTTAAAAAAAAAAATTGTGGTCAGAAAAAGTACTTTTGGCCGTGCTCACACAACTGTGTGTGATGAGAGAAACTCCTAAGAGTTTCTTTCATCACACACGGTCGAGTGAGCACGGCCAAGGTCTCTGCTACTTCACACTGCAGTGCAATACTTACCAAATTCAGCTCGGAACCCTGTCGGGGCGTTGTCCCAGCCATCCCACATCGCTTGGGCCACCTCATTCCATAACCGTTGGATCGTGACGTTGTTCGAGTGCAGTGGATCCCGGGTGTCCTACAATGTGACTTGCTCCTGGACCAGGGTGATAAGGAGGTCATTCTCAATTAGGTCATCCTCCCGTTGTGAAACCTAAAAATTAAAGAAAGTCATTAAAGTTTGCTCAATTTACATAAGGAAAAGAAAGAAAAAAGATGCTGAGAAATGGCATGAATAGGAAAGTAAACATACAAAAGGATTCCAGAAGAAAAAAGAATAAAAAATAATACACTGAGGACAGTCAGCCTTGTATACGTACCCGCTGCCGTCTTTCCACCGGACCTTGAATCCGCTGCTCCTGCCCTCTCTCATCCGCAGTAGAAGAGCTCTAAAAAACAGAAAAAAAAAACTGTCACATGTGTCGATGTGACAGTGAATACTTACCAATCTGACGAGGCAAGTACTCACCTCAATGACATGCTCCACTTCTGACTGTCCTGGCCGAAACTCCTCACCAGATGAAGAATCCGAAGAAGACATTTTGATGCATGTAGAAAGAAAGAAATGGCAGAAATTAGGACATGTAGAGACAGAAAATAGAAAATGAAGGCATTGGCTAGGATATACTCACATTATTCAGGGTCTTGTTTTCCTCCAAGATGTAGCCTGTCTGTGTCCCGTCTGCTTCAGAGTCTGGTGAGAAGTGACCTGCAACTGTCCACACCCTCCCTTTTATCACATTGATGGTGAGGGGTGGCTTATCAGTGTCTAGACATGTTTTTCTCAATTGAAACGCATGCGTTCAAAAACGCAAACAAACACATGTGCAAAAAAACGCATGCGTTTAAATAGACAGCTATGCGTTTTTTGCCGCAATCCTTGCGCAATCGACCGCATGTGTTTCCTGGCGGCAAATAGATGCCTCTAGAAATTACTACATGTTGCATTTCCGCGCCAAGCCACAAACAACGAGACAACGCATGCGTCGTCAAACGCGGCAAAACGCGAACAAAAAAAAACGCATGCATTTTTAATGTTAAATATAGGAAAACACGATGCATGCGTTTATATGCAGTACAAACGCTGAGGCAACAAACGCAAATGTGAAACCAGCCTAAGTCTGAAGGTTGGTACCCATTCAATTAGGATCCCACAGTATGTACATTGGTAGCATGCAGTGAGAAAAATGCATCCTCTTTAAAGTTTTAGTTCTGTTCCATTGAAGGGACAGTCAGGCAGGTAAATGTCATAATTAGTGAAGGGCGGACCCCTGAATGTTCAGGTCCAGCGGATTCAGCTGAACATTTATAATTAGTGAAGGGCGGACCCCTGTATGTTCAGGTCCAGTGGATTCAGCTGAACATTTAAAAAAAGTTTAGTTTGAGTACTAGAAGAGAACCCAAACCCAGACCCAATTCAGATAAATGGGGGCCCGAAAATCCATTGTTTGCCATGATGTCATCTGTATGTATGTATGTCACTATGTAACTATGTATGACAGCGCGACACACACGGCCTCTAATTGGTGATAAGATCAAAACCTCTGGTCAGAGAGCTGCGGTTCCCACACTGTCAGATGTCAGTGTGAGCCAAAGCTGTGACCGGTGGTAAAAATTTTACATTCAGTCACAGAGCTGTCGGCTGATGAGAGAGTACTACTCCCATCAGCCTACTCCTGCTGCAGCTAATAACAATGAGAGCAGGCGTCGCTGATGGGAGTATTGATCAGACAGCACCTGTGCTATAAGTAAGCAAATAAATAAAAAACATGACTTGTAGACTTTCTATTTTTGATAACCAGGATGGAAAAACTGACAGCTGCGGTCTGCAGTCATCAGCTGTCAGCTTTATCATGGCTGGTTATCAAGAATAGAGGGGTCCCCACGCCGTTTTTTTAAATCATTTAAATAATTAATAAAAAATGACATGGGGTTCCCCATATTTTTAAGAACTAGCCAAACTAAAGCAGACAGCTGGGTACTGGTATTCACAGGCTGGTAAGGGGCCATGGATATTGGACCCCCAGCCTTAAAATAACAGCCTTCAGCCACCCTAAAAAATGCACATCTATTAGATGCACCAGTTCTGGTGCTTTGCCCAGCTCTTCTCACTTGCCCCATGGTGGTGGCAGGTGGGGTTCATATTTAAGGAGTTTATGTCACCTTTGTATCTTCAGGTGACATCAAGCTCAGCAGTAAGTAATGTCAATTAAAAATGCCCAGAAAAAGTCCTTTATTTGAAATAAATAAAAATACACACATTTGAAATAAATAAAAATACACATTGTTTTACAAATGTATTTAACCCCTTTACCCCCCCAAGGGTTGTTTGCACGTTAATGACCAGGCCAGTATTTTCAATTCTGACCACTGTCCCTTTATGAGGTTATAACTCTGGAACGCTTCAACGGATCCCGGTGATTCTGACAATGTTTTCTCGTGACTAGTGTTGAGCGATACCGTCCGATACTTGAAAGTATCGGTATCGGAAAGTATCGGCCGATACCGTCACAGTATCGGAATCCAATCCGATACCGATACCCGATACCAATACAAGTCAATGGGACTCATGTATCGGACGGTATCCCTGATGGTTCCCAGGGTCTGAAGGAGAGGAAACTCTCCTTCAGGCCCTGGGAACCATATAAATGTGTAAAAGAAAGAATTAAAATAAAAATATCGCTATACTCACCTGTCCGACGCAGCCGGGACTTCAGCGAGGGAACCGGCAGCGTTGTTTGTTTAAAAATCGCGCTATTACTTGGTTACGTGAATTCCCGGCTTGTGATTGGTCAGGTCGGCCATGTTGCCGGGACGCGGACCAATCACAGCAAGCCGTGACGAAATTACGTCACGGCTTGCTGTGATTGGTCCGCGTCCCGGCAATATGGCCGCCCTGACCAATCACAAGCCGGGACGTCACGGGAGGCTGGACACGCGCTCATTTTAAAATGGGCGCGTGTCCAGCCTCCCGTGACGTCACGGCTTGTGATTGGTTGCGCCGCGATCAACCAATCACAAGCCGGGAGGCTGGACGCGCTCATTTTGAAATGGGCGCGTGTCCAGCCTCCCGGCTTGTGATTGGTTGACCGCGACGCAACCAATCACAAGCCGTGACGTCACGGGAGGCTGGACACGCGCCCTTTTTAAAATGAGCGCGTTTCCAGCCTCCCGTGACGTCACGGCTTGTGATTGGTTAATGGCGGCCATGTTGCCGGGACGCGGACCAATCACAGCAAGCCGTGACGTATTTTCGTCACGGCTTGCTGTGATTGGTCCGCGGCCCGGCAACATGGCCGCCCTGACCAATCACAAGCCGGGACTTCGCGTAACCATGTAAAAGCGGGAATTTTAAACAAACAACGCTGCCGGTTCCTGCGCTGAGGTCCCGGCTGCGTCGGACAGGTGAGTATAGCGATATTTTTTATTTTAATTCTCTATTTTACACATTTTAACATTAATGTTGTTCCGATACCCGATACCCGATACCACAAGAGTATCGGAATCCCGGTATCGGAATTCCGATACAGCAAGTATCGGCCGATACCCGATACTTGCAGCATCGGAATGCTCAACACTACTCGTGACATATTGTACATCATTATAGTGGTAACATTTCTTTGATATTACCTGCGTTTATTTGTAAAAAAAATGGAGATTTGGCAAAAATTTTGAAAATTTCACAATTTTCCAACTTTGAATTTTTATACAATTAAATCACAGAGCTATGTCACACAAAATACAAACACAAATCATTTTTTGTTAGGGAGTTATAAGGGTTAAAAGTTGACCAGCAATTTCTCATTTTTACAACACCATTTTTTTTTAGGGACCACATCTCATTTGAAGTCAATTTGAGGGGTCTATATGATGGAAAATACTTTTTTTTTTTTTTCACAAAAAATTTACTTTAGCTCCAATTTGTTCTATTTTACCCCAAGGGTAACAGGAGAAAATGGACCCCAAAAGTTGTTGTACAATTTGTCCTGAGTACGCCAATACCCCATATTTGGGGGTAAACCACTGTTTGGGCACATGGCAGAGCTCGGAAGCGAAGGAGCGACATTTGACTTTTCAATGCAAAATTGACTGGAATTCAGATGGGACGCCATGTTGGGTTTGGAGAGCCCCTGATGTGCCTAAACATAGAAACCCCCCACAAGTGACACCATTTTGGAAAGTAGACCCCCTAAGGAACTTATCTGGATGTGTGGTGAGCACTTTGACCCATTAAGTGATTTACACAAGTTTATAATGCAGAGCCGTAAAAATAAAAAAAAATCATATTTTTTCACAAAAATGATCTTTTCACCCCCAAATTTTTATTTTCCCAAGGGTAAGAGAAGAAATTGGACCACAAAAGTTGTTGACAATTTGTCCTGAGTACGCTGATACCTCATATGTGGGGGTAAACCACTGTTTGGGCGCATGGCAGAGCTCGGAAGGGAAGGAGCGCCATTTGACATTTCAATGCAAAATTGACTGGAATTAAGATGGGACGCCATGTTGCATTTGGAGAGCCACTGATGTGCCTAAACATTGAAACCCCCCACAAGTGACACCATTTTGGAAATTAGACCCCCTAAGGAACTCATCTAGATGTGTTGTGAGAGCTTTGAACCCCCAAGTGTTTCACGACAATTCATAACGCAGAGCTGTGAAAATAAAAATTATTTTTTTCCCCCACAAATTATTTTTTAGCCCCCAGTTTTGTATTTTCTCAAGGGTAACAGGAGAAATTGGACACCAAAAGTTGTCCAATTTGTCCTGAGTATGGTGATACCCCATATGTGGGGGGGAACCACCGTTTGGGCACATGGCTTAGCTCGGAAGGGAAGAAGCGCCATTTGGAATGCAGACTTAGATGGATTGGTCTGAAGGCGTCACGTTGCATTTGCAGAGCCCCTAATGTACCTAAACCATAGAAATCCCCCCAAGTGACACCATATTGGAAACTAGACCTCCCAAGGAACTTATCTAGATGTGTTGTGAGAACTTTGAACCCCCAAGTGTTTCACTACAGTTTATAACGCAGAGCCGTGAAAATAAAAAATCCTTTTTTTTCCACAAAAATTATTTTTTAGCCCCCAGTTTTGTATTTTTCCAAGTGAAACAGTGTAAATTGAACCCCAATAGTTGTTGTCCAATTTATCCTGAGTACGCTGATGCCCAAAATGTGGGGGGGGAACCACCGTTTGGGCGCATGGCATAGCTTGGAAGAGAAGGAGCACAATTTGGAATGCAGACTTAGATGGATTGGTCTGAAGGCATCGCGTTGCATTTGCAGAGCCCCTGATGTAACTAAACAGTGGAAACCCCCCATAAGTGACCCCATATTGGAAACTAGGCCCCCCAAGGAACTTATCTAGATGTGTTGTGAGAACTTAGAACCCCCAAGTGTTTCACTACAGTTTATAACTCAGAGCCGTGAAAATAAAAAATATTTTTGTTTTACACAAAAATTATGTTTTAGCCCCCAGTTTTGTATTTTCCCAAAGGAAACAGGATAAATTGGTCCCCAAAAGTTGTTCTCCAATGTGTCCTGAGTAGGGTTGAGCGAAACGGATCAGACATTTTAAAAAATCGCCGACTTTCGGCAATGTCGGGTTTCATGAAACCCGACCCGATCCCAGTGTGGGATCGGCCATGCTGTCGGCGATCTTCGCGCCAAAGTCGCGTTTCGTATGACGCTTTCAGTGCCATTTCTCAGCCAATGAAGGTGAACGCAGAGTGTGGGCAGCGTGATGACATAGGTCTCGGTCTCCACGGCGTCACAGGGGCTATAAAGGGGCGTGCACGCCGACCGCCATCTTACTTCTGCCGATCTGAGCATAGGGAGAGGTTGCTGCAGCTTCGTCAGAAGCAGGGATATTGTTAAGGTGGAAATATTAACCCCCAAACCACTTGTGCTGTAACGATTTCCACTGTCCAACACCACCTTTTCTTTGCAGGGACAGTGGAGGCTAGATTTCTGTGCATCAGCTCTGTAGCTTGTAAGGCTCCCTGATAGCTGCATTGCTGTTTGTACGCCGGTGTGCAAACCAACTGCTTTTTTAAAAGCAAAAGTCCTGCTGCTCCTTTCTGCACAGTTCTATTGTTTATTTGTCCACATTTTTGTGTGCAGCAGTCCTTTTTATTGCTGGCTGCCATACTTGTCCTGACTGAGATCATTGTAGGGAGACTGTTATTGTAGTACAGTCCCCTTTATTTATATATATATATATATATATATATATATATATATATATATATATATATATGTATGTATATATATATATATATATATATATATATATATATATATATCTGCATATCTGCCAGCCACTTTCTGCCACTTATACCGTGTAGTGTAATACAGTGGGCCTGTTTTGTTTTTGCAGCAGTCTCCCACACATAAAAAGGGAGATTAATATTGCCACTAAGTGAATCTGCGTCCGTTCTGTTTGGTGTATATCTGCCAGCCACTTTCTGCCACTTATACCGTGTAGTGTAATACAGTGGGCCTGTTTTGTTTTTGCTGCAGTGTCCCACACATAAAAAGGGAGATTAATATTGCCACAAAGTGAATCTGCGTCCGTTCTGTTTGGCGTATATCTGCCAGCCACTTTCTGCCACTTATACCGTGTAGTGTAATACAGTGGGCCTGTTTTGTTTTTTGCAGCAGTGTCCCACACATAAAAAGGGAGATTAATATTGCCACTAAGTGGTGAATCTGTGTCTGTTCTGTTTGTCGTATATCTGCCAGCCACTTTCTGCCACTTATACTGTGTAGTGTAATACAGTGGGACTGTTTTGTTTTTTGCTGCAGTGTCCCACACATAAAAAGGGAGATTAATATTGCCACTTAGTGCATCTGCATCCATTCTGTTTGGCGTATATCTGCCAGCCACTTTCTGCCAATTATACCGTGTAGTGTAATACAGTGGGCCTGTTTTATTTTTTGCTGCAGTGTCCCACACATAAAAAGGGAGATTAATATTGCCTCTAAGTGAATCTGCATCCGTTCTGTTTGGCGTATATCTGCCAGCCACTTTCTGCCACTTATACCGTGTAGCGTAATATAGTGGGCCTGTTTTTTGTTTTTTTTTTGCTGCAGTGTCCCACACATAAAAAGAGAGAATAATATTGCCACTAAGTGAATCTGCGTCCGTTCTGTTTGGCGTATATCTGCCAGCCACTTTCTGCCACTTATACCGTGTAGTGTAATATAGTGGGCCTGTTTTGTTTTTTGCTGCAGTGTCCCACACATAAAAAGGGAGATTAATATTGCCACTAAGTGAATCTGCGTCCGTTCTGTTTGGCGTAAATCTGCCAGCCACTTTCTGCCACTTATACTGTGTAGTGTAATACAGTGGGCCTGAATTTTGCAGCAGTCTCCCACACATATAGAAAGGGAGATTTAAATTCACAACAAGTTAACATACACCTTCTACCTTGTTTTACAGTACCATATAACGGTTGTTAGTTTGGTTACATTTCCCCAAGAATGAGGAAGTCTGGTGGAAGAGGTCGTGGCCGTGGGCGGTCATTGCCAGCTGGTAATGATGGTGGTGGTTGTGGAGCATCTGGTGGTAGTGGAAAAAGCAAAATAGCACCTAAGGCTCGAGTTGTTGAGCCAGCGTCATCGTCTGGCTACACAAGGTCTCGAACGATCCCTTTTCTGGGAGTAAGAAAACCGCTTTTAAAGCCAGAGCAGCAGGAAAATGTTTTGGCTTTCCTTGCTGACTCAGCCTGCAGCTCTTTCACCTCCTCTTCGGAAAGTTCAAAATTTAAAAGCAGCGAGTCGTCAGTGGATGCTCCCGGTCAGGAACAAGTCGCTTCCTTGTGTCCTTCACCCAGAACAACAGTGAAGGATGTGTCAGGCGACACAACAGGTTACTCAATGGAGCTCTTTACACATACCGTGCCTGGGTTAGAAAGGGAAATTGTTAACAGGCCATTACAAGATGAATCGGACATGGAGTGCACAGATGCACAGCCACAGCTAGATTATTATGCTGTTCCATTGACTCAGATCACAACATTGCCCTCGCAGTGTACTGAGCCAGAACCTGACCCTGATGAGACTATGGTGCCCCGTCCCGAACGCTATAACACCTTACACGGTGACACAGAGGAAGGTACACAGGACATTGAAGAGGAGGTGATAGATGACCCAGTTGTTGACCCCGATTGGCAGCCATTGGGGGAACAGGGTGCCGCTGGCAGTAGCTCTGAAGCGGATGAGTATGAGCCGCAGCAGGCATCAACATCGCAACAGCTGTCATCTGGCAGGCCCGTATCTGGCCAAAACCGTGTGTCAAAACCAAAAACAGTTTTAGGACAGCGTGGCCATCCGGTGAAAGTAGCACAGCGCGCAATGCCTGAAAAGGTATTCGATAGTAGGAAGAGTGCAGTCTGGCAATTTTTTAACCAAGATCCGAATGATCAGTGCAAAGTTGTCTGTAAGAAATGCTCAAGGACCTTTAGCAGAGGGCAGAATGTCAAAAATTTAAATACAACGTGCATGCATAGACACTTAACCAACATGCACTTGCAAGCCTGGACTAACTACCAAATGTCCCGTAACGTAGGTGCACCCACTCAGAATGAAGCTAGTCAGCAACACTACATTGCTTCCCTCACTGTGAGCCCACCATTTAGGACACCACCTGCAGCAAATGTGGAGGTATCGTCGCAAGGCCAAAGCAGTCAGGAAATCCCCAGGTTGTTGGTAGGAAACACTGTATGTAGGACAACAGCAAGAATACCCTCACCAACCCTCTCTCAATCTGCCATGTCCACCACCACCCCCACTAGTTCCACCATATGCAGCTCTCCAGTCCAGCTCACCCTACAAGAGACTCTCATTAGGAAAATGAAGTACTCATTCTCTCATCCGGGTACACAGGTTTTGAATGCCCACATTGCTAGACTAATCTCGTTAGAGATGATGCCCTACCGGTTGGTTGAAAGCGAAGCTTTCAAAGCCCTGATGGCCTACGCAGTACCACGCTATGACCTACCCAGTCGACACTTCTTTGCGAGAAAAGCCATCCCAGCCCTCCACCAGCATGTCAAAGACCACATTGTCCATGCACTGAGGCAATCAGTCAGTAGAAAGTTGCACCTCACAACAGATGCATGGACCAGTAGGCATGGCCAGGGACGTTACGTGTCCATCACGGCACACTGGGTTAATGTGGTGGATGCAGGGTCCACAGGGGACAGCCATATTGGGACAGTTCTGCCTAGCCCACGGTCTAGGATACAGTTGGCTGTAGGCGTTCGCCACCCCTCCTCCTTCTCCTCCTCCTCCTCCAGCAGAAGCGAAAGCTCGTCCACAGAGCGCAGTTGCACAACCACTCCATCCGCAGCTGCCAGTGTTGCACACGAGGTGTCCCATTATGGAACAGCTAGTGGTAAGCGTCAGCAGGCTGTGTTGGAAATGAAGTGTTTGGGCGACAACAGACAACCACGGAAGTTCTGGACGAGTTCTTGCAGTAAGAAACTCATTCATGGCTGGGCAGTGTACATCTTGAGGCAGGCAAGGTAGTCAGTGATAACGGAAGGAATTTTATGCCTGCCATAGCCAATTCAGAACTGAAACACATACCTTGCCTGGCTAACACCTTGAACCTAGTGGTGCAGTGCTTCCTGAAAAGTTATCCGGGGTTACCAGCCCTGCTCCTCAAGGTGCGAAGACTTTGCTTGCACATCCGCCATTCGCCCGTACACTCCAGCCGTATGCAGAACCATCAGCGATCGTTGAAGCTTCCCCAGCACTGCCTAATAATCGCCGTTGCAACAAGGTGGAACTCCACATTGCACATGCTTCAGAGGCTGTGCAAACAGAGGCGTGCTGTAATGTATTTGTGGGAGGATACACATACACGGGCAGGCAGTTGGATGGCAGACATGGAGTTGTCAGGTGTGCAGTGGTCAAAGCTACAAGACCTCTGTCAAGTCCTTCAGTGTTTTGAGGAATGCACACGGCTGGTAAGTGCAGACGACGCCATCATAAGCATGAGCATCCCACTAATGCGTCTGCTGATGCAAAGTTTGACGCACATTAAGGAGCAGGCGTCTGCAGCCGAGGATGAGGGAAGCCTTGATGACAGTCAGCCATTGTCTGCTCAGGGAACTCTCCTGGACGAGGTGGCGGATGAAGAGGAGGAGGAGGATGATGGGGATGAATATTTATGGGAGGAGGAAGCTTCTCAGGAGGCAATAGAAACTGGTGGCGTTGCAACTGGTCAGGTACAGGGTTTATGCGGGAGAAAAGTGATGTTGATTTGCCAGAGAGTGCTCCTCAACCCAGCACAAGCAGTGATTTGACACCTGGAACATTGGCCCACATGGCTGATTATGCCTTGTGTATCCTAAAAAAAGACCCCTGCATTATCAAAATGATGACCGATGACGATTACTGTTTGGCCTGCCTCCTGGATCCACGCTATAAAGGGAAATTGCAAAATATCATGCCACATGAGAACCTTGAGCAAATATTGGCTACCAAACAAGCAACTCTTGTAGACCGTTTGGTTCAGGCATTCCCAGCACACAGCGGTGGTGATGGTTCTCACACGAGCTGCAGGGGGCAACATGGAAGAGGTGTTAGAGGTGCACAAATCAGAAGTGGCGTCGGACAGAGGGGTTTTATGACCAGGTTGTGGAGTGATTTCGCAATTACCGCAGACATGACAGGTACTGCTGCATCAATTCAAAGTGACAGGAGACAACATTTGTCCAGTATGGTTACAAACTATTTTTCCTCCCTTATCGATGTTCTCCCTCACACGTCATTCCCCTTTCATTACTGGGCATCTAAAATATACACCTGGCCTGAATTGGCAGAATATGCATTACAGGAGCTCGCTTGCCCAGCTGCTAGTGTGCTATCAGAAAGAGTCTTCAGTGCTGCTGGTTCCATACTGACAGAAAAAAGGACTCGTCTGGCTACCCAAAATGGTGATGATCTAACCTTCATTAAAATGAACTAATTATGGATTTCTAATTATTTTGCCCCACCTTCCCCTGCTGACACGTAGCTTTCCTGTAAAAAGGTCGTGCTTTTGGCCTCCTCTTACTGACTGCTCCAATTCCTCCATTTGCTGCTGCTGAATGTCCACCATAGGCCATTTTTACACCTTCCTAAATGGGCTGACTCCCCCAACGGGGCCGTGGTCACCGCTTGGTGCAAGCACCCGTGCGAGTGCCGTTTGCCTGAACAGGTGGGTGTGCCCACTTTTGGCCGACGGCACTGGCAAAGGGTCCCTCATAGTACAATGAAGTGTCTCTGGCGGTGGTGGTGCACACTCAACGTCAGACACACCATCGTAATATGAAGGGCCCTGGGCCAGTACCGCTGCCCACGAGAGAGTGTTCCCCCCCAGCTCAAACAGTGCTCTACCACTTGCAAAACTTACCTCTCACTGCTCCACCACTGTTTAGTCTGTGCTGTTAAATCCTTCAATGGCACTGCCAATACAAATTTGTTGAAATGATAGATGATTAGTGTTGAGCGATACCGTCCGATACTTGAAAGTATCGGTATCGGATAGCATCGGCCGATACCCGAAAAGTATCGGATATCGCCGATACCGATACCCGATACCAATACAAGTCAATGGGACACCAAGTATCGGAAGGTATCCTGATGGTTCCCAGGGTCTGAAGGAGAGGAAACTCCCCTTCCGGCCCTGGGATCCATATTAATGTGTAAAATCAAGAATAAAAATAAAAAATATTGATATACTCACCTCTCTGGCGCAGCCTGTACCTTACCGAAGTAACCGGCAGCTTCCGCTCATAAGAATGAGCGCGTGAAAGTCCTTAGATGACGTCGCGGCCTGTGATTGGTCGCGGAGCGGTCACGTGACCGCTACGCGACCAATCACAGGCCGCAACGTCCTCTAAGGACTTTCAAGCGCTTGAAAGACCTTAGATGACGTCACGGCTTGTGATTGGTCGCGTTGCGGTCACGTGACCGCTCCGCGACCAATCACAGGCCGCGACGTCATCTAAGGACTTTCACGCGCTCATTCTTATGAGCGGAAGCTGCCGGTTACTTCGGTAAGGCACAGGCTGCGCCGGAGAGGTGAGTATATCAATATTTTTTATTTTTATTCTTGATTTTACACATTAATATCGATCCCGATACCGATACCGATTCCCGATATCACAAAAGTATCGGATCTCGGTATCGGAATTCCGATACAGCAAATATCGGCCGATACCCGATACTTGCGGTATCGGAATGCTCAACACTATAGATGATAGTAAAAATACACAGGGGCCCTGCCCTCCATTTAGACCAGTTATTACTGTGTGCGAACTACCACTGTCTGCTACTCAGCAGAGGAACCCACCCCTGTACCTAGCTTTGCCACCTGTTTATTTAGGAACATTTTTTTGGCAGACATTTAGCCCACTTTACTATTTTGGCCAACTAACTGTGTCAGCCACTTCTTCCAGTTGTCCTCCACCGAACAAAGCAGTGCCGCCAGTTTACTCCTGTTACCAGTGTAGAACTGCATTGAGCCTACTTTTATATTTTAGGCCTAGTAAGTCTGTCTGCGCCACTCCTTGCAATCGTCCTCCGCTGACCAAACCAATGCTGCCTGTGTACCCCTGTAACCTATTTTAAACTGCATTGAGCCTACTTTTTTATTTTAGGCCTAGTAAGTCTGCTCCACTCCTTGCAATCGTCCTCCGCTGACTAAACCAATGCTGCCTGTGTACCCCTGTAACCTATTTTAAACTGCATTGAGCCTGCTTTTTTATTTTAGGCCTAGTAAGTCTGCGCCACTCCTTGCAATCGTCCGCCGCTGACCAAACCAATGTTGCCTGTGTACCCCTGTAACCTATTTAAAACTGTATAGAGCCTACTTTTTTATTTCAGACCTAGTAAGTCTGTCTGCGCCACTCCTTGCAATCGTCCTCTGCTGACCAAACCAATGCTGCCTGTGTACCCCTGTAAACTATTTAAAACGGCATAGAGCCTACTTTTTATTTTAGGCCTAGTAAGTCTGCACCACTCCTTGCAATCGTCCGCCGCTGACCAAACCAATGCTGCCTGTGTACCCCTGTAACCTATTTAAAACTGCATAGAGCCTACTTTTTTATTTCACGCCTAGTAAGTCTGTCGGCGCCACTCCTTGCAATCGTCCTCCACTGACCAAACCAATGCTGCCTGTGTACCCCTGTAACCTTTTTTAAACTGCATTGAGCCTACTTTTTTATTTTAGGCTTACTACCTGTGTCTGTCTGCGCCACTCAATACAGCTGTCCTCCACTGAACAAAGCTGAGCTTCAATCTTCAGGCTTTCGGAATATAGGAAATTTTAAACTGCATTTGGCCTACTTGTTTGGTTGGGCCCTAGTAACGGTGTCTGTCGCTCCTTGCTTGTCTCCTCCACTGAATATAGCTGAGCTTCAATTTTCAGGCTTTCGGCCTACATCAGATATTAAACTGCATTTGGCCTACTTGTTTGGTTGGGCCTACTAACGGTGTCTGCCGCTCCTTGGTGTTCTCCTCCACTGAAAAAAGCTGAGCTTCAATCTTCAGGCTTTTGGCCTACATTTTGAATATGAAAATGCATTTGGCCTACTAGTTTGGTTGGGCCCTAGTAACGGTGTCTGCCGCTCCTTGCTTTTCTCCTCCACTGAACAAAGCTGAGTTTCAATCTTCAGGCTTTCGGCCTATAGGAAATTTTAAACTGCATTTGGCCTACTTGTTTGGTTGGGCCCTAGTAACGTTGTCTGCCACTCCTTGGTGTTCTCCTCCACTGATCAAAGCTGAGCTTCAATCTTCAGGCTTTCGGCTTAAATAATATATTAAACTGCATTTGGCCTACTAGTTTGGTTGGGCCCTAGTAACGGTGTCTGCCGCTCCTTGCTTGTCTCCTCCACTGAACAAAGCTGAGCTTCAATCTTCAGGCTTTCGGCTTAAATAACATATTAAACTGCATTTGGCCTACTAGTTTGGTTGGGCCCTAGTAACGGTGTCTGCCGCTCCTTGCTTTTCTCCTCCACTGAACAAAGCTGAGTTTCAATCTTCAGGCTTTCGGCCTATAGGAAATTTTAAACTGCATTTGGCCTACTTGTTTGGTTGGGCCCTAGTAACGGTGTCTGCCACTCCTTGGTGTTCTCCTCCACTGATCAAAGCTGAACTTCAATCTTCAGGCTTTCGGCTTAAATAACATATTAAACTGCATTTGGCCTACTAGTTTGGTTGGGCCCAAGTAACGGTGTCTGCCGCTCCTTGCTTGTCTCCTCCACTGAATATAGCTGAGCTTCAATTTTCAGGCTTTCGGCCTACATCAGATATTAAACTGCATTTGGCCTCCTAGTTTGGTTGGGCCTACTAACGGTCTCTGCGGCTCCTTGGTGTTGTCCTCCGCTGAAAAAAGCTGAGCTTCAATCTTCAGGCTTTTGGCCTGTATTTAGAATATGAAACTGCATTTGGCCTACTAGTTTGGTTGGGCCTACTTACGGTGTCTGCTGTTATGGTCTGGTGATTAAGGAGCGACATGCGACTAGCTCTGAGCAGGTGGTAACTATACAGACTGCAGTTCCTAATCTTAACACAGACACTAGCCGTAGCCGTGGGATGTTCCTGTCACTCCCTGGACACCTCGTCACAGCCGGAGAACTAGCTACCCCTAAAGGTAGAAACAGGAAAGCTATCTTGCCTCAGAGAAAATCCCCAAAGGATAGGACAGCCCCCCACAAATAATGACTGTGAGAGGAGAAGGAAATGACATACGTAGTATGAACCAAAATTTAGCAAAGGAGGCAACTACTAGCTAGACAGAATTAGTACAGAACAGAAAACTGCGCGGTCAGTAATAAAAACTAGAAAAAGTCCACCGCAGAGAAATGCAAAAATCTCCACACCTGACTAAAGGTGTGGAGGGCAAAGTCTGCTGCCCAGAGCTTCCAGCTTAGCTAAATAGATCCATACTGATAAGCTGGACAAATGAGCAAAACATAGAAAATGCCAAACAACAAAGTCCACAACAAGTCAACTGCAAAAAGACAAGCAAGGACTTAGCTTTACTGAAATGGTCAGAGTGGCAGGGAAATCCTCAGAGAGCCATGACTCCAAGCTAAACAATTGACAACTGGCATTGAATTAGGGATAAGGCCAGACTAATATAGCCGAGCCAGAAAGACGATCAGTGAGAACAGCTGTTGATGCTAAATCCAAGAAGCAGCCATACCACTCAAAACCACAGGAGGGAGCCCAAGAGCAGAATTCACAAAAATGCTACTTATAACCAGTGCCACCGGAGGGAGCCCAAGAGCGGAATTCACAACAGTCTGCCACTCCTTGGTGTTGTCCTCCACTGAAAAAAACTGAGCTTCAATATTCAGGCTTTCAGCCAGTACTTAGAATATGAAACTGCATTTGGCCTACTAGTTTGGTTGGGCGTACTTACGGTGTCTGCCGCTCCTTGGTGTTCTCCTCCACTGAACAAAGCAGTGCCGCCTGTTTACTCCTGTTACCAATTTTGAACTTTATTTGGCCCACTTTATTATTTGGGCCTACTAACTGTGTCTGCCACTCATTACAGTTGTCCTCCACTGAACAAAGCAATGCCGCCTGTTTAGTCCTGTTACCAATTTTGAACTGCATTTAGCCTACTTTATTCTTTGGGCCTATATCTGTGTTTCCTCCTCATCCTGACCATTGCCCAGCCACTGCTAGATGAGTCTGCTGGTACATTTACCCAGACCACTACATTCCCCTTGCACTCTACACAGCCAGAATCTAACCCTCCTGAAAGTCTGGTTCCCCTTCCCGCATACTATACCACCTTACACGGGGAGAAAGAGGAAGGCTCAGATGAAAGTGCAGGTTCCATCATCAGGTGGGGAGGACATACTCGGTGGTGACGTCACTGGCACAGGGCCCCTCATAGTACGTAAAAGTGTCTCTGCCGGTGGGAGGCGCCCCCGCTGTCAAACACAACGCCGTACTTTGAGGGGCCCTGTGCCAGTGCCAATGCGAACGAGTGTGCCCCCCCCTGCTTGCTCAGGATCACAGCATTTGCAAAGTTGAAATACTGACCTCTCCCTGCTCCACCGCCGTGACGTAGTCCGCGTTTCCTTGGCCCACGAAAAACTTGAACCAGCCCTACCCCCCCCCCCCACAACTTTAGCTAAATGACCCCCAATTTTCAATGCCTAACTATTATTATAAGGTAAATTAAGATTGACAAACTTAAGTAACAAGAATTGATGTTTTTGGCATTAAAATGGGCACTGTAGGTGTTTTCCTGTCCTCCACTCACTGCTGACTTTGATTCCCCATTGACTTACATTGGGTTTCGTGTTTCGGTCGATCCCCGACTTTTAGCGATAATCGGCCGATTTCACTCCACCCGACTTATGAGAAAGTCGGGTTTCGCGAAACCCGACTCGATCCAAAAAAAGTAAAAGTCGCTCAGCCCTAGTCCTGAGTACGCTGATACCCCATATGTTGGGGTAAACCACTGTTTGAGCGCATGGGAGAGCTCAGAAGGGAAGGAGCACTGTTTTACTTTTTCAGCGCAGAATTGGCTGGAATTGAGATCGGACGCAATGTTGCATTTGGAGAGCCCCTGATGTGCCTAAACAGTGAAAACCCCCAATTATAACTGAAACCCTAATACAATCACACCCCTAACCCTAATCTCAACTGTGACCCTAACCACACCCCTAACCCTGACACACCCCTAACCCTAATCCCAACCCTATTCCCAACTGTAAATGTAATCCAAACCCTAACTTTAGCCCCATCCCTAACTTTAGCCCCAACCCTAACTTTAGCACGAACCCTTATTCTAAATGTAGCCCTAACCCTAGCCCTAACCCTAACCCTAGCCCTAACCCTAACCCTAGCCCAAACCCTAACTCTAGCCCTAACCTTAGCCCTAACCTTAACCCTAATGGGAAAATGGAAATAAATACATTTTTTTAATTTTTTAATTTTTCGTAACTAAGGGGGTGATGAAGGGGGGTTTGATTTACTATTTATAGCGTGTTTTCTAGCAGATTTTTATGATTGGCAGCCGTCACACACTAAAAGATGCTTTTTATTGCAAAAAATGTTTTTTTGCGTTACCACATTTTGAGTGCTATAATTTTTCCATATGTTGGTCCACAGAGTCATGTGAGATCTTGTTTTTTGCGGGACGAGTTATCGTTTTTATTGGTAACATTTTCGGGCACATGTCATTTTTGATCGCTTTTTATTCCGATTTTTGTGAGGCAGAATGACCAAAAACCAGCTATTCATGAATTTCTTTTGGGGGAGGCGTTTATACCGTTCCGCGCTTGGTAAAATGGATAAAGCAGTTTTATTTTTCGGGTCAGTACGATTACAGCGATACCTCATTTACATCATTTTTTTATGTTTTGGCGCTTTTATACGATAAAAACTATTTTATAGAAAAAATAATTATTTTTCCATCGCTTTATTCTGAGGACTATAACTTTTTTATTTTTTCGCTGATGATGCTGTATGGTGGCTCGTTTTTTGCGGGACAAGTTGACATTTTCAGCGGTACCATGATAATAAAGTGTTGTTTTTTGCCTCGTTTTTTTTTTTTTTTCTTTTTGCGGTGTTCACTGAAGGGGTTAACTAGTGGGACAGTTTTATAGGTCGGGTCGTTACTGACGCGGCGATACTAAATATGTGTACTTTTATTGTTTTTTTATTTTTTTTTAGCTAAAGGAATGTATTTATTGGAACAATATTTTTTTTATTATTTATTTAGGAATTTTTTTTTTTTTTACACATGTAATTTTTTTTCTTTACATTTTTACTTTGCCCCGGGGGAAGGGGGGGGGGGGGGCATCACAGTAAAGTGACAGATCGCCAATCTGACACTTTGCTGTCGGAAAGAAGCAGGGCGCGTCCGAGGGTGAGTATATACCTAATAGGAATATGTCCAAACAAAAGATAATATACTCGCACTGCTGTCCCATGCGATCACCTATTAGCGTGCTACAATACGCTGTACCAGCTCCTATACCCCCTACTCAGTGCATGGGCGTATGGGGTGCTCAACCAAAAAGAGGTAATAATATAAAAAAGAGAAAAAAGTGATCAGCACTCACCATTCCTGATGCGGGATCTGTGGAAGCGCATGTAGCGCGAAACAGCTGTCATCCCTGGACACCATGCTCTCCCTGTCCGTGTCCATGTCCTAATAAAGACTTTTTATAGCATCAGGAATGGTGAGTGCTGATCACTTTTTTCTCTTTTTTATATATACCTAATAGGAATATACTCACCCTCGGCTTCTTTCCGGCAGCCTTCCTTCTTAAGAATGAGTGCGTGAAGGACCTTTCGATGACGTCACGGCTTGTGATTGGTCACGGCGGCCCATGTGACCGCTCAGCGACCAATCAAAAGCTGTGACGTAATTCTCATGTCCTAAATTCCTAGAATGAGGAATTTAGGACCTGAAAATTACGTCACGGCTTTGTGATTGGTCGCTGAGCGGTCACGTGGGCCGCCGCGACCAATCACAAGCCGCGACGTCATCGAAAGGTCTTTCAAGCGCCATTCTTAGGAACGGAAGATCCCGGTTACCAGCGGCGATGTCCAGGCTGCGTCGGAGAGGTGAGTATATCAATATTTTTTATTTTAATTCTTTATTTTACACTTTAATATGGATCCCAGGGCCTGAAGGAGAGTTTCCTCTCCTTCAGACCCTGGGAGCCATAGTATCCCATTGCACTGCATTGGGTTTCGTGTTTCGGCCGACCCCGACCCCGACTTTTTTATAGGATCGGCCGATTTCACTCGACCCGACTTGATCCTATAAAAATAAAAGTCGCTCAACCCTACTCCCTAATTCTTCTGTGACCTTCAGCTATTGGGTCTCAAAGCTGGACACCTGGCTTGAGCTTTCCTTCTTTACCTTGGAGTGTTGTGCTGCCCTGCCGTTGGCATCTTGTCTTAAGG
The DNA here is from genome assembly GCF_051348905.1 of Ranitomeya variabilis. Lineage (NCBI taxonomy): Eukaryota > Metazoa > Chordata > Amphibia > Anura > Dendrobatidae > Ranitomeya > Ranitomeya variabilis. The sequence continues at coordinate 514,056,217 of NC_135233.1, read as the reverse complement.
TGTTTTTAGTGCATTTCTGGGATTATTTGGCGGGAGCTTGGGTCTCCGCCCTGCAATTTAGGCACTCTTTAGAGCACCAATGATCATGCAGGGATTGTCTGCCATGCACTATAATTCTGCAGCCATCTTTGTTGTGGTATTACAGTGATTGGCTAGCCACACAGCGTCATAAGGTCTATAAGAGACCGAATGCCACCCTGCTCGGCGCATTCAGCTCTGAACTCAGCTAGTGTAGGGAGAGCTGCTGCTGAGATAGGGTCAGATTTGTTATTTTATTCATTAGTGTAGGTCTACCATCACAAAATCCACAAATTCAGATAAACCAACAGTCCTTTTTAGGGCTAATTAGGGGGTATATTGATTGCAGTGCTAGGTAGGTGGTGGAGTCTATCTGCGCATATCCACATCAGTGCAAGGCATGCAGGCACTTTATGTGAGTGTACACAGTAGATCTCACTGCATACATCAAGAGGGTCCATTACTGTCTGCTGCTGCCTATTTTATATATATACCTAGGTGTAGGTATCTCTGGCTCTGGTTAACTTTTTTTGGCACCTGAATACTACTAATTTTATTACAAAGCAATCCAGAGCCCCCTTTTTTTCTACATTTATTTGCTTGGTCACACTGCAGACTACAGCCAGGTCATTTTATTACAATAGCGTGAAAATCTAGAATGTAAAATGGCCTTTTTTTGTCCCAAGCATCAGATGTGAGTGCATAGAAAATTCCAGCCTTTTTTTTGGTACTGTAGTATTTTTGGAGTGTCTTACAGCATTTTTGGACACCATTTTGCTGATCAAAAAATCTTTAGCAGGCCAAAAAATATTTAGCTACAGTTTTTATATTTATCACTGTGTTTTGTAATCCACAATCATTGCAAATCATTGCGCTAAATATTTTACAATTTTGGTACTACAACATTTTTTTTTAGTGTCTTAGCCTACTTATTGACACAATTTTGGTTGGCCCCCCAAAAATCCAGGCCATATATTTAACAGCGGTGACCTTAAGAGGACACTAGCGAAAATAGAATGTCGGTGGATAGTCTCGCTAGGGACTATGGCCCCAAATGGCCTTAATGAGAAGTTGTCCTTTGTTCCTTTCTTATGATTTGACCGTCCTCTGGTCTCTCTATTTATTGTTTTTATCCAGTTCATGTTGTATTTACATTGTCTGTCCTTTCACTTTTTAGTGGTCTTTGGTATATCGGTACTGGCTTATTTATATATATCTATTCCTTCACAATGGTGTTTGGACGCAGTGACCCCATTGGCACGCAATGTGTATGCAACTTAACGAAGGGAGAAGCCATGGAGACATCTTGAGCAGCAATGTACAATGAACGCTATGGTCTAATTATTATGTGAAGAATTGGCTTTGTTATGTCGCTGCATTTTTACTTGCTCTTCCTTTTTGTAACAATATTATAATAACATATATGCATACTGTTGTCCTGAACATATCCCGCATAGTGCAGGGTCCTCCCCTTTCTCTCCTCCCCTTTTTTTCGTTAGTGTGTACAGTACCTGTTTTTAATTCTTCCAGCAGTTCTTCCCTTTTCCAAAATGGCCGCCGCGGTGGCACGCACGCGCAGTGGACTCCGGTGCAGACCGCGCCTCCTAAGGCATCTATTCACGGCGACGTCCAGCTCCTTTGACGTCATGGGGGATTTCCCCCGATCTGGACGCTGCTGAGATGGCCGGAAGGAGGGCGGCACTGGCCGGATGACCCCTTCCTGTGCGCCGTATTCACCGCTTGATTAATTAATGTTTTTTTACAACATGGCCTTATATAAACTTAGGATTATCAGTACCCACACAGCCCCCCGAGGAAGCACATCACGCGAAACGCGCGTCGGGGCTTCTCACTGGAGATTGACCACACGCCAGCACACACATGGGTAAGCTCCAACTGCAGTATGCCACTTGGGCACTTTAATAACCATCGGCACCTTACGGGCATTTGTGCAATATAGATTAATATGTATGGAGTTAGGATTGAGAGTGCCTTATGAGTCATTTGGTCACTGTTACCTCTTGACCGTTCCCGCCCCTCATATTTAGCAGCAATTGCATGCCGCACCAAGTATTTGGACTATCACTACGTTATATTGCCGCTGGTTGGTACCCTCCTTGTCGGATATACATTAGTGTGTTCACATGTGGTCATCTCTCAGTGTAGTCACTCACCTTATCCCCATCTTGACATATCTTGTTGTTTATTGTTGTTGTATTTGAAATAAAGTTTACTTTTTGTGACAAATCTATTGTCATGTAGATTTTATATATAGTTTTTTCAGGTTATTGTCAATACGTATTCACTTGGGAGTTTTGCTCCCTTGTTTTTTCTCCCCATTGAGGTGCTATGGGCACCCCAGCGAAAAGGGAGTGCGGTATTAGAGGTTATATCCACAAGTTCGGTTATTGTAATATATTGATATTTCTACTGTGTATTTTCACAGCTTCCCCTACCGATCGCATGGATCACAGAGCCAGGGAAAAAAAGTGGCTCACAAAATTGGATGAGGTATTTGGTGAGGACTCGAGTGTGGTTTTTAAATCTAGAGAGACAGAGGATTCCGTTACACTATGGTGGAATAAGGCCTTCCTAGAAAGATATATTGACAAGGGCCTGATACCGAGAGGTTTAAGGATTCAAGTGTTCCCGTCATTCTCCATAGAAGACGAACTCCTAAAAGAGCAATGGGAGGAGCTGTCCTCAAACTGCTCCAGAGGGTATATGGAATTACTGGTTAAATCCAATTCGACCTCCCTTCAGTCGGTGGAGAGGGAGATTGGAGCACTACAGGAGACGCTACTGGGCACATTGTCGGTGGCAGCTAAAACAAAACTCAATGAAGAACTAGAGGGAGAATTTCAAAAGTGGGAAAAAGATATTGTCGCATCTAAGACTAAAAAATACCAGAGAGATGTGTTGGATTATAAAAACAATCATGTTTATAAATGGAAGAAGAAGCAGGCATTTCAGTCTAAACCCCCAATTCACCGTAACTCCTTCTCATCGGCGTCCTCTATGGATGATGAACTGGCGGGTACGAGCCATTCTGGTAACACCCTTAATGAAAGACTGGGTGTGGCGAAAGTTGGTAATTACAAGGGGAAGAATAAATGTCGTTTCACCCCACCGCAGACCCGTGAGAAAAAATCAAAATCAACTAACAACTTAGAGGTAATTAACCTATCAGAGCACGTGCTGTCTTCTGATCAGGTTCAGGTCCTGAGTTTAGGGTTAAACTTTGTTCCCACTAACAGTTTTAATTATTTCACAGCTATGAAAGACACACAGCTTTTTTTGAGGAAGGTCATCCTGCGGAAACTGCATGCTAGACCACTTGACATCTTTAATCCAGATACAACTTTGGAACAAGAGGCACTAGCGGCGTTAGAAGAGCTTGCAGCAGAGAATGAGTCATCAGCCACAGGTACCTTCCTTGCTTCTGTTGCGCCAAGATGTACCACGTTCCCCCCCTTCTCGTTATGCCCCCAGATTGAGATCTTCAGCAAATTAGTGCTGGAGGATTTCAGGAAAATTTCTAGTGATAAGAGGGGTGATAATCTGACAGCAGCACAGCGCAGGGCCCTTAAAGAACTGGGGTCTCTGCACGATGTCGTGATAAAGCCGGCAGATAAGGGGGGGAACGTGGTGGTCTGGCCAACAGTGAAGTATGAGAGGGAGGCCTTCCGACAATTGAGGGACCGGGAATCATATACATCTCTTACCAGTAACTCATTACCTAGTTTCTCTAGCGCCTTGTATGAGATCTTGGATCGGGCCCTGACACGGGGGATCATAACTAAAAAGGTGTTTAAAGGCCTCATGGTGGAACATCCGGTTGTCCCTACCTTCTACCTGCTGCCGAAGGTCCATAAGGACCCGTTGGAACCCCCGGGACGTCCTATTGTCTCTGGCATGGGAGGACTTTGTGACCCTGTATGCAAATTTATTGAATACTATCTGCACCCTTTAGTGGAGTCACTTCCCTCCTATGTCAGAGACACTACGGACATCCTGAGGAAACTCGATGGCCTGACGTTAGAGCCAGATATGATTTTTGCAACAGTGGATGTTGAATCCTTATACACGTGTATCAAGCACGTTGATGGGTTGGAGGCTGTTGAGTTCTTTTTGAATATGAGTAATCTGGGCCCTCCACTGTGCACCCTGATCCTGGAGCTTCTTCATTTTGTTTTGACACACAACTTTTATACGTTTAAGGATCAATATTTTTTACAGAACCGTGGCACTACCATGGGCGCGTCGTGTGCGCCTTTGTACGCTAATCTCTTTCTTGGATTTTGGGAGAGGGAGATTTTTGGCGAGGGCGCATGCGCCGCCTCCCATGTGCAGTGCTGGTATCGTTATATTGATGACGTTTTGTTAATTTGGCAGGGTCCCGAGCGTGGCCTTCTGGACTTCATCCGTGGACTAAATCAGAATGGTCGCAACATCCACCTTACACATAGAGTGGCCACAGAAATTATAGACTTTCTGGACATTAAGATCTGTAGATGTGAGGATGGAGCGATTCATACTGATGTGTTTAGAAAAGAGACATCTGTGAACGCATTGCTACACTCCACCTCTGCACACACTTGGTCCACAATACGTGCTATACCTGTGGGCCAGTTTCTTAGAATGAAACGGATTTGTTCCTCGGATGGGGTCTTTGAGGGCCAGGCTCGGGATCTGTTTGATCGCTTCCGGGATCGGGGGTACAGTGGAAGAACCATCAAAAAGGGATACTTTCGTGCCAAAAGCACCCCTAGAGACCGGTTGCTCTGTGGGACCTCAGTGTCTGCTCCTAGCATAAAGGAGCAGCCACTGAGATTTATCTCCACTTTTAACAACAAGTGGGATGACATTAGGGGAGTCCTACAGAGGCACTGGTCGGTGCTAAAAACTGAACCAACCCTCAATAAAATCTTACCCGATCTGTCATGGTTCCCAATGGCAAGGGAACGTCAGAGAACTTAAACAACAGACTAGCTCTTGGGTGATGGAATCTCGAGCTGACCGTGAGCTAAACCTACCACACAACTAACAGTGGCCGGGTGGCGTACCTACGTTTTAACCCTAGACGCCTAGCGCCAGCCGGAGGACTAACTAACCCTAATAGAGGAAAAGACAGACCTGGCTTACCTCTAGGGAAATTCCCCCAAAAAGGAGACAGAAGCCCCCCACATATATTGACGGTGAGTTCAGAGGAAAAGACATACGCAGTATGAAGTTAGGTTCAGCAAAGCGAGGTCCGCTTACTAGATAGTGAGAAGATACAATAGGGAACTTCACGGTCAGCTGAAAACCCTATTAAAATACCATCCCGAAATTACTTTAAGACTCATGTGTCAACTCATGACACCGGAGTGGCAATTTCGGCCCACAAGAGCTTCCAGCTACAGAAAAATAACATAACTGTGAACTGGAACAAAAATGCAAAACAAACTTAGGACTAAGAGTCCAACTTAGCTGATAGTAGTCTAGAAGCAGGAACATGCAACAGAAAGGCTCTGGTTACATTGATGGCCGGCACTAGAATAACTGAGCAGCAAGGCTAAATAGGATACACCCATAACCTGATGGAAACAGGTGAACAGAGAAAGTGAAGCACACAAGTCCAGTACCACCAGAGACCACCGGGGGAGCCCAAAAACCAAATTCACAACAGTACCCCCCCCTCAAGGAGGGGGCACCGAACCCTCACAAGAACCACCAGGGCGATCAGGATGAGCCCTATGAAAGGCACGGACCAAATCAGAGGCATGAACATCAGAGGCTGTCACCCAAGAATTATCCTCTTGACCGTAGCCCTTCCACTTGACCAGATACTGAAGTTTCCGTCTTGATACACGGGAGTCCAAGATCTTCTCCACAACGTACTCCAATTCACCCTCAACCAACACCAGAGCGGGAGGCTCAACGGAAGGCACAACCGGTACCTCATACCTGCGCAATAATGACCGATGGAAGACATTATGGATAGAAAAAAGATGCTGGTAGGTCCAATCGAAAGGACACGGGGTTAAGAATCTCCAAAATCTTATACGGGCTGATGAACCGAGGCTTAAACTTAGGAGAAGAAACCCTCATAGGGACAAAACGAGAAGACAACCACACCAAGTCTCCAACACGAAGACGAGGACCAACACGACGACGGCGGTTAGCAAAATGCCGAGTCTTCTCCTGGGACAACTCCAAATTGTCCACCACCTGTCCCCAAATCCGATGCAACCTATCCACCACAGTATCCACTCCAGGACAATCCGAAGACTCCACCTGACCAGATGAAAAACGAGGATGAAACCCTGAATTGCAAAAGAAAGGAGGAACCAAAGTGGCAGAACTAGCCCGATTATTGAGGGCAAACTCCGCCAACCGCAAAAAGGCAACCCAGTCATCCTGATCCGCAGACACAAAACACCTCAAATAAGTCTCCAAGGTCTGATTAGTTCGCTCAGTCTGGCCATTAGTCTGAGGATGGAACGCAGACGAAAAAGACAAATCAATGCCCATCCTAGCACAGAACGCCCGCCAAAATCTAGACACGAACTGGGTCCCCCTGTCAGAAACGATATTCTCCGGAATACCATGCAAGCGAACCACATTTTGAAAAAACAGAGGAACCAACTCGGATGAGGAAGGCAACTTAGGCAAGGGCACCAAATGGACCATCTTTGAAAAACGGTCACACACCACCCAGATGACAGACATTTTCTGAGAAACAGGGAGATCAGAAATAAAATCCATAGAGATGTGAGTCCAAGGCCTCTTCGGAATAGGCAAAGATAACAACAATCCGCTGGCCCGAGAACAACAAGGTTTGGCCCGAGCACAAACATCACAAGACTGCACAAAAACTCGTACATCTCGAGACAGGGAAGGCCACCAGAAGGACCTAGCCACCAAATCCCTGGTACCAAAGATCCCGGGATGACCTGCCAACACAGAAGAATGAACCTCCGAGATGACTCTACTGGTCCAATCATCAGGAACAAACAGTCTACCAGGCGGGCAACGATCAGGTCTGTCCGCCTGAAACTCCTGCAAAGCCCGTCGCAGGTCTGGGGAAACAGCAGATAATATCACCCCATCCTTAAGGATACCTGTAGGTTCAGAATCACCAGGGGAATCAGGCTCAAAACTCCTAGAAAGGGCATCCGCCTTCACATTTTTAGAACCTGGTAAGTATGAGACCACAAAATTAAACCGAGAGAAAAACAACGACCAGCGCGCCTGTCTAGGATTCAGGCGCCTGGCAGACTCAAGATAAATCAAATTCTTGTGATCGGTCAATACCACCACCTGATGTCTAGCCCCCTCAAGCCAATGACGCCACTCCTCAAAAGCCCACTTCATAGCCAAAAGCTCCCGATTACCAATATCATAATTTCGCTCGGCGGGCGAAAATTTTCGTGAAAAGAACGCACAAGGTCTCATCACGGAGCAGTCGGAACTTTTCTGCGACAAGACCGCCCCAGCTCCGATCTCGGAAGCATCGACCTCAAGCTGAAAAGGAAGAGTAACATCAGGCTGACGTAACACAGGGGCGGAAGAAAAGCGGCGCTTAAGCTCCCGAAAGGCCTCCACAGCAGCAGGGGACCAATCAGCAACATCAGCACCCTTTTTGGTCAAATCAGTCAAAGGTTTAGCAACATCAGAAAAACCAGTTATAAATCGACGATAAAAATTAGCAAAGCCCAAAAATTTCTGAAGGCTCTTAAGAGAAGAAGGTTGCGTCCAATCACAAATAGCCCGAACCTTGACAGGATCCATCTCAATGGAAGAGGGGGAAAAAATGTACTCCAAAAAAGAAATCTTTTGAACCCCAAAAATACACTTAGAACCCTTCACACACAAGGAATTAGCCCGCAAAACCTGAAAAACCCTCCTGACCTGTTGGACATGAGAATCCCAGTCATCCGAAAAAATCAAAATATCATCCAGATACACGATCATAAATTTATCCAAATATTCCCGGAAAATGTCATGCATAAAGGACTGAAAGACTGAAGGGGCATTTGAAAGACCAAAAGGCATTACTAAATACTCAAAATGGCCCTCGGGCGTATTAAATGCGGTTTTCCACTCATCCCCCTGCTTAATTCGCACCAAATTATACGCCCCACGGAGATCAATCTTAGAGAACCACTTAGCCCCCTTTATTCGAGCAAACAAATCAGTCAGCAGTGGCAGAGGATACTGATATTTGACTGTAATTTTATTCAAGAGTCGATAATCAATACACGGCCTCAAAGAGCCATCTTTTTTAGATACAAAGAAAAAACCGGCTCCTAAGGGAGATGAAGAAGGACGAATATGTCCCTTTTCCAGGGACTCCTTAATATATTCTGGCATAGCAGCATGTTCAGGTACAGATAGATTAAATAAACGACCCTTTGGAAATTTACTGCCCGGAATCAGATCTATGGTACAATCGCAATCTCTGTGAGGAGGTAGTGAACCAAGCTTAGGCTCCTCAAAAACATCACGATAATCAGACAAAAATTCCGGAATCTCAGAGGGAATAGATGACGAAATGGAAACCAAAGGTACGTCCCCATGAGCCCCCTGACATCCCCAGCTTAACACAGACATAGCTTTCCAGTCAAGGACTGGGTTATGAGATTGTAACCATGGTAATCCGAGCACCAAAACGTCATGTAGATTGTACAACACAAGGAAGCGAATCATCTCCTGATGGTCTGGATTCATACGCATAGTCACTTGTGTCCAGTATTGTGGTTTATTACTAGCCAATGGTGTAGAGTCAATACCCTTCAGAGGTATAGGAACTTCCAGAGGCTCTAGATCAAACCCACAGCGCCTGGCAAAGGACCAATCCATTAGACTCAAAGCGGCGCCAGAGTCGACATAGGCATCCGCGGTAATTGACGATAATGAGCAAATCAAGGTCACAGACAGAATAAACTTAGACTGTAAAGTGCCAATTGAAATAGACTTATCAACCTTTTTTGTACGTTTAGAGCATGCTGATATAACATGAGTTGAATCACCACAATAGAAGCACAACCCATTTTTTCGCCTAAAATTCTGCCGTTCGCTTCTGGACAGAATTCTATCACATTGCATATTTTCTGGAGCCTTCTCAGAAGACACCGCCAAATGGTGCACAGGTTTGCGCTCCCGCAAACGCCGATCAATCTGAATAGCCATTGTCATGGACTCATTCAGACCTGTAGGTGCAGGGAACCCCACCATAACATCTTTAATGGCATCAGAGAGACCCTCTCTGAAATTCGCCGCCAGGGCGCACTCATTCCACTGAGTAAGCACAGACCATTTACGAAATTTTTGGCAGTATATTTCAGCTTCATCTTGCCCTTGAGATAGGGCCATCAAGGCTTTTTCAGCCTGAATCTCTAAGTTAGGTTCCTCATAAAGCAACCCCAAAGCCAGAAAAAATGCATCCACATTGAGCAACGCAGGATCCCCGGGTGCCAATGCAAATGCCCAGTTTTGAGGGTCACCCCGCAGCAAGGAAATTACTATCTTAACCTGCTGTGCGGGATCTCCAGCGGAGCGAGATCTCAGGGAAAGAAATAATTTACAATTATTTTTGAAATTCAGGAAACGAGATCTATCTCCGGAGAACAATTCTGGTATAGGAATTCTAGGTTCAGATATAGGAGCATGAATAACAAAATCCTGTAAATTTTGAACCTTCGTAGCAAGATTATTCAAACCTGTAACCAAACTCTGAGGATCCATTTTAATCAGGTGAGATCAGAGCCATTCAAGGATTAGAAGGAGAGAGAGAGACAAAGGCTGCAATTAGAGCAGAAATGCAACTGAGTCAACTAAAAAGCAAACTCAGAAGGAAAAAAAAAAAAAAATCTGCAGACTTCTTTTTCTCTCCTTTCTTCTGCCAACGGTTTTAACCCTTGGCCGGCTATACTGTCATGGTTCCCAATGGCAAGGGAATGTCAGAGAACTTAAACAACAGACTAGCTCTTGGGTGATGGAATCTCGAGCTGACTGTGAGCTAAACCTACCACACAACTAACAGTGGCCGGGTGGCGTACCTACGTTTTAACCCTAGACGCCTAGCGCCAGCCAGAGGACTAACTAACCCTAATAGAGGAAAAGACAGACCTGGCTTACCTCTAGGGAAATTCCCCCAAAAAGGAGACAGAAGCCCCCCACATATATTGACGGTGAGTTCAGAGGAAAAGACATACGCAGTATGAAGTTAGGTTCAGCAAAGCGAGGTCCGCTTACTAGATAGTGAGAAGATACAATAGGGAACTTCACGGTCAGCTGAAAACCCTATTAAAATACCATCCCGAAATTACTTTAAGACTCATGTGTCAACTCATGACACCGGAGTGGCAATTTCGGCCCACAAGAGCTTCCAGCTACAGAAAAATAACATAACTGTGAACTGGATCAAAAATGCAAAACAAAGTTAGGACTAAGAGTCCAACTTAGCTGATAGTAGTCTAGAAGCAGGAACATGCAACAGAAAGGCTCTGGTTACATTGATGGCCGGCACTAGAATAACTGAGCAGCAAGGCTAAATAGGATACACCCATATCCTGATGGAAACAGGTGAACAGAGAAAGTGAAGCACACAAGTCCAGTACCACCAGAGACCACCGGGGGAGCCCAAAAACCAAATTCACAACACCGATCGTCCTCTTCTCACGGCGAGGAGAGGTAGGAGTATTAAGGATCAACTAGTGCGGAGCCACTACAGTACGGCTCCTCCTCGTATTTTTGGTGCAGGACCTCCAAGGAGGGGCTGTTTCCCATGTGGCTCCTGCAAAGCATGCAGAAATATCATACGGGCGACCACTTTTTCGGCGGCGGGTGGGGGTGGGGAGTATCGAATCATGAGTTATATCTCATGTAGTACCACGTTTGTGGTATACTACGCCACCTGCACGTGTAATTTAATCTACGTAGGCCTCACTTCTCGTGAACTCCGTGTCAGGGTCCGTGAACATGTTAGGGACATCGTGGCTGCAAAGGAGGTGATAGATGCCTCAGAACTTAAGACTATTCCGAGACATTTTAAAGCAAAACATGACTGCAACCCAGATGCCCTGAAAGTTCGTGGCATCGATAGGGTCCATGCTGGTATCTGGGACGGTGGGACCTTAAGAGGACACTAGCGAAAATAGAATGTCGGTGGATAGTCTCGCTAGGGACTATGGCCCCAAATGGCCTTAATGAGAAGTTGTCCTTTGTTCCTTTCTTATGATTTGACCGTCCTCTGGTCTCTCTATTTATTGTTTTTATCCAGTTCATGTTGTATTTACATTGTCTGTCCTTTCACTTTTTAGTGGTCTTTGGTATATCGGTACTGGCTCATTTATATATATCTATTCCTTCACAATGGCGTTTGGACGCAGTGACCCCATTGGCACGCAATGTGTATGCAACTTAACGAAGGGAGAAGCCGTGGAGACATCTTGAGCAGCAATGTACAATGAACGCTATGGTCTAATTATTATGTGAAGAATTGGCTTTGTTATGTCGCTGCATTTTTACTTGCTCTTCCTTTTTGTAACAAGATTATAATAACATATATGCATACTGTTGTCCTGAACATATCCCGCATAGTGCAGGGTCCTCCCCTTTCTCTCCTCCCCTTTTTTTCGTTAGTGTGTACAGTACCTGTTTTTAATTCTTCCAGCAGTTCTTCCCTTTTCCAAAATGGCCGCCGTGGTGGCGCGCACGCGCAGTGGACTCCGGTGCAGACCGCGCCTCCTAAGGCATCTATTCACGGCGACGTCCAGCTCCTTTGACGTCATGGGGGATTTCCCCCGATCTGGACGCTGCTGAGATGGCCGGAAGGAGGGCGGCACTGGCCGGATGACCCCTTCCTGTGCGCCGTATTCACCGCTTGATTAATTAATGTTTTTTTACAACATGGCCTTATATAAACTTAGGATTATCAGTACCCACACAGCCCCCCGAGGAAGCACATCACGCGAAACGCGCGTCGGGGCTTCTCACTGGAGATTGACCACACGCCAGCACACACATGGGTAAGCTCCAACTGCGGTATGCCACTTGGGCACTTTAATAACCATCGGCACCTTACGGGCATTTGTGCAATATAGATTAATATGTATGGAGTTAGGATTGAGAGTGCCTTATGAGTCATTTGGTCACTGTTACCTCTTGACCGTTCCCGCCCCTCATATTTAGCAGCAATTGCATGCCGCACCAAGTATTTGGACTATCACTACGTTATATTGCCGCTGGTTGGTACCCTCCTTGTCGGATATACATTAGTGTGTTCACATGTGGTCATCTCTCAGAGTAGTCACTCACCTTATCCCCATCTTGACATATCTTGTTGTTTATTGTTGTTGTATTTGAAATAAAGTTTACTTTTTGTGACAAATCTATTGTCATGTAGATTTTATATATAGTTTTTTCAGGTTATTTTCAATACATATATTTAACAGTGTTCTATCTCTGTCAGACCCCAGATCTATCTGTGGTCTACAAATTGTGGCATTTCCGACCTACAGTATAGTCCACTGTTTTTGCTGTCTGTTACCCTAAGTGTATACAGTTTTTTGGGGTAAATAAAAAAAAAAAAACTCCAGGCCACATATTGAACTCAGCAGCGTGGGAAAAAGTTCAGAAACTTTCCCACACTACAGAGTTCATGTCTGGTCAGGCGGGGAGGCTGTGCATGGCAGCTTTTCATTCATTACACAGTGGTTTACAGCCGGGCCGGTAGCATTAGCACTGCTCCAGGTTATAAACTATTTTACCCCTTGAGATGAATTGCAGTGTGGGACTTGACTATACTGCAGACAGGTATGGGATATTGTTTTGTTTTTATTTTGGATTTTTTACAGGAGAATGAGGGCTTTGCTTGGATTAAGAGTGTAATAAAGATGGAAAACCTGTGTGTTTAATTATTTCATTAAAAGACTTTATTCTTAATGTATGTGTATTTTTTTTAACCCATTATTACTATTGGATTAATAATGGATAGGTATCTTATTGACACCTCTCCATTATTAACCGGGCTTAATGTCACCTTACAATAGCAAGGTGACATTTAGCCCCTTATAACCCCATATGCCACCGCGATGGGAAGAGAGAGGCTAAGTTCCAGAATTGGCGAATCTTACAGATGCACCTTTTCTGGGGCGGCTGGGTGCTGGTACTTTTAGCTGGGGGGGTCAATATCCATGGCCCCTTCCTAGGCTATTAATATCAGCCCGCAGCTGACTGCATAGCATTTCTCACTATTAATTATAGGGGACCCCATGTCATTTTATTGGGGAGGTACCCCTATTAGAATAGCCAATAAAGGCTAAATATACAGCTGAGGGCTGATATTCATGGACTGGGAAGATCTATGGGTATTATCCCCTTCCCAGGCTGCAAATAACGGCCCCAGACTTCAACTTTCCCTCTCTGGTGAAGAAAGTTGTGCAGGAGACTACACAATATTTTTCGCTTGTAGGATGGAACTTGTGTTAGCAATAAATAGGCTTCCACATTATTTATTCATGATTTTCTGGGCCGGGATCCATTATATGTCCATTTTGCAAGCCGTTGAAAAAATCTTGCCATACGGATGCCATACGGATGTCAGATGGATGTCACACAGATGCTTAGATGTGAGAAAATCTCATCCTCGCATTGCACACAGATGACATACGAATCACTGTTCGGGACCATTTCTGCGATTCTCGGCCATGAAATACGGACCTATTTTTTTATATGGTATGTGTGACTCCAGCCTATCTGTAGTCTACAAATAGTTGCTTTTCAGGCCTACATTCCACTATTTTGGCTGTCCCCTATCCTAGGTCTATACAGTATTTTGGGTTAAAAAATAATTAAAAAAACTCCAGGTCACATATTGAAGAGTGTGGTATCTCTGTCAGACTTCTGGTCTAACTGTGCTATACAAATAGTTGGTTTTCAGGCCTACATTCTACTTTTTTGCTGTCTGCTACCCTAGGTCTATACACTATTTTGGGGTAAAAAATAAAAAATACAGGCCACTTATTGAACAGTCTGGTATCGCTGTCAGACACCTGATCTATTTGTGGCCTACAAATTGTGGCAACTCAGGCCTACATTCCACTGTTTCTGCTGTCTGTTACCCTAGTTCTGTACACTATTTTGGGGTATAAAATTAAAAAAAATACAGGCCACACATTGAAGAGTGTGGTATCTCCATCAGACTCCTGGTCTGTTTGTGCTCTACAAATAGTTGCTTTTCAGGCCTACATTCCACTTTTTTTTGCTGTCTTCTACCCTAGGTCTATACACTATTTTGGGGTAAAAACTAAAAAAATACAGGCCACACATTGAACAGTCTGGTATTGCTGTCAGATGCCTGATCTATTCGTAGCCTACAAATTGTGGCAATTCAGGCCTACATTCCACTGTCTCTGCTGTCTGTTACCCTAGTTCTGTACACTATTTTGTGGTATAAAATAAAATAAAAAAAAATACAGGCCACACATTGAAGAGTGTGGTATCTCCGTCAGACTCCTGGTCTATTTGTGCTCTACAAAAAGTTGCTTTTCAGGCCTACATTCCACTTTTTTTGCTGTCTGCTACCCTAGGTCTATACACTATTTTGAGGTAAAAAATAAAAAATGCAGACCATGTATTGAGCAGTCTGGTATATCTGTGACACACCTCATCTATATGTGTCCTACAAATTGTTTCATTAGATTAGAGTCGAGGCTTGCATCACTTTTTTATTAAAATGGGCAAGGTGCGTGGCAAGGGACGGGGAAGTAGATGTGATGGTGATGGTGCATGCAGAGGACGAGGCCGTGTGCAAGCTGAAAGTGGGCCACTACAAACACGCGCATCTTCTCACAACAGATTCCTGTCATAATTCATAGGGCACAGCAGAACAGCACTCTTGACACCAGAGCAGCGTGAAAAGGTAGTTGGTTGGATGGCGGATAATTCTTCCAGTCATTTTGCCACCCCCACCAGCATGCTTTCTTCCACACGGTCAAGTCTGAGTAGCCATGACTCTGGACCGCATATTCCTCACCCTGATCCTCATTCCTCCCACCATGCTGAATGCCCTGAGACAACAGATCCAACACTTGGACACTCCAAAGAGTTGTTCACTTTTCCATTTATCGATTCGGGCCTCTCTCCCAGTCCTCTTGAAGTGAGGCAAGATAAGATTCCATGTAGCTATGCCCAAATATTTGAGCAGCCACGGTCACATGAAGGTGACAGTATTAACATGTCACAAGAGGTGGATGATGAGACACAATTGTCAGAAACTCAGGAGGAGGACCAGGGTGCCGAAGTGGAAGAAAAGGTGGTGGATGATATAATAACTGTCCCAAACTGGCAGGCGGACATGCAGAGCGAGAACAGCAGCACACAGGGGGGCAGGCAGAAAGATGCAGTGTGGTGTCCGCAGACAGAAGGCGGGCAACCGTTCCATGCAACACCAACATGATGGAAGTTGCCAGTACAACTGTAAGGTCTTCCCGAGTCTGGCTGTTTTTTAAAGACTCTGCCAGTAACCCCAAATAGGCCATTTGTACCACCTGCCATGCACTATGTGAACATATTAAATGGTATTCTAGGTATATAGATGACCTACTACTTGTGTGGGAAGGCAATTCAAATGTATTAATTTCATTTATATATTACATCAATAATAACCAATTTAATTTGAAATTCACTAACACATTTGATAAAAATGAATCAATTTCTTGGACTAATGTCTCTAAGGTGTGCCCTCTGAAATCATTAGTAGCCATTAGTGTTGAGCGATACCGTCCGATACTTGAAAGTATCGGTATCGGAAAGTATCGGCCGATACCGGCAAAGTATCGGATCTAATCCGATACCGATACCCGATACCAATACAAGTCAATGGGACTCAAGTATCGGACGGTATTCCTGATGGTTCCCAGGGTCTGAAGGAGAGGAAACTCTCCTTCAGGCCCTGGGAACCATATTAATGTGTAAAATAAAGAATTAAAATAAAAAATATTGCTATACTCAACTCTCCGACGCAGCCTGGACCTCACCGAGGGAACCGGCAGCGTTCTTTGCTTAAAATGCGCGCTTTTCCTTCCTTCCGTGACGTCACGGCTTCTGATTGGTCGCGTGCCGCCCATGTGGCCACGACGTGACCAATCACAGCAAGCCGTGACGTAATTTTCAGGTCCTTCTAGGCATTCAGTATTTTAAAATTACGTTACGGCTTTGTGATTGGTCGCGTCGCGGTCACATGGGCGACGCGACCAATCACAAGCCGTGATGTCACGGGAGGCAGGAGATGCGCGCATTTTTAAAATTACGTCACGGCTTGTGATTGGTTGCGTGCCGCCCATGTGACCGCGACTCGACCAATCACAGCAAGCCGTGACGTAATTTCAGGTCCTGATGCCTATTTCTGCATTCAGACGTAATTTTAAAAATGCGCGCGTTTCCTGCCTCCCGTGACGTCACAGCTTGTGATTGGTCGCGTCGCCCATGTGACCGCGACGCGACCAATCACAAAGCCGGAACGTAATTTTAAAATACTGAATGCCTAGAAGGACCTGCAAATTACGTCACGGCTTGCTGTGATTGGTCGTGTCGCGGCCACATGGGCGGCACGCGACCAATCAGAAGCCGTGACGTCACGGAAGGAAGGAAAAGCGCGCATTTTAAGCAAAGAACGGTGCCGGTTCCCTCGGTGAGGTCCAGGCTGCGTCGGAGAGGTGAGTATAGCAATATTTTTTATTTTAATTCTTTATTTTACACATTAATGTTGTATTTTACACATTAATGTTGTTTCGATACCGATACCCGATACCACAAAAGTATCGGATCTCGGTATCGGAATTCCGATACCCGCAAGTATCGGCCGATACCCGATACTTGCGGTATCGGAATGCTCAACACTAGTAGCCATACCTTTCGCAAAAAAATGCAGGGAATACCATACTCGATGATATCATTCAACCTACGACACGTCATGTTTCTAATGCATCAAACCATTTTATTAATGCACATGACAGGCAAATCATGTATTTCAAAGTTTTTGCAATAAAACAGGTTCATAGGAATGTACGTAGTGGAGATAGAGAAAAGAAGTTGCGTGACAGGGCGGTTTTTGGATCGATCTATTAAATACTTGGGTGCCTCTAGGATTAAACCTAAAAAAAAAAAATCATGTTGCACTATTAATACATTTATTATTTCATCCATTTATTCTTTTTATTCTTGTAAGTCTGTATTCCTAATTTTTGTATTAATCAATGTTGATGTTTTTTTTTTTGTCTAATTCTGTTTTGTTAATCATCACAAATGTCTTTCACCTGATCAGGACATTTTTATTCTGAACCAGACTGCTCACTTTGATACTGAGGATTAAGAACACTACACGTGTTCAAAACGCTTTCAGTGGTTCATGGCATTCTTCCGCCGGTAAACACCGGCCAATATCAAGCAGCTCTATAATTTTTAAAATTGTTAAAATAAAGACTATTGATTTTACTTCTGGAGCTGGATACCTTTTGTCTTCCTGTACTAGCAAAACTACCAGCCTGACCACCACCGCCTGACCACCACCAGCATGATCAGGAACATGGCAGCAAAGCACCCGACTTTATGGGCCGAACCACAGGCACCAGGAACAGTGTCTGCTGGTAACACCACTCCTTCTTCCACTGTTGTGCGTGAAAGCATATCCCCTGTCCACGGTGCATGTGAAGATGCCTCCTGCCCTGCACCTGCCTTTACCCGCACTCAACTAGCTCCATCATCGAGCAAGTCCACGTCCTTCTCCCAGCGCAGCGTTCAGTTGTCCATGCCACAATCATTGGAACGTAAGTGGAAGTAAGCCTTCAACGCCCCGCAGGCCACAGTACTAAATTCACAAATTTCTCATCTGCTTGTGCTCAAAATGTTGCCTTTTAAGCTCATGGGGAAGGAAGTTTGCCGCAACTTGATGTTGTCGGTCTTCTGTCACCACTATTTCTCCCGGTGTGCCTTGCATAACACAACCACGTGTCCCACAAAATTAGCCGTGCCCACAACACTGGGAAAGTCCACCTAACCACGGACACATGGACAAGTGCTTGTGGGCAGGGACGGCACATCTCGCTGAGAACACACTGGGTTAACATAGTGGAAGCCGGGACCCAGTTGGACCTTGGGAGGGTGGACATCCGCCCAACCCCGAGGCTTGCGGGCCCTACGTTAATCTCGGTTGCCCCCACAGTCTACAGCTCCTGCACCTCCTCTTCAACCTCCTATTTAGCCTCCATCTCCGAAAGTAGCACATCAGTCACAAGCTGGAAGCACTGCAGAGTTGTGGACAGCTCTGAAAGAGAAGTCAGATCTGTCACTGACACCGCTGAACTTACAGCCAGGGTTGGTTATGTGTGACAATGGCTGGAACCTGGTGGCGGCTCTGAGACAAGTTGAGCTCACACACGTGCCTTGCCTGGCCCATGTGCTTAACCTCGTGGTTCAGCGTTTTCTCAAAACCTATATGGAGCTGCCGGATCTGCTTATGAAAGTACGCTGACTGTGTGCTCATTTTAGAAAGACAGCTACTGCTTCAGTCGCCCTTGCCGTGCTTCAACAGAGTTTGCAGCTTCCGGCTCACCGACTGGTGTGTGATGTCCCCACGCGTTGGAACTCTGCACTGCATATGTTAGAAAGGATTTGTGAGAAGAAGAGGGCAGTTGTTGACTACCAGCATCAAAAAGGCTGTCGTTATTCAGTTCAGACTCCACACATAAGACCTCAGGAGTGGACATGGAGGGCAGACATTTGTACCATCCTGCAAAACTTTGAGGAGTCCGCCAAGATGGTGAATGGCGATGATGCCATAATTAGCATCACCAACCCTCTTCTCTGCATTCTGAAAAGCTCTCACAATAAAAGAGGATGCTTTGCAGGCCGAGCACAAGGACATGGAGCAAGGAACCATGCAGGGTGATTACACACAGCCCAGCCTCATGCTATCCCAATGTAGATTGGATGACAATAAGGAAATGGAGGAGGAGGAAGAACAGGGGCTAATTTCATGCGGTATAGGCGGTACTACAAGCGCAACTGTCATATCATCTGTTCAGCGTATTGTAAAAATTTTGGGTGCAGTCATTACTGGGTAGTGACACTTTTAGACTCACACTACAAGGAGAACTTTCAATCTATTGTTCCAGAGGCAGACAAGTGTACTAAAATGGTGCAGTACCAAAGGGCCATTATTGTGGAATGATTCAAAAAATACCTATTTGAAAATGCTGGCAGAAGACGTCACAGTGCGTTGTTAAACCGAGGAGTACAGGCAAGAGAGACACAGCTCCAATCCAGCAGTGGCAGGGCAATACTGGCAAAGTTCTGGGACAGTTTTCTCAGACCCTCTCATCACCCTGGCCCAGAGGTGCAGGGTAATGTCACAAGGAATGGAATGTTTGGGAAGATGGTGAGGGAGTACCTTGATGACCGTACCAACCTCCTCCGTGATTCCTCTGTGCCTTTTAATTATTGGGTATCCAAGCTGGATACATGGCATGAACTAGCTCTCTACGCTTTGGAGGTCTTGGCCTGCCCTGCCACTAGCGTTTTGTCAGAGCGGGTTTTTAGTTCCGCTGGTGGAATTATAACAGATAAGCGCATTCACCTGTCAAATGAAAATGCAGACAGGCTGACTCTTATAAAAATGAACAAGGGCTAGATCAGACAAGACTTCTTTACACCACCAAATGACAGCAAAACATAACCTCCAGTAGAGTGTATTTTTGGGAGGTGTAATCCCATGTGCAGCGCCCCAGAGTCCTGGTCGTTGCAGTACTGTGGCTCTGCCGCTAAGGGGGGCTATGGTACGTCTGATGGCACTGAAGGAGTTCATCTGACCAGGTATCACATACACCAATACATTTCACAGTCTGGCCTCCAGGGGGAGCTAAGGGTACTATTCATTAGGCCACTCCTCACAGTCTGGTAAAACTGGGGGTTAGGCAGGAAGTTAGAGAGAACGCTGACCGGGTTGGAACCAGGCAACACCTTGTGGCAGAGGGTGTTGTAGGGGAAGATTCGGTAGGGTCCCTGTCAGGGGTGGGATCCTGACAGAGGCCTGGCAATCAGAGAGAAAGCTACGGGACCGCGCCTGCACTTCATAGCGGCGGTGCCCTAAGAAAGGATAAGAAGCGAGATTTATTGTGCTGAGTGAGAAACGAGATCAACGCAACAGGGAGAAATACCAGTAGGAGTCGTGCTGTTAGACCGAGGCAACATCCTACTGAGGCGTAACTAACTGGTGGCCGGAACGCCGAGGAAGTACAGAGCTCTAAGCATTACTTCAAACCAACGGCAGGACAGAGAGCTATAGGCTGGCTGTTTCACCTACATCACCTACGCAGACATAGGGGGCAACTTGTGGAGAGGGGCGACTCTAGGGTCCCGGAAGAGCTCCGAGCCTTCCCATCATACGGGTGCATCCTACCATAAGATCTGGGGGACGAGATTAAGAAGAACATCAGAATCGAGTTGTGAGGGAACACGAGAAACAGACACAACAGTTGTGGGGACTATCCCGTAAGCACAGCAGGGGAGGACTACAACACACAGGCGCTAGAAAGAAGGCACAGATTTCCACCTGCGAAGGGAACTCTGGAGGTGCCATCGGACCGGCCGGACTTGCGCAGCCCGGCTAACCATATTCCGGACTGAGGACCCAGAAGCCTTCAGTAAAGAGGTAAAGAGACTGCAACCTGGTGTCCTCGTTATTTACTGCACCGCACCAACACCACCATCCACATCTATTACTGTACGCCCCTCAGCAGGATCATGGACCGGGTCTAGCCACCGTGACAACCCCAGAGCAGAGACTCAGAGGCCCGGTACCGGGTACCCCTCGGCCCTGCGGCAGTGGGGGCGCTACAACTTGGCGTCACGAACAGGATCTACTTAAGCCTGAAGAATCAGGTCATGTGTGCCTTGGAACTGTGATTTATTATATTTGGAACTGTGACTTATTACAAAGACTGTGCTGCGCCACTTGCCGCCAAAGTCCGCCGCCATTACAGCGCTGAGGAGAGCGCAGGAGAAGAAGAATGGCGTGGAGTGGGCGTAGGTAAGCTGGAGAGCGCGGAAGACAATGGCCGCCCAGTCTAAATATTGTTGCATCCTAAGAACGGGCCCGTCAACAGGGGAGATCCGCCTCCTGATCTTCTATGGCGGGCGGAGACCGAAGAAACGAAACTATGACTCAGATGAGGTGGGACTGGAGACTAGAGAAGGCCTGCAGAAAAGGATGGCCCCGTATCGACCCCCATCACCAGAGGATTATTCTGATATGCCCCCGCTGGAGGATCTGGATCCGTGGGAGCTGTCGATGGGGCATCCTTTGCCTGCGCGGTCCCCAGCCTGTGTGCCTTCCCCAGGGGGAAGGAGTGACGTTGGAGGAGTCACCCCAGGTAGGGGTACTGAGTGCCGCGACCCCCAGGGAGACCGCCTCACCTTTGCACCAGGCCTGGCCGCCGCTGCGGCCACTGGCACCCCAGCATTCCTGCCGCCTGCTCCCAAAGAACCGGGAGGGCCAGACAAGGGGCCCTTCCCTTGGGGAGAGTACAGGAATCACCTGATTGCGGAGTTCCAGCGGGAAGTGGAGCGGGAGGCACGTGGTGAGCTTTCTGGAAGGCTCCCTGCCGAAGCGGGGCGTCGTGATTGTTTACCTGCCCCAGACAGGAAAGGGCTTCTTGCAGGAGATTGGGACAGCCCTGAGAGTCCGCATCACCCGGGATGAAGTGGAGCCCTGCCTGTGCGGAGATGGCGCCAAGTCCTTCCTGAAGCCGGGGGATGTGGTCACATATCGCCGGCACCTAAAGGGGAGCAGCTGGTGGGCCCGGGATATGCAGCGCTGCACCGCTGTTCTGGCGGTATCCCGAACCGAGGGGGAGGAGCTTGCTGCTGAAGCTGCTGCTGCCGCTGCCGCTGCCGTCAGCATCATCCATCGGCCCACGCAGACCCTCATCGCAGCGCATGACCTGGTCGTGCAGAGGACCCGACACCTGGCCGCGGGAGTAAACTTGGAGTCCAGCTTATCCGGGCCGCAGAAAGCCACCTGCCAGGTAAAGCCTCGGTGGGGGCTGCCAGAAACTGAGTGATGAGTAAGCTTTAATGACTGTAAATAGTTCCTTGTTTTTCTCTACTACTTTGCTGCTAAAACCCGTCTAGGGTTATTCTTAAAGGGATCCCTTTGTTGACCTGGGATCCCTATTGTTTTTGTTTGTTTTCTACGTTTGCACAAGTTATCCAGAACTGCTGAATCATGAACAATGCATGATACAAACTCCTTGTATATAGTTTGCACCTTCTTAACCCCTTCCTGACATCCGACGTACTATCCCGTCGAGGTGGGGTGGGCCCGTATGACCGCCGACGGGATAGTACGTCATACGCGATCAGCGGCGCTCTCGGGGGGAGCGCCGCCGATCGCGGCCGGGTGTCAGCTGATTATCACAGCTGACATCCGGCACTATGTGCCAGGAGCGGTCACGGACCGCCCCCGGCACATTAACCCCCGGCACACCGCGATCAAACATGATCGCGATGTGCCGGCGGTGCAGGGAAGCATCGCGCAGGGAGGGGGCTCCCTGCGGGCTTCCCTGAGCCCCCCGCAGCAACGCGATGTGATCGCGTTGCTGCGAGGGTCTTACCTCCCTCCCTGCCTGCTCCAGACCCGGATCCAAGATGGCCGCGGATCCGGGTCCTGCAGGGAGGGAGGTGGCTTCACAGAAGCCTGCTCAGAGCAGGCACTGTGAAGCAGCCTGCACTTCTCTCAGATCGGTGATCTGTCAGAGTGCTATGCAAACTGACAGATCACCGATCTGTATTGTCCCCCCCTGGGGCAAAGTAAAAAAGTTAAAAAAAAATTTTTCCAAATGTGTAAAAAAAAAAAAAAAAAAAAATATTCCAAAATAATGAAAAAAAAAAATAAAATATTATTCCCATAAATACATTTCTTTATCTAAATAAAATAAAAAAAACAATAAAAGTACACATATTTAGTATCGCCGCGTCGTAACGACCCAACCTATAAAACTGCCCCACTAGTTAACCCCTTCAGTAAACACCGTAAGAAAAAAAAAAAAAAAACGAGGCAAAAAACAACGCTTTATTACCATACCGCCGAACAAAAAGTGGAATAACACGCGATCAAAAAGACGGATATAAATAACCATGGTACCGCTGAAAACGTCATCTTGTCCCGCAAAAAACAGGCCGCCATACAGCATCATCAGCAAAAAAATAAAAAAGTTATAGTCCTGAGAATAAAGCGATACCAAAATAATTATTTTTTCTATAAAATAGTTTTTATCGTATAAAAGCGCCAAAACATAAAAAAATTATATAAATGAGATATCGCTGTAATCGTACTGACCCGACGAATAAAACTGCTTTATCAATTTTACCAAACGCGGAACGGTATAAACGCCTCTCCCAAAAGAAATTCATGAATAGCTGGTTTTTGGTCATTCTGCCTCACAAAAATCGGAATAAAAAGTGATCAAAAATGGTCACGTGTCCGAAAATGTTACCAATAAAAACGTCAACTCGTCCCACAAAAAACAAGACCTCACATGACTCTGTGGACCAAAATGTGGAAAAATTATAGGTCTCAAAATGTGGAGACGCAAAAACTTTTTTGCTATAAAAAGCGTCTTTTAGGCTGGTTTCACACTTGCGTTTTTATCTGCATGCGTTTTTTAAAAAAACGCATGTGTGAAAAAACGCATGTAAACGTGGTAAAACGCATGCGTTTTTAGACGCATGCGTTTTTATAGAAAAACACAAGAAAACAAACAAAAAAAAAAAACCCTACCCCTAACCCTACCCCTAACCTGAAATACGTGGCACTAAAATATACGTTTATATACGTATATAAGTGCCACGATATTTCAGTGGCCACGTATATAACTGCCACGTATATAAGTGCCACGTATATAAGTGCCACGTATATAAGTGCCACGTACTTAAGTGCCACGTACTTAAGTGCCACGTATTTACGTGCCACGTATTTACGTGCCACGTATTTAAGTGCCACGTACTTAAGTGCCACGTACTTAAGTGCCACGTATTTACGTGCCACGATATTTCAGTGCCACGTATAACCACATAGTTATAGTATTTATAGTACGTGGCACTGAAATACGTGGCACTGAAATATCGTGGCACTGAAACACGTGGCACTGAAACACGTGGCACTGAAACACGTGGCACTTAAATACGTGGCACTTAAATATGTGGCACTTAAATACGTGGCACTTAAATACGTGGCACTTATGACTGTCAGAAAATGTTCATTAAACGGTTAGAGGTGAGGTTAGGGGTAGGGTTAGGGTTACCGTTGGGATTAGGGTTAGGGGTGTGTTTGGGTTAGAGTTTCAGGTAGAATTGGGGAGTTTCCACTGTTCAGGCACATCAGGGGCTCTCCAAACGTGACATGGCGTCCGATCTCAATTCCAGCCAATTCTGCGTTGAAAAAGTAAAACAGTGCTCCTTCCCTTCCGAGCTCTCCCGTGCGTCCAAAAAGGGGTTTACCCCAACATATGGGTTATCAGCGTACTCGGGACAAATTGAACAACAACTTCTGGGGTCCAAGTTCTCTTGTTATCCTTGGGAAAATAAAAATTTGGGGGGCTAAAAATCATTTTTGTGGGAAAAAAATATGTTTTATTTTCACGGCTCTGCGTTGTAAACTGTAGTGAAACACTTGGGGGTTCAAAGTTCTCACAACACATCTAGATAAGTTCCTTGGGAGGTCTAGTTTCCAATATGGGGTCACTTGTGGGGGGTTTGTACTGTTTGGGTACATCAGGGGCTCTGCAAATGCAACGTGACGCCTGCAGACCAATCCATTTAAGTCTGCATTCCAAATGGCGCTCCTTCCCTTCCGAGCTCTGTCATGTGCCCAAACAGTGGTTAACCCCCACATAGGGGGTATCAGCGTACTCAGGACAAATTGGACAACAACTTGTAGGGTCCAATTTATTCTGTTACCCTTGTAAAAATACAAATCTGGGGGCTAAAAAATCATTTTTGTGAAAAAAAAAAGAATTTTTATTTTCACGGCTTTGCGTTACAAACTGTAGTGAAACACTTGGGGGTTCAAAGTTCTCACAACACATCTAGATAAGTTCCTTGGGAGGTCTAGTTTCCAATATGGGGTCACTTGTGGGGGGTTTGTACTGTTTGGGTACATCAGGGGCTCTGCAAATGCAACGTGACACCTGCAGACCAATCCATTTAAGTCTGCATTCCAAATGGCGCTCCTTCCCTTCCGAGCTCTGTCATGTGCCCAAACAGTGGTTAACCCCCACATAGGGGGTATCAGCGTACTCAGGACAAATTGGACAACAACTTGTAGGGTCCAATTTATTCTGTTACCCTTGTAAAAATACAAATCTGGGGGCTAAAAAATCATTTTTGTGAAAAAAAAAAGAATTTTTATTTTCACGGCTTTGCGTTACAAACTGTAGTGAAACACTTGGGGGTTCAAAGTTCTCACAACACATCTAGATAAGTTCCTTGGGAGGTCTACTTTCCAATATGGGGTCACTTGTGGGGGGTTTGTACTGTTTGGGTACATCAGGGGCTCTGCAAATGCAACGTGACGCCTGCAGACCTGTCATGATCTCTGCAAGCAGAGACCACAGCAAGCCTATAGAGGGACAAGCTCTCGGAAGATGGAACTATACTGACCATGAACTAAGCCTGCCGCGCAACTAGAAATAGCCAGGTAGCATTTCCTATTTATCGCTAGATGCCCAGCTCTGGCCTAAGACCTAAATAGCTAGCAGAGGGAAATATAAGACCTGGCTCACCTCTAGAGAAATATTCCAAAGAAGACAGTAGCCCCCCACATATAATGACGGTGAGTACAGATGAAACAACAAACGCAGCAGGAAAATAGTCTTAGCAAATTTGAGGTCCGCTTACTAGATAGCAGAAGACAGATAGTATACTTTCATGGTCAGCAGAAAAACACTAACAAAACACCATCCAGAGATTA